>NW_023458558.1:4407287-4438830 GCF_013731165.1 Rhagoletis pomonella
CAAACATCACTTGTCGTAATGGTAATAGTAATAATGAAACGTATAATAATAAAAGCCATACAATTTTCTTTTATGTATGTACTACAAAAGGGCTCTGAACGCGGCTACTTGGCGGAGGATAGAAAAGGAAAGGTGAAGTATACGCCCTGGCAGTCGGGTGGCCGGGGGGGGGGGGTCGTCAGGCGATGCAGCGGCGTCCACCGAGCTACTCAAAAATTATCGCAGAAAATCAACGCATCCATTTCAGCCGCAGCAAATAAACTTATCGCATATTTGTAATTTGCAACTTGGAGGCAACAATTGCAACAAAAACAAGTGGCTACTGCTGTACGTACATCTTACAAGTTGGTAGTGAATGAGTTTCGTGGCTGTAGTTTACCGGCCTTCTGGCCACTATACCTATTAGCGTGCAATAAATGAATCGGTTTCATAGCAATTTCAACAAGTCTGCAACAGGCGGCGAGCAGCAACAACAGCAACAACAACAACATGTAGCGACATCAGCAAATGCAGTTACAGCAGCGCAGAAAAAGAAAACTTAATTACAAATAAAAAAGCGCAAAGCGAAAAATATTACAACATAAATGTTTATATGCATGCGGTGATGATGATGATGATGATGCGTTGCAAGTTGCAAGTTGCAAGTTGAAATGTAAACGAGTGAGCGCCACCGATAAGCAAACGAATGCGAAGGGATCGGGTACTGGCAACAGAATTGCATTCGCTGCTGTCAAGGAGCGCAGTGCGCGGTGTGCGGAGTGCGGAGTGCATTAAGTTGCACGTGACGCCATTTAAAGGCGTCTACCAATTCGCCACAAATGCGTTTGCAAACCCTCCAGCATACATACGTACATACATATGTATGTAAAATACAAGTACACTACACTTACATACATACATATATGCATGTGTGTAGTTATCAACCGCCGCGCATTGCTTCTTCATACCTTTATGTGATACACACTTGGATTGCTTGTTGTCTGCATATCTTGTTGCAAGTTGCCAAGTGTTGTATGTTGTAGATTACGTGCGTGCCACTGCGAGCACTATTATTAAGGTGTTCTAGCTGAGTTGTTGTTTTTGCTTGTTTCACTATTGCGATTGTGTTGCGATAGCAAAAGGAGATCAATTTACTTTAATGCGGCTGCCACTACTATACTGTTGCACTTACATACATATAAGTAAGAGTGGAACAACAAAAAAATAAATAAAAATCAAAAGTTATAACAAAAATCTAGTCAAAGTATTATTTTCAGTTTTTTTTTTCTTTCATTACCTCTTCACTTCTTTGCTCAACATATGCGCATGCATACAATGTGGCTCGTCTTTCTCGCTCCATTATTATGGCACTGCATATCCTGCAGCTATTTGGGACTCAATTCTGTGATATTGTATGCATCGTTCTGCTGCACAGTGTTCCATGAAAAGGAATTGTGCATAAATGTGGTTTACATAAATATTGGTATTATTTATAAAAAAAAAATTATTGCATAATAAAAAAGAAAATAGACCAGCTAGCGACAAATTACCTCTTCTCGAAGCTAGAAAAACCGAATCATTTTAGGCGCTATATGCTCACCAATTTTTTCACTGGTATTATTACTACAATTTTTTGTACAACCTTATGACATATTTTTCATCCTGCATCCTAGAGAAATTTTAGTATGAAGCTCATATCTGTGTTGTTTCGCCTTCTGTTGTTAAATAAACCTTCAAGAATGTGCTGTACAGTTTCGATATGCGCCCGGCAATATCTGAATCCTGGCTTCAAACAAATTCCCAATTTAGTCATAGCAAGCTCTCGTTGCATGCTCTATTTGGTGTTTGAAAATTTGTGTACTCATCAAGCATTTTTTTCGCATAAAAAAAGTAGCATCCCAAACAAGAAGAGGCTTTTGTTCGGGGTACGCAAAAAAGGTCCTCACGCCATAAAATATCAATACTGTAATATCATAAAATGAAAATCCGTGACGTGGCTGGGTATGTAGGCATCTCTTCTGAGCGGTATATCAACCGCAATCGAAAATAAGAGCAACCGTGTGACCACTTCAAAGGAGTATTTGATGGTATTCAGATGAAATGCGATGAGTTTCATTCCGTCTCGTAACCTTTAGCAAAACGAGAATCAACCATAAAACACCAGACACCAAGAAATAGTTGAAGCAATGTTCTGCTCCAGTTGAGCGTGCACCAAAAGAGTCAATCCGCCAACAGGGCCACGACGAGAGTGTCATTCACATCGACTACCGTTTAAAGAGTTAAACGATCGCCGGCAAAGAATCTTCTAAGCTGTTGGAAAAATTCGACTTTGATTTTGGCCCTCCCCTCTGACTATTTTTATGTTCCCGAAGTTCCAATAAAACAAAGCTCTTTTAAAGCACATATGTACGTAAAACCTGTTATTTGGAAGTGATAAAGAAATCATAAGAACAAAATATATTGAGCTGAGGGAGAGGTTATTAAGAAATAATATGCCTTTTTACCGAAAAAAAAAAAATTATTTTTATGCAAAACCTACTGCCTTAAAAAGCTTCTTTAATCTCATCGCATGTACTCTTTTATTGTCGAAATTCTTACCAATATTTTCCGATAAATTAATCAAAATATTTATCCAAAACTTTACAAGTGTAACTCGTGATCGATATCCATATTACTATAAAAATAATTATCGATACTTTTGAGGGTTCGCTATCGACAAATATCGCGATGTGTTCATGCTATTTTTGCTTTATTACGCATAGAAGGAGTTAACTTCTGATAACTTCGTCCAAAATATCACTCACTGATTTATTAATCAAGCGCCTTAGCTGCAAAAAAAGTCGTGGCTCGGTTAAATATTTTACCAATTTAGTAACTTTCAGTAAATTCTAGCCTATTCAAAGCCTAGGCAAGGAAAAATTTTCAGGAAAAAGTAAATTGACAGTTTAGTCAATGCTGAAGAGCAATTAGGACCAATTTTCTATGTATCTAATCTGCAGTTTTATTAAAATTTTCTGCAACAGCTAACCACAGTGCAACACTTCAGCTTAGTCCTTTATCCGTTTTTTTTCTTTTTCCACACACTACCTTTTGTGGTTTGTCGGTTTTTATTAACAAAGAGAAATCGTTTTTAAACAATACTTTGATTGTTACGCCATTGTTGAGTGCCATTGGAAACGACAACAACAGAAAAGACATACAGAAAATATAAATTCATAGCAGACAGCAAGCAGCCTTCTGCCAGCAATCGCATCAGCGTTGAGATCTTCAAATTTATTGCATGTATTAGTTAGATGGCACACACACATACAAACACGTGCACACACTTCTCTCTACTTCATTTCATTTGCGCATCTCTGATATCAATTTATTTATTTTTTTATTTTTTCATGCTTCGTACTCTTCCTTTTTCTACCACTGTCTTCCTTTTAACCATTACAATGGAAAATTGAATAAGCCATCGGCGATGAAATGAAAAATATTGGCGTGATTGCAGTTAAATTAACAATTGCTTTTTGTAAGCTTAACATACATATGTATATTTACTCATATGTACATATATATGCATATATATAAAGGCTTACACACACTTATGCATGTGGTTCTATCATCGCTGCCACACTAATAGTTATTTGTTGCAAGCAAAAAATATTGCGATAAACCATAAACGTTGCGATTGCCATTTTCCACAAACGCATACATACACAAACATCCACTCGACTATTGTTGCATGTGTCTGTTTATTTCCCATTTTACATTTAGTTAGTTACGTGAAAATTGCTTTGGCATCCTTCCTGGACTGCTTGAATAAGTGCCCCGCACCATATTACGCTGTAGGCTATTAAACGAGCGTGCCACAAACTGGGAGGTATTTACTTTTTCATTGTTTGCTGCGGGAAATTGATACAATTTTTCACATTTCGTTTACGCTTTAGAAATTTGTATTTATTTTTCTGCGCAGTATTTGGCGCTTTACTATTTTTTAAAGTAATCGCAAATACATATGTATGTATGTCTGTAGTTATATATTGTTTTTATAGGAGCATTCAACGAGGTGCCTAAACTTTCAGTTGAAATAAAGCAAATTGTTTAAGAGCAGATATTTACATAAGCATACATAGCACATTCATACATATATTTGAAAAGAGTTAGTATTTGGTTTGCTTGATTTGAGCGCACTACTTGACGCCTACGCGAATTGTCATCTGCGCATGACATCATGAACATCTGAAGGAGCCCACCTGAGTTCTGCTTTGATAGGCCTTGCTGCGTATAAGTCAAAGTGAGAATCTTAGTATACCTTTGGCCATACTCACAACGCACCTAACCAATTTAGTAGGTCTAACCAGTCTCTGAATAAGTATATATTAAATGCGTATCTTTTGATCAAGCCAGGTCTAAAATCTGACT
The DNA here is from genome assembly GCF_013731165.1 of Rhagoletis pomonella. Classification (NCBI taxonomy): domain Eukaryota; kingdom Metazoa; phylum Arthropoda; class Insecta; order Diptera; family Tephritidae; genus Rhagoletis; species Rhagoletis pomonella. Next base: position 4,411,677 of record NW_023458558.1, read on the forward strand.
CAAGCTTGTGCCGGTAGATCCGGTTTTTTTTTTTTGTTAACTGCTAGACCCACTCTTATTGGAGATCTTGACTTCCTCATTGCTTTTTTATTTCAGTAGATGATTGTGTTAAGACCCCGCACGTTTTGAACCTTTTCCATAGCTTTACGTCTTTCATTGGCGCTAATTCAACTGCGACTTATAACCGAATTTCCTCTTTCTAAATCCCCTCCCCTGAACTGTGAGGTGGCCAGACGACAAGAGGCTCATCGGTGTTTGGGGTGGCCTTAGAGGCGGTTTACTCTAATAACACCCCAAAACCTTAACTCAGGCCAATAAACTGGGCCCTGTCTTTGTCAACAGAGAGCTCCTTAGATATATATTGTGCTCCACTTATCTATTGCATTCATTACATTGGTGGACCCTTTGATGTTTCTTAGTTTTCGAAGTATTGGCGGACTTTTTATTACATAGTAAGTGCTGAATAACTCTGCAGAAATCTGTTTTGCAGGGCTTCGAACTTGACGACCATACTATCAATCGTCCAATTACCCGTCAACAACGTTGGGTCTTGAAAAGTTTCGAAAACCCGTCTCCTTTTTTCTTCGCGCGGTGGCTAAAACTACCAGAATACAATGCATGTTGGCAGATTATTAGACCTGCTGCATGTTCCTGCTATGGCCATGTCTTCAACTCGATATAATCGCAAGTAAGGCTGTATGCTTTGAATTACTTCCCCTACTCCTTTCGCGCACTCTTCTACCTCCTCATTTCCCGGAATACCACTGCACCTCAGACCCAACAGAGACTCACTGTATTCTCTCGAAGAGATTATACCGATCTTCGGATTTGTTGAACTTACATATCGCTACCGAATTTTTAAATTTAGATTTTATTTAGAACTAATTCGATTGTCTGTACCAGCCTCGAAGCTACGTATGTGAATTGGATATGTACATACATCTTAGCCTTAACTACACTTCAGTAATCCGGAGGTCTATAGTTCCTTCTCAACAACCGCTTTTAAGAGAAGGCGCAGTACTCCCTTTCAGCGTAAATCAGTGAAGATCGGTATCTAATTATAGCCTAAATAAAACGCTATTAAGTTCCCAATTATTTCTGTCGGAGAAATCGATTTAGAAGTTTCTCTCAAAATCACCTTCCGATAATCGCAATTTCTATACTCCATCCCCAGTCGGTCCAGAATAGAAGCATAGCCCCTACCAGTAGTCCCTAGTCATTTAGATGGCCTAAGCCTCAGACGGCTATTAGTTTCGGCGCATTTTCCATAGTTGATATAGATGTAATTTCCAGAAGTGTCTCCAGTCTCCAACTACGATTGTACCTAAATGGGCCTTTCGGCGGTGCGTCACTCATAGACTTAAACGTTTCTCCATTAACTTGAGGAGAATCGAAGAGAGACTTTTTCAGTGTTGTCCCCCTCCATGTTAAAAAGTAGTAATGTATGTATGTCTTACACGAGTATTTAGTATTAACGTAGTTACAAAGTGTCTTCATTAACTTAATTTTCTCTTTTCATCTACTCGCAAATATTTAGTTAGAAATTTGTAGAGAATAGTTTCACTTTAATTTACCACACTCGTACTACTAGATACACTCTCAGACAATCTTCCTACAAACAATAACTCACCACAAATGTTAATATAATAAATATATCGACTGTGTTGCTTCGTTTATGCGCTGACACTGTCAGTTGGCGCGCCAATAAATATGCGTTGCTCGTCGTCGCCGTAGTCGTCGCCGTTTGTCGTTATCGTTTTTACCGGCTGCATTGGTGTCCTGGTTGCTCAGTTCAGCTTGGACTACTGCATAAAAAAAAAGCAAAATCCTATTGCAATTGCAATGAATGTGGCGCATTAAATTACACATATTTTACGCCAGGCAGCCAGCTTGTCGGGCAGGTCGGACAGACGAGGAGCATTTGTGCAACAAAAGTTATTGTAGCGCCAAGTGGCAGGTTATGTTGCATTGTGCAAAGAGCGAATGCCAAATGCGTACACGTAGACACATATATTTTTCAACAATTGGAGAAATGCATAAATAAGGCATTCCAGAGTGTCAAGAGTTCGAGGCGAACTCCTAAAATGCTCAGGCATATGCGAATAATTGCCATAAGAAAATGATCAAGTTGCAAGTTGCTTGTTTCTGTTTTCATCGTTGCATATTGTTGACATTGGAATATGAAACAGATGAATTTCGCATTGTATGAGGTAAATGTGTGCACTAAGATATTAATATCACGGGTCCCATTTTATTTTATGCTACGCATAAATTAAAGACATCCACGAAAATTGCAAAATTGTAAATAAATTATTAGAGGTCGCCAACAGGGTTTGAAAAAATTGATTTGTTTCCAAATCACAAAAATTTTCACTTGTCAAATTTAGCAGATGGCAAGTGAAAATTTGTCCGATATTTTTTTATTTTATTTTTTTTTTTACGTAGAATACGTCCTATGTTGAAATGTTGTAGTTGTAATTTTTAGAGCTTTACGAAAACGCTTATTGCACGAGAACTAATGAAGCGATTTCAAAGAAAAGTATGGTATTTCAAAGATAAAATTCCAAACCCATCGTCAGATTCAATTTTGTAAGTAACCAGTTCGGTTTCTGTCATAGAAAGAACGGTAAAAATTGGCTTATTTCGGGGTCAATTGTGAGCCTTTAAAGTGCTCCACCAGCTTATGATTTGCAGATATAACTTTAATTTTTTTAATATTTTAACGGTTTTGTTACCGATATTTTTATCGATTTTAATATCGATATTGTTATCGATATTTTATCGGTTTTATTATCGGTACTTTTATCGATTCTGTTATCGATATTCTTATCGCTTTTGTTATTGGTTTGTTTATTGATTTTGTTATCGGTTTTGTTATCGACTTTGTGATCGACTTTGTCATCGATTTTTTTATCGACTTCGTTATCGATTTTGTAGTCGATTTTTTTATAGATTTTGTTATTGATATTTTTCGCACCTTCTAGGTCAGCGGTGGGCAGATTTTTGGGTATTAAAGCAGTCAAAAAGCCAGCAAGTGCTACGCATAAGGTAAATCAGAGTTCTCAGGCTAACCCATTTAAAAATACATTTAAAGCATTATATTTATTAGTAATGAGAGTCGGAGTACAAGAAATTTTAATACACTTCCCCCTTCTGGCTGTTGGCTCTTGATATTACCCCTCATCTAGCACCTTAATGTGCCAAGCCGGCTCCTAAGTTCAAAAGGCTCCCGGGAGCCACTTTGCCCATCTCTGCTCTAGTTGCATTACAAAATGGTATGAAAGAGTAGAGCTCAAAAATACGCTTAGCTAAATACAAAACTGGCGTTCGCAAATCTCTTGCTAGTCACCAATTCAGTGGGGATGACCCTTTTGACTGGCCGCCTGGCTGTCGGGTATCATAAAAACGTCATAATGCGCCCGCCGCTATAAACGCTTAGTTAAGCGGCGAGCGACCATTAATTTGCGCCGCCAGCAAACTTTTTTCTTCTTTTCTATTTTCTTTCATATGCACAACTTACTTTCGCCGCCCAATGTTCCTGCGCTGCGTCATAATGCTCGGCAGACGTAAAAAGTAATTACCCTTTTTTCTCCCCAGCTTGCAATTTTTTGCATGCGGCACCATGTGGCATGCTCAAGCGCGACATACAAACTCGCCCATACACTCGCCATAACTGAGCAAAAGCGCAGCAGAAAAATTTTATTCATAGTATAAAAGCGCGGAAGAAAAATGAATTCTTTTCAGTTCTTATTATAAATGCAAGCAGCCAAGCAGCAGTGGCAGTTAATGGCTGGCATACTGGCAGTCCCTGAATACGGGGTGACCATCATCAGTTTGACGCCACTGTTTGCAGCATCATTGTCATTAGGCGCTTTCGAGCATCGGTCTTCCCTACTGGAGTTATAATATTTTGTGTTTGTGATTCATCTGCATAGCTGCCGTGAATCAGAGCTTTGGTAATGACTACAATGGGCAATTTGGTTGGTGGCGCTGTCTTTTGTAATCGTTGAGCTTAATTGCTATGCAGTCGGACTACAGAGAAGAGGGCCAATGCTGGGGTAATGAAAATTAAGACTAAGATGAAAATGGAATAGGAAATGGAGTCAAAGCTTAAGTTGAAGATCCCCTTAATTTCTGTAGCAGCGGCAGTAGTTCGAACGCGGCGCATCTAATGCGGAATTTATTATTTAACATATTAACGTTGTCTTTTTATATCAGACAAGCAGTAATTTATGCACTGATAAAAAATGTTTTTTCCGTGGAGTTATTAGGAAGTGTCACTGCTATGGCTAATATTAATGGAGTTCATATAAGTAGCATTATCCGGTCAAAAGCCCTACCAACGATAACTTTTTCCACCACACTCTTGATGGAGCCTTATAACTCTTATTTTCACTTACATACGTGATTTTCAGTCTCCCGCTTTTTCTTTCGATCAATTCTTCTCTGCTTTCATAAAATACACATACTTACTTTCGTAACTCGAGTGAGTCTAAGAGCAGCGAATTTCTTTTCCTCATCAGCTAATCACAAAGAAAATTATCATCGAAACTTATACGCTTTTGGAATTTGATTTTCTTCGTAAATATTACAACGAATTAATTTGGTTTCATGTTTATGGAAACTTTGATATGCAGATACCTACGCTGACTTAATCTTGAATTTGGTGCCTTATACCAAATCCTTTCCACGGAGAAATCAAGTAGAAAAAACACACCGTCGAATACTACGACAAAGCAGAGGAGCACGAATTTCAATTTCCTCCGTCATAACAACCCTTCAGATAGACAGATCACTGGCCGGACTCATCCATCAACTCCCTGCGCAAAAGGAAGGGATCGAAACTATAAATTTTTGTGAATCATAGGATGGCGAATAGGTGCATGCGAAATGAGGAGTTCTCTTTTCGCTCTTGGATTAAAACAATGAACCAACTGTTCCAGTGCATGGAGGCGGTTGTTCGCAAAATAATTGAGTACAAGAAAAGTACCGCAGTAGCGTTTCAGGATAAGTTCTTTCAGATCTTAAACGACATGTTACCTGAGGCCTATTTCGTAAAAGTGACAGGTGCGACAATTGTCGACTTTTCTATAAAATTTCATGGCCAGAATTATCGGCCACAGTTTTTTTGTTTCATATACATACGTTTTTAGGCAACTTTGAAAATTTTTGTAAAACGACAGTGTCAATATGGAATATTGTCGACAATTGTGCTGACAATCGCGGTATAATGGTGGTGGCCTGGCATTCATCACGCACCACACCGTGCAGTATCGTCTTATCGAAGCAGATGTCGACCGCAGGGATACCATCCTAGAAGGTCAGCGTATTTTTATCCGGTCAGGCGATGTCGAGTTCGAAATATTTAATGTTTATATACCCTCTGTCACCAGCTTCCAGGCAGGATATCTCCATAAAATAAGTCCGCTTTTCAGAGGGGAAAAACCGTATAAACAGCATATCATGGTGGCCTATGCTGAACTTGGCATCAGACTATCTGCCCATAGTAATCTCGATATACCAGCCGACTTTGCATGCGCGGATCACTGGACCTATATAAACTTTACCAAAGCTGATTGGAAAGGCTTCGCGGAATTTACTGAAAGCACCTTCGCTGCCCTCCCCACACCAACCGACGTTCACTTAGGTGAACGGAAGATCCGCAGGGTAAAGAGGGGGTTCGGCAGGATGGTGTCCTTTTCAATTACTGTTTAGCTACTACATTTTCAAGCTCCATTAACCACCAGAGGGAGTCTCAATTCTCTCTTACGCTGACGATTGCGCGATCATGGCGTCTGGGAATGGAATTGATGACTTGTGCTCGAAAGTAAACTGTTATCTCGCCGAGCTCTCTCGCTTTTTCACTGCACGGAGCCTAACCCTCTCCCATACAAAATCCTCAGCAACCTTGTTTACTACCTGAACGAAGGAGGGTACTTACGCGATGACAAACCAATTCCGATGGTGATTAACCCAAAAATACTCAGAATAACTTTCGACAGTCTGCTCTCCTTCTCTGCGCACACAACCGCAATTTTCAACAAAGTACAGAGCCGCAACAAGGTCCTCAAGTCGCCAGCCGGCAGTACCTAGGGCAAAGACAAAGAAACGTTGCTGGCATCATGCAAGGAAATTGGCCGGCTGGTTCTAAATTACGCAGCACCAGTATGGTCGCCGGTACAGACAGTATAAAACACAGCACTTCGAATGGCGACCGGATGTCTTTTGATGTCGTCACAACATCATCTACATGGCGAGACGCAAATGCGCCCCATAAAGCAGCACAATACAATGCTCTGCAAGCAATTCCTAGTACGGAGCTATAGATGTAGACACACGAGCAGAAACCTGCTTGCAGAGGAGCCCTTGCCAAGGCATGTCAGAAGGCATCTATACGAACTGACAGACGAAGTTCAGTGGCACATAAGGCAACCTCTGGCCCGTCCCTGGGCGGCATTCACAAGGAGTCAGCCTTCAAGTTACGTAGACTCCAGATCTGTGAATGGCACACAACCACCGGACGTGGACGAGACGAGCTTCATCTACCTCGGGAGACCCGGACCACAATAGCCCAACTTCACTCTGGCTACTGAAGCAGGTTGAACTCATACCTAAGTAGACTAGATGCAGATCCGCCAAACGAATGCCCGACATGCATTTTTTCGCATGCCCGGAACACCCTACACAGCTAACGCGTCTGTCCCTGTAGACAGACCCTATATAGAGGCCGTACGTTTCTTGGGTCTTCCGTTAGCTGAACATGATGACAATGAGACTGAGACACCAGCCGATCTGGTTGGTGTTGTTGTAGCCGGTACAATAACAACAACAACTATGATTTTCTGGACAACTTGTTTGTAAAGTAAGTAAATCGATTTCTCTACCCTTTTTATGCATTCTAAAGTACTCCAATCCATCGGATGTTCACAGCTTAGCAATTTTTAGAATTATTTAAATATTAGTCGACGACACCAGCACTGTTGCTACCATCACTTTCGTGTTTACACTAAATACCATTTGCAATGTTATAGGCGAGAGTGCTCCCCGTAACCGCAGACTTAGCCTGGTACCTGCTGCTGCCTCTCATTAAGATTGTTAATTTAAGATCTGTGGCGTAATTTCTTTTACAATGCCACGGAAGCTCACTCGGTAAGAGGCGACATGGCGCATGCAAAGCCAGTTGGAGTTGCGAGCTGCTGGAAGTTCTAAATATACCTGGGATTTTTTATACTTACATATGTGTGAGTATATATCCGTGTTATCACGTTGTATTGAGGCAAAGTGTAGTCTTTAATTTCCTCGCAAATACATATAAGCTGCTTCTTTTAGTCGAGCAGTTCGCAAATGATAGGAGTTAGTTACCACCATTCTTGTACACAGCGAAGGAAGTTGCAATTGAGTCTTGGCTATGCATGCATTGATGCAAGTTTATGTGTATTTGTGCGAAATTATTTGTTTGCTATTAGTGCTTCGACACTTTGGCATGCAAAATGTATTTGAGCGCATTTTTACTCGTATGCTCATACATACTTACATATGTATGAATGGTAATACTTGAAGGCTTAATAATGTACTGCATGCCTTCAGACATGCATGCATTCATATTTCCTGCAGCATGCCACCTATTAAAGATTCACAATTAATATTATTGGATGTGTGCGCATATGTTTACATTTGCTACGATTTGCGCTTCATAAAAAAAATGTTCCGACGTCCATCATTGCAGGCCATACAAATTTGATTTTATATGTGCATGAAGCAGACATAAATATACAGCAGCACATCGGTTACCGCAGCAGCGCTGGCTAGCCATCAACGGAAACACAACTCGTCGCGTAATTGTATTAAATGAATTGTGCAACACAAGCGTGGCAAGTGCAACATGAAATCATGAGCAAGCGGCGGGAAAAAAATGCTGCAAAAAATAAATGGTATAAAGTCCAAACAACAGCAGCTAAGAAGAGAATGAAGCAGCAGCATGTAACACGAAATAATAATCTTTGCGGCATCGGCATTCACACACACACACACACTCGCTTGATTGTGGCAGTCACTTCTCAAGACAGCTAGCTAGCTCTACGGCTACTAACGTTCCGATCAAACTGTCCAAAGTTAGAATGTCGGGACCGCCCTTGTACTGTACGGCAACCGCCATTTAAACGCCATCGATGCTGTTTGCTGTCCGCTGGTTGTTGCCCATTGCATGTTGCATGCTGCCGTTTTTCCTTTGGTAATTACAGTTCCTACGCCTTGTTGCATCCTCGGTGTGTCAGCCGTGACTGCCGCTTTGTAGCCACAATCGCCCTTCTCACAATCAAATTGCAACATTTACATTGCCTACTTGTTGTTGTGTTGTGTTGCAAAGCGAGCGAGTTGAAAGAAATACCAGCCAAGCTAGCAAAGCAAAATAAAATAAAACCCAAATCAAAGCAAAAACTAATGTCAGCACAAAAAAACACAGCAGCCGCAACAATAAAAGACAGCAACACAGTTTACATGGATTCGCCGGCCCTGCTGCTGCCTACCGCTATCAACCAACCGCCCGGCTTATATGTATCTACTCCTCGTTGCTAGAAGGTTGCAACAACGAAGCTCCGCACAAACGCAAAGCGAGTCCCCAAATCTGTTTTTATTATTTATCATTTGGTTTCTACTAGCAAATACTTATTTTTTTATTTTCTTTACCGCTTTTGTTGCTCTGCTTTTGGTCGACAAACAAAACTCGAGCACCTTTGGCGTTATGCGCCCGCTCTTGCTGGGACAGCAATGGCCACTGCTTTTTTTTTCCCCGGCAGCTTCTTCAAATTTTGCTAACTTTTTGCTGTCCGAGTGCTACCTTAAACGCTTTTGTGTGCCAAGCAATCGAATTTTCTTCCGTTCTGAGTTTGGTATGTACGTATTAGGGATGTTAATTTTTTCGATTGTTACGATTCCGGGATTTATTATTTAGTATTTATTATTTTGAGAGAGAGAGCTTAGAGAAGCTCTACTACTATATAATAAATAATAAGTAAATGGGTTTGGAACGTACTTTTTTTATTTAAAGTGAAAATTATTTCATAAGTAACAAAACGAAAGACCGTAATTAAATTTATAAATATGCATTTAATAATACTTCAGCGTGTACATGTCTGATAAAGTAATTTAAGGTATGTCGAAACAAGCTCGATGCAAAAAAAAATTAAGTCAAAAAATTAATGTTCTAGTTGAAAGAATATGCTAGTGGCAGGAAAAAAACAAAAGCGCCTTAATTCGACCAGTTTTGTTTATATTCCTTTTTTTATTTAAAATTTTTAATTCTTTTAAGAAAGTCTACCTGATATCACACGTAATTAACTGCATATATATATGTGCATTTCTCTGACGTCATGATTTCTTTAAAAAGACTATAATTTCAAAGATATGATTAATTCCAAATTTTAATTAAAAAAATTCTGTGCAATGTAAAAAAAAATGCGGCCATCAAATGAAATAATTTTTTTTTTTTTGGTTCATAAGGACGAATAGGAATTGAAAATGCCCCTTTAATCTATTTTAATTTTTTAAGCTAATAAAGTTAGTCCTTAATATAAAATTTGTTCAAAAATTATAATTGCAAAATTTCAAGGATATACAAAGATAAAATTATAAAAGGATATTTTCAACACCTACCTGTCCCTTACGCACCAAAAAGTGTAATGTGTTTTAATTCTACTGAATCTTCTCTTTCATTTGAAATTTTTAAATCACTTTTGAATTACTTATATCTTTTAAATTTCAAAGTTCTTTTAAAAAATCCTGACGTTAAAGAGAAAAATCAAGAACGCAATTTTAAAATATTTCACCCTTGGTTTGGCAACTGTATTGATTTTATTTTTTGTGTGCAAAATTGTCTGCCGTAAGGTATTATATGTAGATACATTGGGGTACACATTAAAAAAAAAATTAAATATTAAATAAACAAAAGAAATAAAGCCAATACTGGTCAACATAAAACGTTTATATTATTGCCACCAGTGTTAATTACAAATCCCGAAAATCGCGGAATTCTGGGCAAATAATCCCAGGATTTCCGGGACTTAAAAAACAAGGGATCCCGGGATCTCGGGATTAACATTCCTAGTACAAATGCATGTATGTATATACTAGCATTCCTAGTCACACATTTTTTTTTATTCCTCTGCTTTTGAGCGCTTTTTGTTGCTACTTGTTACAAGTTGTGATTTTAGTTTTAGTTTAGGTGTTTGATATAATGATTATAATTGTGTGGCACGAATGGTAAGTTGTTATGGTAGTAGAATAAGGAGGAGTTTGGTTAGATGAACGATAAATGGAATAAAAAGGAGTATTAACATGTAATGGGAAATTAAAGCAGAATTCATCCGTAGGCCATAGAGAAGGACTGCAGTTGCTAAAATATAGTAATAGAATAGTGTGATGTCCAGAGTTTGGGAAAATACCTAATTGAACTAGGATAGCGTTCATAAAAAGGTGTTAATTTTCATTAGAGTAGGGTGCTTAGAGTTATTAGAAATCGACAACTTTTAATGGTATTTTAGAGAGGTTGTGAGTCATAAAGTGGGGTCGATTGAAGAAAATTTTTACCCGTAAATATATATGTACATACATTTTTATATATTTAACAAAATGTGTAAAAAATATTTCAGAAAAGGTGCCTGTCTGCAAAAAGCGGAACCGAACCGCTCCATTTTTATTTTTTTTTAATACTAGAGGTAAGATTTTTGCAAGGACAGCTCCTAGTACGATTGCCCCATTACTGCCGCGTTTTAATTAAATCCCTCGGTTCACAGATTCGAAACTTGGATATTCTTTTACACACCTACGTTCCTTGCAGAGTTGCTAGCTTGTCATGGATTTTTTTTTTATAGCAGAAGGCAAACTACTTCTAGTCGTGACAGGACCTTTCGGCATAAATGGCCATTAAACTCGCTTTCTTATCGGTGTCTTCTTTCAAATCTGGTACGCTATAAAACCTGACTGAAAAGACTGACTACATATCTGCTTCTGCTTAGATGGAGTTTTCCATAGCATAAGACCTTAATAATCGATTTTTTTCCATTCAAAATCTAACGGCACCCGGTGATATATCTAATTATTCCAATAACTCACATATTTCAAAAAGGGTTCAGCATTCCTTTTGACGAAACAGCTAGCTGCGGCCATAAAGTAAACTGTATACCGTTAGTTATCTATCGCTGTGCTAAAAGTCATAATAAACACGTAAGCCGTTAATGGCTTCTACTTACAGGCGATGCACTTAGCAACTACAAAAGTAATAAAAACAAAAATTAAATGCAAAAATTTTTTAACTTTATAACTTCCGCATGAGAACAAAAGCACAATCAAATGCTTTAGAACAGCGAAGAAAAGTAATACTGCCTGCCGCCGCCGCCAAATTCATAATTAAATACTCATGTGCTTTTCCATTTTTTATGGACCATTAAATATGCGGCTTCATTTTTAGCTACTAAAAATGGTCGATGGTGGCTGTAAATTCAACAAATATTGCCCAATTCTGATGCTCCTGCTGCGGTATAGCATTCACTTGCAAAAATCATAAAGGAGTCCACATAGAATTTAGCGCTGCATAAGCCGCATTAATATAGCGGCTTTTTATTTACTAATGGCATACCACTCATGAAGCTGCGATAATATTTGTTTAACACTCAGAAGAAAAGCCAAATAAACTGCACATGAAAAATCATACCGAAGTATTGGGATGCGGTGGCTGCTTGGGTGGAAAGCTCTTATTCTGTTACCGGTTTGAAAATTGCTTTTATTGAACCATTTTTTAATGGCCCATCGTATGATGAACCACTGAATGTTACCAGATATGTAAATTCACGGAAGTCAGTACAAAGAACGTCATTTAAGCTGATTCTAAAATATTATAGTAAGGAAAAAAAAGATAGTAAAAATTGTATATTAGTCCACTCACACAATGTCAGCTACTCGTTTCATAAGTCGACTAAATTATTAACGTCTCAGGTTCAGGTATCCAATGTGGGCAAAAACTTTACGAATTTTAGTTATTCACATTCACAGGGAATGTGCTTTGAAGTGCCTCCGTCTTCAAGGCAGAGCTAACATTTTAACACTGTGGTCTTAGCAATTTGGTGCACATAAAAATAGAAGCAACCAGTTAGAGACCAAGAATAATTTAACAGAAAAATAATGGCCGAAAATCCTTTTTCCAGGCTCATTCTGGGGAGTGATTCTAAAAAAAAAACACTCGTGAGGTTTGCTCATATATGTAGCTAGGTGCAAAGGTAATTAATGAAGGGAAGGGTACTAATCAGCATCCCAAGCGTATGTACTAAATAATATCTGCCATGCAAAATATGAAATCATCTGCACAATCTAAGACAACTTACTTGACCTCTACTTTTTGATTTATTTTCACAATTTTTCTTGTTCTTACTTGTCTGTCTATCTGTTTGTTTTGTTTAACTGCTACTGCATCGTTTATTTATGTTTTTACAGTTATTGGCCAACAAACCACGCCGCCAGAATTGCCAATTTACGGTGATCCCTACACGGAAATTGCACTGGATCTAGTCTTCCCAAAGGGGAATCCAACATTCCTGCTCGAAGGCAAGAAACTGCAGCTGCTGCAGCCGCTCGATCGCGATGAGGAGAATCTGAGTCACATTGTCTTTCAGGTAAGTATTTAAGTGCAACGACATCTGTGCTCTGTGTGTTCTAAGTTATGAGTTGAGTAAAGTCAAAACTGGGGAAGCAGCATGTGTGCATAAGTTTGTGTTTGTGGAGAGTGTGTTTGTGTGAACATGTGCAATTCGGCGCACCAAAGGCGGTACGCTTGTGGTGAATGAATGCCTTGCCCATACTCACTTACTTATGCACACACACACGTGCATATATACACACATTAAAGCATAGATTGGGATGTGCAAAAGCGGTCATAAAACGCTATTGAAACACCAACGAACAAAAAATAAATTTAAAAAAAAAACTAGCAAACAAAAGCGAACAAGCTCACGCTGGCCTGCCGCTGTGAGATTTTTCCTGGTGAAATGCAAATTTTTATGGCAAAATTTTACAGTTGCACGCCAGTTGCAGTAACACACAAAAAAACGCTTAATAAACAAATATGCAAGCATTTTATGGCTGCTTTAGTTTTTGCGATTTGGCGTGGAGCGAAACAATTTTTTAAGTACATCTTATTCCGCCATTATGATACATACAAACATACAAACATACATAAATAACTACCGGTGACTTCGTGTGCGTGAGGATATGTGTGTGAGTGTGTTTGTATGTGTGTGGTTACTAGCTGCTTTGTTTATTTAATATATATTTTATTTTATTTTATTTTATTTTGTTTTTGTTTTTGTTTTTCTTCATTCTCATTTCGCTGCACCACAGGTCTCCTGCACCATTCGTGCAACAAACAAGCGACGCAACATTCCGATTATTGTGCGCGTATCTGATGTCAACGACAATGCGCCGCGCTTCATGAACACACCCTATGAGGTCACCGTGCCGGAGGTAAGAAATGAACAATCCTTAAGAACTACAAACGAAGAAAAAAGAAACTAAAAACTTTCCTAAAAGCAAAAGCAAAAAAAAACTATTTCCTTTAATTTCGCAAGCGAACCTCTTCACTGCAATCTTGATAAGCCGCTTAGCGGGAAGCTCTACGACTTGCGCCGTCTTTCCAACAGCACAACACCACAAATGCAAAGTGCCGCTTTGATTATTTGCTGTGTATATATAGTATATTTGGCAAAGCGCAAATGCGCCGCTTGTGTGCGCTTTATGTACAATATTTACAACAACAACGACGCAGAGCAGCAGTACTGTGCTCTACCTAGAATTGCAGCACAATCATTGCGGGCAACGAGAACAATTAAATATGAAACGTTCTACTAAAGCAGCGCGCCTGCGCAAAACTGCTGCGGACGCGCATACCGTTTGCGGCCCAGCTGGTTTTCTCCTGTGCCTGTGTCAGCCGCGATTAGTCCATTGGCAAGTTAACCAACCTGGTGGTTGGTTTCTTGTGGTCGCAACTGGTTTTTCGCGCCCACGCGCAACTTCATTTCATACAAAACGCAAATATTGCTCGTAGAGAAAATGCTGCAAAACGTTTGCTAACTGTTGTGGCTATTGCTACTGTCATACTGCTGTTGTTGCTCTCCTAAATGACTCGCAAGTCAATTCAGTTAATATTGACATTTACTGCAGAATAAATATGTGCAGAAATGATAAAGCACTGAATGGCGGGCGATCTTAAAAGTTGTAATTGGACTTGGAAAATAAGCATAAATCAAAAGACTTAAGCAGCAAACTTGCCGCAAGCTTTAGGTATATACATACATATGTATGTATGTATTCACATAAGTATGTTATCAATTTTCTTAATAGAAGTTTAAATCGACGAGTATTTAGCATAAATTAAGTGAACATGAAATTACTTTTTATTCCAATTTTCAAGATATCTGGCTGAAATTTGGAAAGCAGCTGTATTTTATAATGTATTAATCATTTGCCGACGGACTACTTGTATAACGTATAAATAACAGCTCCCATACAACTGATTCTTCAGATATTGGGTTTTTTGTCATAGCTTCCATATTAATGACGCTGGGAGCAAAAAGATTCATGCAAGGGAGACGTCAAAATAGGATATTTAGTAGAAGCACAAAGCACAAAGACACAGATTAAAAAAAAGAGTAAAGAAACCTAAAGATGAAGATAAAAGGGGAAGGCAAATTTAAATATTTTATATAATGACAGTGGTGGGGGTGAATATATAGATGAAGTTAAAGATCTGGGTAAATGTAAAGGAAAAGATAAAGATAAAAATGAAAATATAAATGTATGCATATACATACATATAATATAAAGGTAATAATAAAAATTAAAATGAAGACTAAAATAGAGATGGAGAAAGTGATAGAGATAAAGAGATGTATTATTTTATGCTCTGTTGTGTTATGTTATGTTATGTTATGATATGTTTTTTATGCTATTTTATGGTATGTTATGCTGTGCTGTGTTATGTTAAATTATGATATGTTGTGTTATGTAATGTTTTGTTATGCCATGTTATCTTATGGTATGTTATGATTAACTACGTTATGTTATAATATATTATGTTGTGCTAT
The DNA here is from genome assembly GCF_013731165.1 of Rhagoletis pomonella. Taxonomy (NCBI): domain Eukaryota; kingdom Metazoa; phylum Arthropoda; class Insecta; order Diptera; family Tephritidae; genus Rhagoletis; species Rhagoletis pomonella. Next base: position 4,426,805 of record NW_023458558.1, read on the forward strand.
GTTATGTAACTCCCCTCTTTTAATCCCACACCAACTAATGCTATTTCATCTCGACTTACCTTGTCTCACCAGAAGTAATATTAACTCAGCTCGACACACCCTAACCCACCTTAATTTATCTAAACTCACTTCACTTCATTAACTCAACTCAATTCAACTCAACTCAATTGAACTCACCTCAACTCCCCTTGATTTTACTGGTTGAATTTCAACAGCTGGGCGAACACTAGTTATTTTTGAAGACAAATCTTCTTCTTGCTTCTGAAAAAATTATTTTACATCTTCTCGAATTTACAATTTTTTGAAAATTTTCAAGTTAAATACCTTTTTTTCTAACGAAGGGACAATCATTATTTTCTTACGTTTAATGCGGCCGCTGTGGTGTAGTGGTAAGCAGTGCACGCTGCCACTCCGCATGGCCTGGGCTCAAACCCTGGTCAAAGCAACATCAAAAAAATATAGAAAAAAGGTTTCGTTCTTAACAGCGGTCGCCCTTCGGCAGGCAATGACAAACCTGCGAGCGTATTTTTGCTATGAAAAACAGCTTCTCTCCTTTATGTAGCAACAGTAAGGCGCACACTACAAATCGAGGGATAAGCTCGGTCCAATACAAACACAGGTGAAGGAATTTTTTGTCCAGGACGAAAGATCTGCACCGTCCGCCCGATTATTAAACATGAGATGTCAAATTAAAGCGCTTGGTCTGTAGATGTGCAAACTGATTTTAGTTTGTCGAAAGGAGCTGACATCTGTTGATAATTTTAACTAAAATTATTTAACGATCATCCGAAGTGAGGTGTCAAATTAAAAGGCTTGGATTTTAGATGTGCACTGAGGTTTCGATTTTTTGAAAAGAGATGCCACCTTTTAAAAAATTATATTCAAATTATTTAAACAAATAATTCAATTATAACAAAATGGGTATCAATCAAAATGGTTTTGGAAGGCTTTGCGTGTTAGCTGAACTATAAGAAGGTTGCCACCTGTTTAAAAAAATCATATTAGGTAAGAGAAATTTGTATCCCCACATGGTTGCCAAACAAAAAATTAAATTGAAAGAATTAATTCAATTTTCATTTCTGAATTGTATTTAGCGGGGTTGCCACATGTTTGAAAAATGAAATTCCATTTAATTTATCAGTTAATTCAAATATGTATCGCAATGTACGACGAAGGAGAGTTAACAAGGATTAAGCTTCAAAATACTTTTGAAGAGGGCTGCCACCTGTTTGAAGGGTCTAACTCAGTTAACTAATACAATAAGTATATGAAATATGTAAATACGTTAGTCAAAGGAAAGAATATTAAAAAATATTTAGTTTGAATATTTGGAATGTGTTTTATGAGTTTAAAAAGTTGCATTCAAACTAATTAATAAGATGGATGAGTTAAAAAAGATGGATATCAATAAAAATGGGTTTGAAAAGGCTTTATTCCTAACTTTTACTTAGGAGGGTTGCCATTAGTTCGAACAATTAAATTCAAATTGGTTCATCAGTTTATTCAATCACAATATCAGACGAAAAAGATTTAATAAGATTTGAGTCTGAGAATACTTTTGAAAAGGAATTTCAAAATTGAGAGGTCAAATTAATTAAAGGTGGAAAGTAGCCTGTTGATGTTTGATAAAGTCTAGTTGTTTTTTTTACTAAAATTTTTTTCATCGGTATAGGTTGATTTAAAATTTTATGAAATTAAATACATGCTCTATGCGAGACTGCTCTTCACTCAGAAACAGATGTACAGTTTTAGATGAAATATGGCACTCGGATCTCTTATAACTCTGACTTTTGGAATATTTTGTTAAGTTTTTGAAATTCGATTTTGGGGAGTTTTAATGCCATGCGGGTTCACTAGTGTGAATTATTATTGTAATATGATAAAAAATATTTAATTTTATTATTTCAGTAGTACAATATGAAAAAAGGTCCTTATTAGTTGGTTTTCGCGTTGTCCACATCGGCTTTGGGATGACCGAATAGATGGTTTATGCCGGTTCTGTACCCGCTGATCTTTTCCATTATTTGACATATAAATAGTAAAAAGCTTCTTAAGGAGGACTTACCAGATCTAAAGGCACACTGATAGGACCCAATCGCCTCGTTGACGGTGAGCTTTAGAGCCTTTCGCATAATATGCCAGATCGACTTATAGCCGATGCTCAAAAGGCTGATCCCGTGCTAGTTGGCACATTTGGTGGGGTCTCCTTTCTTGTGAGTAGTGGGTAGAGCACACTTAAATTCCCGTGTTCAGGCATGCGCATATCCCACCCACTGTATTCCTCAAAGGGTTAATGCATGCACGCCATCAAATTAGCAACTCCGTACTTGAAGGTTTTCTTTATTTACAGCCCCGAATTCGCTTTTCATATCTCCATAGTTAGGTTTTTCTAATAGCAGCGTAATTCTTTTATTTTGAGATCCCACTACTTATGTGTGAAGAAACACTCTTAATAATTTAGTTCGCTAAAATGGCATTATTGTATTACATCATAATATTGAATTAAACCATGAATAAGTGTCTACTAAACTAAACGTCAAATGTACTTATGTAAGGACATACATATGAACATATATGCAAATGAAAATATGTATGTAGATATATGCATGCATCGTCGGTATATTAGGTATTAGGTATCAGCTGCCCGATTGACAGACATGCAACCAATGCAACATCAAAACGATCACCTTCGCTGTCAGAAATTTTCACATGCCAAGATGTTAGACCGTGCAGTTTTTTTGTTTCACCTTTTTCGATCTGCTTTTTATTGCTGTTATTAACTGGATATCTCTCCAGAGCATTGCCCTGGGAAGTAATTTTGCATGAAGAATAACATGAATGCAGATATAGAAGAGATTATAAAAAAGCTGTTAAATAACCCATAAAAGTAAAATAAAATTGTCTGAGTCATGTATGTTTGTATGTGTGCAAGTAAGTTATGGAGCATTGACATCTTGTAGGTTGCATGTTGTAGCCGGTTTCATACAGGCGTTGCTCCTTTGAATAAACTCATTTACTGCAAGTCTTAGACGAATGCATTTACCATACTTAATAATAACAATTACACATAAAAAAAAATATATTTATGGATTACAGCGTATAGATGTGGATATTTAAATAACAGTTGTTCCCACTTTTTCTAAGCTCTATAAAGTAATGTTCTTCAGTTTCCATGAAGAGAATAATTTTTAGTTCTTTATGTGCACTGAGCACACAGCGTAAATTAAGGGCTGATTTCTCAAGTATTTGTTTTAAATTTATCTGCCCTTTAATGCTAAATGTCCTTAACTTCCTGAGAATGAACTCTAAGCGGGTTTAGCTATTAGAAGCATAAAAAAAAATTTTAAGAAACCTCTAGACCCTTTATTTAAATATTACCATCTCCTGGCCAGTAGTAGCCACCAGATCATTCGTATGAAAATTCATATCACTTTTTTATTCAACACAAATTTTTTTAATTTGGGCGTGTCGAAACATGTTTTTGTAAGTTCTTCCATATGTACTTATGTGACTTATGTTGGCCGGCGTTATGCAGATGCTCTCACTTTGACTTTCGGTAAATGCTGCTTCCTGGATCAAAGTAAGTTTTCATCACCCTAACAACCAGCTTTTTTAAATAAAGTGGAGTTACCCAGCCACTCCTTGCTTTGGCTCAGTCAAATAGAAGGGACATTTGTATGAAAATCAGAGGTGAACGTAAATAGTTGTTTTTTTTTATTGTTGACCGATCCACTTGACGTTAATTTTCAGTTACTTTCGAATGTAATTCAGGCATACAAATACGACTATTATCATGTTTGTTCGCTCGCTGGTCATCTGTGTGGTTCTCACCTGAGGTTGCTCGTCGCTCATTTGGTTGACTTCGCCTACCTGCATATGTCAACATGTCGTTTCCGTAGCATTCTAATGAGTTTTATAAAATATGACAGATTTGTTTTTACAGCCAATCAAATCAAATAAATGATGCTAAAGTATACCTAAATATACCTTTTTAAAATATTTTATCTTTTATCGCTTCGTAAATATTTCAATATTTTCATTTTTACTTCAATTTTATTTCTCAAACCCTCAGTATGCAAATTAATATCAGTAGCAAGACTTTTGAAAAATATCTTGACAAATAACGAGTAAATTTTTTCATTCTACGAAAGCTTTTTCAAACACTTTCGTTTCCTTTCTTAAGTTTTTAAATTAATTGGATTTAGTGCCAATGAAAAATGTTTTTAATGATTTAAATACCCTTCGTTTGATACTAAAATAGTAATATTTCATTTATCTTGCCATTTTACACTTGTAATTTTTATAGGCAGGAGGCAATCCTGTTTAAAAATATTTTCTAAACTAAGCTTTCCGAAACCAACTTATTTTGACACGCTTATTGGGCACCTCATTTACCTTATTAATTTAATTGAATAAAACTTTTCAAACAGGTGGCAATGCTATTCAAAAAAGTTTGGAAACTAAGCTCTGTTAAGCCTCTTTATTTTGGTGCTCATATTGTAAAATTTATGTCATTTATATTAAATTTAATCGAATTATAATTTTTAAACTCCTACTTAAAAATATATTCCATCAAGCTCTCTTAAACCTCATTAATTTGATATCCAAGTTGTATTACATTTAATTTTTAATAATTAATTAATTAATTAATTTTAATTTTTTTATCAACTCGGTTGATCGAAATTTTTCAAATAAGTGGCAACTCTCTATTTTTAAGTTTTAAATCATCCGGAGTTTACAGTGAAAAATCAGAGATATAATTATTCTATTTTTTGTTGTTTTTCCTTAGATGTGGAGCTTGTATTTATTGTTTTCCTTTTTTTATCACATTTTTTACCATAACTATGGATCCATTTATCGGAGAGCGAACAAACAAAACCAAAACATGTTCCACAAATGTTTTAAAATTTGTGAAAATTTAATCAAAATCGGTCCATTGGTTTTTGGGTAAATGTGTTACAAAACCTTTGGAACTTTATTTTATATATAAAAATATATATGTATGTATGTATGTATAAATGTACACACAGTGCGGTATAGCAGTTACAGTAATCGTATTTTTTCATATGTTTAAATAATTCATCATATACAGTCGGCGTCATACAGAAATCGCAAAAATGCAAGAAGTTTCACAACTAGTGCTGAGTGCTTAACACCCAACAATCTTCTATATACGTGTGGATTTACATATAATACCAATAGATTGGCGCTTACACATATATTAGTGTTTGGCCGAGCATCTCCTCCGATTTGCGGCATTTGCCTTGATGTGGTCACACAAAGCGCAGAAACCCGCAGTTTTACGCCGCCTCCGAACGTCGATTGTATTTTTTTGAGAAGCTGTTTTTCATGGCAGTATACCCTCGGAGGATTGTCATTGCCTGTCGAGAGGCGACCGCTACTATACAAATTTGTTTGTTTTTTATTTATTTCTTTTTTATGTTGGGATTTCTGTTTTCGATACAAAAGAAAAACTACTTTTATGAGCGCAGATAAATTTAAAAAAAAAGTCACTTCATCATTGAGCGCCCTTGTACGAGTTAAAAATGCCTGCATTTTAACTTTAATGGAAAAACTAGTCTAACATCAGTACACTCATCCAATTTATACTTGAAAAAAATATGCATGCACTTAATCCAGTGGCTATCAGTCAAACAGTATGCAGTGATGTTCTCATCAAAACAAACGAACAAACAAAAAATATTTCGTTGATCCATATGAAAATGTTATGGCGGCAATTGCAACTTTAATGTCATCAACCACTTTGCAGTTGCTTACCGCTTTTTAGCTGTCGATAGCCGCTGTCACTTGCCACTACGATCTACAAGTAATTCACTCAAAATGCAGCAAACACTTAAATCCGGCAACGTAGCAAAGCAATCAATTGTGCGGACAAGTTGTAAACTGAACGGTAAGCAGCTACAAAAAAAAAAAAACACAAAAGTAAAGTCGCACAAAATCATTTAAAACCTCAATTATTATCAAAGTTCATACGCAAAAAAAAAAAACACAGCTGTTTTTTTATCAATTTTGTGCGTATTTTCGTTAATTAAGTGACAGTCAGTGGCTGTATGCTCGAACATGTGAAGGCTTAGCCGCTGCTTGTGGACAACTTGTCAATTTGGCGCAGTTTGATGTTTGATTTGAGTAGTTGCTGCGGCAGTTAGTCGACGTACTTAGTAACATGTTGCTCTTAATGAAGCGGGCGCTTGAACGCGCAACATGTTGCCGATGAAACATGTACCGCAGTAAGCAGCCAAATGACAACTATCTATTAATGGCGATTTTTTTTTGTGTTTATTGTTATTATTTTTTTGTGTTTGTGTTTGTGTTTGGTTTTTTCTACTACAGTTCATTCACTCTTTTGTTTACTAGCCAATTTTCGTGAGGCTTTTCTTATGCATAAATTTTAAATAATTACAAATGCAGTTTATGGTTGCGTGTTGTAAACTGATTTCCCATAGGCACAAATACGAGATTCGCATTCTTGCAAAGATATTATTTTCTAGCACGCACACACACACACACACATAAAACACATACACACTCTTTCATACGCATGCGGAGGCTCGCAAAATCGCTATACATCAATCGCCCGTTGGCAGTAGCACCTGTTGGCATCATTTCAAATAGCTGTCCATCAAAATGCTCTCCACTTTGTGTTCTGCTGCTGCCCGTTTGCTGTCAACACAAATCCAAATCCAGTTCAACGAGAATTGTTTCGCAGCAACAGCGGCAACACATCAGTCAACAACAGCCGCAGACATCTTTTGGCTATCTATCGCAGTGCACGGACTTCATAAAAATTACATAATAGTGATAGATTTCACATAAATACAAAAAATAGTAGCATTTGGTAGATTTTTTGTTTTTAAGAAACAATATTAGATAGTTTTTATTTAAAAAGGGTAAATCAAGGCGAATGTGTATAAGCTGGTGTTACCCGAACAGCTGGATTTTCGCAGTGGAGGTTCTTAATGTCAAAATGATGTATTTGTTGTGATTCTCACTGTCTTTATGCGTAAAATTTTTTATTGTAATTTTTGATTTTCTACTCTGCTATCACTTCTTATGAATTAACCTTGGGATAGGTTGTACTTTTTTATAAAACAACAAAAAATCTATTTCAAGCCAATAAAACATACATAAAAAACGAATTGAATGAAAAAAAATTATATCTGTTTTCTCGTAAAAACCTGAAAAGAAATTTCTTTTCGAATTTTATTTTATCACGGATGCCGTGATTCAGTACCTGTATTATTTGAAAAAGGGACTCCACTAATTACTCTACACTTCAAAATTTCATTACTAAAATTAGATTTGAAATACTTGAAGTTTACAGACCATTCGTTTGGCAGTCTCCCACAAAAACGTATTGCAAAAGAAAAACATTTGTATAAACAGCTGATAGACATGTATTTTCACTTTCAAATTTCTTATGGTCAGATTTAACTTTTTTTTAATTATATTCGATGGAAAAATATGTGTTTCGGATAATATTGGTAGATTTTTATCTTTTGTTTGTAAAAATGATAGAAAGTAAAATACAGTTAAAAAGTTGGTAAATCGACCAATAAAAAGGTAAAGTCCGTGCACTGATCTATCGGCTGTTGGCCGCCTAGCCACCTAGCCTAGTGTATATGTGTCAGCAATGCAGTCAAGCATGCGGAAATTGATTATTACAAGTTTATACTATTTCTTTATTCGCTTGCTCTGATGGCATTTTTTATTGTTTTTATGCACATTTCTCTTATTTTATTTGTTATTTTTGTTCTGCTTTCTTCTGCTATACCTTGCGGCTGCTCTAACTTAATTGCGCATTTGTAAGGAAATTGCGCTATTCATATATCTATATATTAGAGAAATCAAATTAAGTTATTAGCGCGGCAATGTCAAGTACCGCTACTTCGGCTACAAAACAATAACAACAACAACAAAAACAATTGTCGTTGACACTGCTGCGGTAAGTGTAGTTATTTATTAAGTGTAATTTGTGGCAATTTCTAAATGGTGCGGCAATCTATTGAAGATTAAATATTTGCATAGAAACGGAAAGCTTTAGTGGCGGTTTTCTGAATTAACATTAGCGCGTGGTATTTTGTTTAATTACTTAATGCCTTTTTATCTGGGATAAAATTTTTTAGTGACAATAGTGAGTGAAGTTATTTATTAAGAAGAGGGAAATGGCTATCACTCAATTAAAATGTCAAAAAAATCTTTTAAAAACTTTTGCGAATAAATATTTCATATCTTAAGAAATTTTTAACTAAAATTATTCAGTGAACATTTTAGCTTCTTGTATTTCCATTTGTTTAGAAGCGCACCAAATTTTATAGAAAGCAATGGCAATCGTCAAGACGGTGTAAGTTTATGTATCTGTAATAATACTACTACTAATAATTACTTCCGAACTAGTTCATTGATCTATTATAAAAAAAGAGAAAATATTTCTTAAAAAAATGTTTAGGATTTTTGTTGGTGTACTTTGTACACACTAATCGTCGATGTTTTTGCAAAACCTCCAATCGAACAATTGCAAACTCTGCAAAATCGCCGTTGTAGCAAAAAATAGATTTGGTAACCCTGTATTGAGATTAAAACGTAAAAATCTTGAAATTGTTATTAAAACAATTTGTTTTGAAAATTTATTGGTTCTTAAAATTGGTCTAGTCAACAACCACGATTCAATTATTTTAAAGTGCACAAAATCACGACATTCCAAAAAGTTGCCATAGGCACTTAATTTGGCACGCTCTAAAGTATTTAGCAAATATTGTTAACCGGTTTGCTTTTTTTGAATAAAAAAAAATTTTTTTAAATTTAAGTACGGCAATTTTACTGCAACTGACTGCATTGATATTTGAATGTTTGCAATTTTTTCTATATATTTCTTAATTTGTACTTATTTTAATTTACTATTTTTTTCTCACTGCTACCTAAGCTCTAACTCGTGATGCAATCTATTTAGCTGTCAAATATTATTCAATTTTACTGCATTATTCTTAGTTTTTAGTGTTCATAGTAAGCAATTGTCAATGTTTAAATAGCATTAAGAAACTAAAAGTAAATTTTAATGATTTTTATGTGCATGAAAAATTTGTACTTGAACTCCTGTTGCTATTAGCCCAACCTCTCATTTACATATGAGTATGAGTGCATATAACCATACACATATGTATTTTTGTATATGCAAACGTAGTACCGAAAGTACTTTCAGTTTTAACCTTGAATTCCAAAGCAAGAGTGTCTCAGATTTTAGAAAACTTTTTCATTCTTTTTAACCTTTACATGCATGTGAATACATGTTCATACATGTGTATGTATATATAGTACATGTGTATGTATGATGCTTTGGTAGTGCATGTCATACAGAATACGCAAAGAGTGCAGTAAAAAGTGTGTGTTGGTGCCAAGTATAAAAATATTAATTCCATTTTTGATGTTTTTAGTTGATTTTTTTTATTTTTTGAAAAAAGCAAATAAATTACGCAAAATAAAGTGATTTTTAGCTGTTAGAAGTACCTGATAAGATATTATATACCAGGGTATGGATGTTGATGCAATGTCATTTTTTTCATGGTGGCGTTCCCTAGATAAGTATCTAGAAGTTCTATTTAAAGATCCCAGATCCAAAAAATTAAAATTCATTCAGTAGGATTGCCGCAGCTTTCGCCACTTTTAATTTTACATCTACAGGCTACGATCTTTATTTTTGTAAATTCGACGAACGATGGAAATGAAATGACTATCACAACTAATGTCTTATCTTATAATATACCCATATAAATTGATACCCATCTCTTAATAATTCATCTAACTTCTTGAATAATTTGAATGTAACTTTTTATAAACACTTGGCAACCCTCTTAAAACATTCCAAATGTTCAAACTAATGATTTCTTAACATTCATTAGTTTAACTCCCGTATTTTTATATTTCGCAAATGTAATTTTTGTATTAGTTAATTAAATTAGACCTTTCAAACAGGTGGCAGCCCTCTTCAACTCATATGGGAAGAGTTCATTTATGATTTTAAATAATTTGAACTAAATTTTTTTAAAGATGACAATCTTTTTCGAAAAAGTGAAACCTTATTTGACGTCACATTTTTGAAAATCGAACGAACGATGCGCATCGAATGACATTGGCTGTTAAAAAATATTAATTATTGCACATCTGTCCTTTAATTTGACACCACATTTTTGAAAATCGAACGAACAGTGCTGATCTGATGACCTGGACAAAAAATCCCTTCGCGTAATATATATATATGTATATAGACATGAGTGTCAAACGAAAGAGCTTTAAGAAAGCTATAGTTTAAAAATGTTCTTGATTAGACTTGCCACTTAAAGCATATTTTGTGAAAGTCATCAGAGCTGCATCGTTAGCTAAATTTATTGGCTTGCAAATGTGCAATAAGTTTGCAGTTTTTGAAAATTTTTCGTAATTTGTACAATTACTAGACCAATGCTCTTATTTTTATTGCATGCTGGGCCACGATAACAGCTACCAAAGTCTCGCATCTAAGATTTCTTTAAGTTTTTTAATTTTTCTGATTTTTTCTATTTGTCATATGGGCTTACCTTTTAAATTCTTCGGCAGTTAATTAATTAAAAAAAAACACAACCGACTTCAGTTCTCATATAAAAGTGTAGAAGTACCGATATTTTCTTCATGATCCGTTGATCAGATCTAAACCAAATTAGTATGAGACCAACTTCTCGCTGAGAAATAATTTTTTTAATTTGTTTACGTTATCCAAGGATATGTGGTAACATACATTAACAAATATTCGAATGAATTGATAACCTCCTTTTTTTTTTGAAGTCTGTTAAAAATATTACTAAAAACTATTCATGTTGCCTTCCTTTTGGACACTAGTTTTCTTCAGTCCCCGAAATTAGACGGGAACGGAAGCTTTTCTGGTTGATACCTACACGTCCAGATAAAAGCCCGTTTTAGCAAAAACAACAAATGTGAAATGTGAAATATTTTGTGATTTGTAAAGTATCTTGTAGATGATTGTAATGGAAACAAAAGTTAAACTTGAATTTTTTCCACTGGCATTTTTTTTTAGTTTAAGCTCGTTATTGAAGATTTTTTTGTCATTATTTTAGGTAATTTTTTAATATTTTAATTTGTAGGTCATCATAAATCGAGATTATATATCAGCAACTTTCTTTAAACCTGATCACAGAGCCACAAGAATGTAATATTCACTGAAGTGTTGCTCATATCATTGAGAATGGAAGCGTTTTTTATTAAAAAAAAAATCAAATCACCTTATCATTTCTTGTACATTATACAGTAATTCTTCATGATCTGGGTCCGCATATTTATATTTTTGAGTGATGTGATGTTCATTAGAGTGGTCCGAAAACAGTAAATTCGGAATTGTATTGCCGTCACCTGCTATGATTTTTCTATACCGAGAAAATATACCCCTTTTTTTTTTTTTTTTTTTTTGTGAAATCAAAAACTATTTAAGGAGTGCCTAAGGTGGTCAAAGTTTTCCATGTATTTTATATGGGGAAAAAACAGCTTTTCCTAGAAATTATATAAAATTCTTGAAAATCAAAATTTTTCGATCGGAAAACCGTGGTTCTCTTCAGGAGACTTCCAGTATTAATATCCAATTATTAACTTTGGCATTTTTTAATACTAAAGATTTTTATTGGTCCCCTAAAAAAATATTTAGAGCTATATTTTTTCGGTATAGAAAAATCCTAGGGGGGGAGGGGGGAAGCATAAAAATTCCGACTTACGCTTTTCCCGTGCATTTTTGGACCACCCTAATGTTCATGAGTACATTTGTACGTACATTCTTACTGGTTTAAATTAATGTACATACCGTTTGTTAACCAAAATATTTTTTTTTGGTTTTTTTTTTGTTTTTGTAATTATAGTTTATTGCTAACAATCTCAACTTTGGCCAATTGCAATGGCTTAGTCATTTCCTGCTTTACCAATTCACACAATTACCTAGTTTATGATTTTATTCAAACCAGTTTCTTTTTTTTTCA
>NW_023458558.1:4438930-4441507 GCF_013731165.1 Rhagoletis pomonella
CAAAAGTACACACGATCCCATCCTCGAATTTCGTCATTCCAAATCTATTTACTTAAAAATTAAAATAAAATTTTCTATACCAACTCCTTTGCTAACAAAAAAACTTTATGTATTTTTTTGTTGTTTTTTTGCCTAGTAATCCCAGCGAATTCTATGAAAAGGTTTGATGAGGAGATTTGGTATCTCCACAACAGCAGCTATAATTTCTACCACTTATAAACTATTTTTGCTTTTTCACAATAATTTTTCATAAAAAAAAGTAAGTGAGCCAAGTGAGGAGGAGAAGTGAAACTTACGTTACATATCTATTTTGTCTCATAACCAGTATACATATTTACATACATCTGCTTTTGCTTAAGGTTATATTTTTTGTCTTTTTTCTATTTATGTAGATCCCTACCTCTACCCCTTTATATTCATTGTTATCTTTATACTCTGTCGATAACAAAATCAATTGTAACATCCAACAAAATATCGATAACAGAACCAATAAAAATATCAATAACAAAATCGATGACAAATTCGATAAAAATTTCGATAGCAAAATCGTTAATAATATTGGTAGCGAAATCGATTAGAAAATCGATATAAATATGGATAAGAAAATCGATAAAAATATCGATAACAAAATCGATAACAAAAATCGTTCAGAAAATATAAAAAAATATGGATAACAAAATCGTTTATAAAATCGATAAAAAAAATCGATAAAAAAATCGATAACAAAATTGATAAAAATATCGATAACAACTTCGATAAAAATGTCGATAATAAAATCTACAACGATATCGATAACAAAACCAATAACAATATCGATAAGAAAATCGTTAAAAATATCGATTACAAAATCGGTAGCAAAATTTATAAAAAATATCGATAAAAAAATCAATAAAAATATAGATTATTATATCGATAGGTTCCGAAGCTATCGATAGTAAAATCGATAAAAATTTTGATAACAAAATCGATAAAAAAGCGATCAAAATGTCGATTATAATATCGATAAGTTCCGAGATTCCCGAAAACCTTTAAATTCCCAAAATAGTTCACAGATATACTTTTCTTCATCTACATATTCCCCTTCACTTAAGTAAAGTCTTTAAATTTACATTGATCTTCATTTTTGCCTTTATCCCTACGCATCTTTATTTTTGTTTTTATTTTCCTTTGCCTTTATCCTTTTCTTTATATATCTACGTACTTTCCTTTGCTTTCATTCTTTTTCTAAGTGTTATTTTTTAACCTTTTATTAGCAAGTTTTTGTTAAATTAATACCATATGCATACACACAAGAAGCACTTGTTTCAGCCCCAATAATTTCCATTGCACCACTTCCGTGTACAATTTCCGTTGAATTTGCCAATTTCCTCCCAACCAACCAACCGCCGCTTAAGAAGTTTCACTTCAAAAACTGTCGTTAATGTAAAACAGCGTTGTACAGCGCTGACAGAGCTTCCAATAGAAGTGCAAAATTTTTTTGTTTCAGTATGTGTATACTGAAAATAACAAACCAAGCACTTTATTGCGCCTTTACAAAATTTAATTAAAAATATATTATTTTAAGGAGGCCAGAATAATAAAAATTCAAATTATCGCAAAGCCAAAGTGTAGCCAACAAAAGAATTAAGATGCGAACTTGAGATGAGCTTAGTGAATGCAGAAGTGGCATATTCATTAAGAGTTACGAGTGTAATAACTATAAAACGATTGATAATTGAAGAATTTCACGTAAATTAAAAATTGAGTTCGAGCTCAGATTGTTGTATTTTTCAGCATGTAGTCACAAACATTTGAAGTCGAAATACAACTGCATACTCGTAAATATTTTTTTAACAATTTCATGCCTTAAAAAATTAGCTGCATTAGGGGCTCGAGTATTTTGATTATATTTATTTCTTGGAGGAAAATTGTTGGCAGTCATGAGTTTGACGTTAGAAGAGAATTAACAACTTCTTAAAACTTAAAAACAATCCATAAAAAAAAATTCAAATAAGCAGCACTTATCTACTTGCAAGATAGCTAATTTGCATTTTCACGAATTACTGCTCATAAAACTTAGCCACAATTATTTAAAACCAAAAAAAAAAACGAAATCAAAAACGGTAAAAAACCAATCAGCAATACCAACGGGGAGCTAAATAATATAGTATTTGCAGGCGCATAAAATGCAGGTAGTGAGAAAACTCCACACGCTGACACGTAACAATTAAACATTTAAAATGTGCAAAAGCTTTCAGTTGCAAGCCACAAAACTTAATTTTAATGCTGTGCAGTGTGATTGCTTCGCTTTAAAAGTGAACAAATTTTTGTATAGTTATTTTGTTTTCAAAATGTGTTAAGTATTTGTTTTTGGATGCAAAGATGTATTTATAAATTCGTATATAAAATATGTATGTGTGTGCTATATAAACACACATTTGTTTGTTTGCATATATAGAGCGCATTTGAGTACTTTATTAAAGCAAACAAAGTGATATGTTTGATTATTAAATGGAATTAGCTTAGATTAAAGTAAACAAAGCACAAGCTGTGAAAAAAAAAGAAACTGGTTTGAATAAAATCATAAACTAGGTAATT
>NW_023458558.1:4441607-4444415 GCF_013731165.1 Rhagoletis pomonella
AATTACCTAGTTTATGATTTTATTCAAACCAGTTTCTTTTTTTTTCAGAGCTTGTGCTTTGTTTACTTTAATCTAAGCTAATTCCATTTAATAATCAAACATATCACTTTGTTTGCTTTAATAAAGTACTCAAATGCGCTCTATATATGCAAGCAAACAAATGTAACACATTCATATTTTATATACGAATTTATAAATACATCTTTGCATCCAAAAACAAATACTTAACACATTGGAAAAACAAAATAACTATACAAAAATTTGTTCGCTTTCATAAGCGAAGCAATCACACTGCACAGCATTAAAATTAAGTTTTGTGGCTTGCAACTGAAAGCTTTTGCTCATTTTAAGTGTTTAATTGTTACGTGTCAGCGTGTGGAGTTTTCTCACTACCTGCATTTTATGCGCCTGCAAATACCATATTATTTAGCTCCCCGTTGGTATTGCCGATTGGTTTTTTTACGGTTTTTGATTTAGACTTTTTTGGCTTTAAATAATTGTGGCTAAGTTTTATGAGCAGTAATTCGTGAAAATGCAAATTAGCTATCTTGTAAGTAGATAAGTGCTGCTTATTTGAATTTTTTTTTTATGGAGAGTTTTTAAGTTTTAAGAAGTTGTTAATTCTCTTCTAACGTCAAACTAATGACTGCCAACTTAGAATACACAATTTTCTTGCAAGAAATAAATATAATCAAAATACTCGGGCCCCTAATGCAGCTAATTTTTTAAGGCATGAAATTGTTAAAAAATATTTACGAGCATCGGCGTAGCCTGAACGAAATTTAGGGGGGGCTCGACCCTATTAAGCTGGCATTTCAGGGTACTATTTTATATATATATAAGGAAAATTTGAATGTTAGGGGGGGAGGGGCTCGAGCACCCCCCTGCCCCTACCTGGCTACGCCCTTGTTTACGAGTATGCAGTTGTATTTCGACTTCAAATGTTTGTGACTACATGCTGAAAAATACAACAATCTAAGCTCGAACTCAATTTTTAATTTACGTGAAATTCTTCAATTATCAATCGTTTTATAGTTATTACACTCGTAACTCTTAATGAATATGCCACTGATGCATTCACTAAGCTCATCTCAAGTTCGCGTCTTAATTCTTTTGTTGGCTACACTTTGGCTTTGCGATAATTTGAATTTTTATTATTCTGGCCTCTTTAAAATAATATATTTTTAATTAAATTTTGTAAAGGCGCAATAAAGTGCTTGCTTTGTTATTTGGAGTATACACATACTGAAACAAAAAAATTTTGCACTTCTATTGGAAGCTCTGTCAGCGCTGTACAACGCTGTTTTACATTAACGACAGTTTTTGAAGTGAAACTTCTTTAGCGGCGGTTGGTTGGTTAGGAGGAAATTGGCAAATTCAACGGAAATTGCACACGGAAGTGGTGCAACGGAAATGATGCAACGAAAATAATACAACGGAAATGGTGCAACGGAAATAGTTGGGGCTGAAACAAGTGATTCTTCTGTGTATGCATTTGGTATTAATTTAACAAAAATTTGCTAATAAAGGTTAAAGAATAACATTTAGAAAAAGACTAATACAAGAATGAAAGCAAAGGGAAGTACGTAGATATATAAAGAAAAGGAAAATAAAAACAAAGACAAAGATGCGTAAGGATAAAGGCAAAAATGAAGATCAATGTAAATTTAAACACTTTACTTAAGTGAAGAGGAATATGTAGATGAAGAAAAGTACAAACACAAAAGTAAACACAAAGATAAATATAAAGAAAAAGATGAGGAAGAGGATACCGATAAAAGTAAAGACGAAGATAGAGGAAGAAATATTAAAACAAAGGTAATTATAGAGAAACGGTTATAGACGGAGACACAGAGACTCAATCTGTGAACTATTTTGGGATTTTAGAGATTTTCGGGAATCTCGGGACTTATCGATATTATAATCGATATTTTTATCGCTTTTTTATCGATTTTGTTATCAAAATTTTTATCGATTTTACTATCGATAGCTTCGGAACCTATCGATATAATAATCGATATTTTTATTGATTTTGTTATGGACATTTTTTTTTTATAAATTTTGCTACCGATTTTGTAATCGATATTTTTAACGATTTTCTTATCGATATTGTTATTGGTTTTGTTATCGATATTGTTGTAGATTTTATTATCGATATTTTTGCCGAAGTTGTTATCGATATTTTTATCAATTTTGTTATCGATTTTTTATCGATTTTATAAACGATTTTTGTAATCGATTTTGTTAGCCATATTTTTTTATATTTTTTGAACGATTTTTGTTATCGACATTTTTATCGATTTCGCTACCAATATTATTAACGATTTTGCTATCGAAATTTTTATCGATTTTGTTATTGATATTTTTATGGGTTTTGTTATCTATATTTTGTTGGATGTTACAATCGATTTTTTTATCGACAGAGTATAAAGATAACAATGAAGATAAAGGGGTAGAGGTAGGGATCTACATAAATAGAAAAAAGACAAAAAATATAGCCTTAAGCAAAAGCAGTACGTAAGTTTCACTTCTCCTCGTGGCTCACATACTTTTTTTTTATGAAAAATTATTGTGAAAAAGCAAAAATAGTTTATAAGTGGTAGAAATTATAGCTGCGGTTGCGGAGATACCACATCTCCTCATCAAACTTTTTCATAGGATTCGCTGGGATTACTAGGCAAAAAACAACAAAAAAATACATAAAGTTTTGTTGTTAGCAAAGGAGTTGGTATAGAAAATTTTATTTTAATTTTTAAGTAATTAGATTTGGAATGACGAAATTCGAGGATGGGATCGTGTGTACTTTTG
>NW_023458558.1:4444515-4466343 GCF_013731165.1 Rhagoletis pomonella
CAGTTCTACTAGTAATGTTATCTGCATTCAAAGCACCAAAATTCTCAAATTATATGTGTGTATGTATGTATACATGGAAATTGCAATTGTCGGAGAACAAACTTCATGTTTGGAGCGGCATGTGAGAAATAAGATCGCGCACAGACAATAACATAATTTGTTGTAATGAATGTGAATTTATACGCCCGAAAAATACAATTTATCGCTACTCGAATAGCCAATTTTCAATGCGAAAATGTGCGCTAGTTTTTGTAAATTTCTGAACTTAAAAAATAAAAATGAAAAAAAGTAACATTATTTCTCAGCCAACCATTCATTTGCGTTTTGAGTAGCTAATATTTTATAGTCAGCCAGATATTGCGCAATTACAGAAAAAAGAATTAATATATCAGAGCATGTTGACGAGTATTGGTGGAGTAAGAGAAGCAGTACACTTCTTACATATCCGTGTTCGTATGGAAAAGTAGCTTATGTCGAAAGGCCGACTTTAGTATAATGCGGCATTCCCTTTATTTTTTAAACGACAAGGAATTTTTTGATCAGACTTAAAAAGAATATTGACTTGCTAGTATCGGAACTATTTCTTGCACGTTTGTTTGCTAAAAGTTGTTTAACGGCTTAGCGCCCGTAAGTCATTCGCAATCGTATGCTGCGAATGACGATTTATACTAAAGCCAGCCTTTCGACATAAGCTACTTTTCCATACGAACACAGATATGTATGTACCATACCCAACGCATAAAAGAGCCGAAAACCAAAAGACATAAAAGGTTTGAGAAACTAAATAAAAAATCTTAATGCAAAAGTTGGTCTTTGAAAAATATCTGCAATTTATGTAGCGCGAAAATTTAGTCATTTGATAATTCTGCACGCAGCTGACATTTTTTTATACACTTAGTAAAACTTTTTTTTTGCCATTTTAGTCAGTTTAGTCAGCCCAGTGGAAACCGGAAATGAGATTTGGTTTTGTGAATCCATTCGCTTTATTCAGTTCGCTTCAACCTGGGCTTTGGAGCAGAGATTTTTTTGTCATCGCTCCGCTCCGGTATTTCATTTCGCTCCGATTTCCTCTCTGAGCTCCGTACCCGCTAATAGATTTTTTTTTTAATCGACTTCAAAAAAAGAAGTTATTAATTCGCCGGAATATTTTTTTCTATGTATGTTATCGTATACCTTTGGACCACGTTAACCGATTTCGATGATTCGCAGGGTGGTTCCATACTAACTTGGTTTAGATCCGATCATTGGTTCATGAAAAAATTAACGGTAATCCTAAATTTTTATATGAGAATTAAAGTCACTTGTGTTTGTTGCTTAAAAACTACTTGTTATTAATTTATTTACTAAAATATCGAGCCCAAATCGCCAAAAAACGTAAGCGAAATTTTTTTTAATTTGTTTTTTTTTTTTTGGTGCATTTCTTTAGATGCTCTAGATGCACTTTTACATCCAAACGAAAATTTAAAAAAACAAATTTTGCTTACGTTTTTTTGGCGGTTAGGGCTCCATATATGAATGAAGTCATCTCCCTGGACAGGAAGTTCAGAGAAGTTCACTTGGCTACTTGTGATCTAATCTTTAACAGATGGGCTGACAGTTGGCTAAGCTGAGGCTAGAAAAAACTTCGGCATATAAAGTTGCAGTATTTCTGGCCGGCGCACGACCGCGGCTAGCTGGCTAAGACCCAACTCTATTCTTAAGTTAATTCTAAACGTGACCAAACATTTTGTAACCAAAAATTTAAAATTTTTATTAAAAAAAACTGAACCTTTCTTTACTGGTAAAAAAAAAATTTTTCTAGAGGCGCAGATTAGACATAGATAATCCATTATTTTGATCCATGGGTACAAAAATATCAATGAATTGGATATAAAAATTAATAATCAGCCAAATAGTCTGCTTCTCGGGTAACATATGTAGACTCACGTACACAAACATACACACACACATATGTATAAATATGCCCACACATTTGTTTGCAGGCAGCTTGTTTGAGGAAGTGGGCTGTGACCGTCAGCCCACCATGCAATTGATTTAAACACACACATACATATGTACATAAGCATATGTATGTATATGTAAGCATGCATAGTCAATACGGTAAGCGTCATTCAAGCACACACATACTAAAAAATACTCATTCTATACATTTTTCATCATACCGCCATCCATCTTACCCATGCAACCATTCTTAACGGCAACTCGCACCATTTTAATTGGATTTTAATGGACTCGCGCCTTTTTGCACTGAAACGTGCCGCGTATTTTTACCATTTTAAGTGAGTTACATTCACCACTTGACCAGCGTGATAGCGCAAAGCTTTTATTACCATTAGTTGTTCTCATAAGTCTGATTGTAATGTGTGGCACTACGCTGTCATACAAATAAACATACAACAAAGAAAAAAGGAAGCACTTCATGCACTCATACACACCTACATGTATTTCAATTTAAATTTCTTTGTTGGATATATTTCACTCATCTAATAACTTGCAGTTGCAGTTAATGGAAAAATAAATTGAAATAACTTTGGCTCGTTCCTGTCATCCCAATTCCCCCATCACGAAGTCAAACTGTGGCAATGGCAGGCATCCCGGCGGATTGGTCACAAATATTAGCTTGCTGTTGCATTTATGTACTGCTGTCACATAGTCGAACTCTTCGCTTAAGCGAAGTTATATAATGCAAGTGCTTAAAAGGCGCTTTTGCCATTGATTTAGTGATTCATATTGCCAGAAATGGCCATACGGTAAGTTTTTATGGTTACTGTTTGGCCTCAAAACACTTGGAAACCTGACTGTTTTCTATGGTCAGCAATTAAGCTGTTAATTAGTGGAAATATTGTCATAAATAAAGATATTTATTAACTAAAATAACTGAATACGGAGGAAATTTTTTTTATAAAATTTTTTTTTCGATAATAATTTAAACACTCAAGCACAATTTATTAAAACATATGTATAGTAAAATGTTCACTTGAACTTCTTATTGCGTAGGTGTAGCCATAAAAAGCAAATCGTTTTTTGATTTAAAATTTTTCGATTCTTCAGCATTATGAAGTTTTTGTGGAATTTTTGCAGCCGATTTCATGCGAGGAGCTTCATTCCGACTCGTTCAGTGTGAACACCAACAGCTTCGCAGAGCATAGACTCGCTTTCTATATATATAGTACATTTACTTTCCGCACTCAATTTGAAAAAATTGCCTGAATACGCATTTGCAGCAACTTCAAAATAAGACTTTCTTCTCATAGAAAAAAAAGTTATGGCACAAACGTTGTTAGTGCATAGATATGCCGCTAAGATACACAAAAAAACTCAATCTTTTAATTTTGGCCCTAAAATTGCCACGTCCATTTCTAGAAGATTCTTCGATTTAAAAAAATTACGGAACAAATGTTGTTAACCAAGGGATAATCTACAGAAATCCACAATTAAATCTGCGTTTTGTTATTTTTAGTCCTAAAACTGCCACGCCGATTTCTAAAGGGGGTTTTTTTTTATCTTAAACAAAACTCTTTCCAAAGAAACATTTTTACTAATTGGGTATTCTCCCGGAATCTGCAATAGATTTGCATTTTCGCAATAACACCCCTTTTTAACGCTTGCTACACATAAGTACATACATACATACATACGTAGGTGTTGGTGATCAAACTTAGGGTGTCTGTTTGAACTCTCGTTTCGATCGGGAATTATCACTAGCAAATTTTATCCAAAGCGATTTCCTGGTCATAAAATTCAGCATTTTTCCAACCCTGATATATTTTTAGCAATAATAATAACTTTATGAGGTTAATTTTAAAGAAATATTTAATTTCAGTTTTTTTTCTATTCTTTCAGATTTCTACAAAGAAGTTTATAAAGCAGTTAAGAAAGGAATTCGTACAGCAAAAATTCAAAACTATTCTGATTATATAAGTATGTACAAAGATATGTGTTGATATGTGCATTTATCTCCACAACTGTATGATTGTTGGTAAATACTCGTGGTTCATTAGTTCCAAGCCAACTTGACAGCCTAAGCCCCGCTGATATCAAATTACAAAAGCCTCACCAACAACGGTGTGACATTCAATTCGGTGCAATGAAGCGTAAACATTCCAACAGGCAGCGATTTATGAATTTTTTCACGGCAAAGCCCTTACAAGCTAGTGCACAGAGTTGAGTAGATAAATGCTGCAGCAACAAGGAGTACAGGAAGTGAATGCCAGCAGCGAAAAATGGTGAAAGAATGAAGCAAAGAAAGTTGTGCGGTGACTTTGTGCGGGCACATGTAGGCACATATTCATGTACAAGCGTATATATATTTGTACATATATGTATGTATATGGCTAAGTATGTTACATTTTTTTATTCTATCAGTAATGAAGTTAACTTGAATATATATTTCTTCTTAGCTATTGATTTCTATGTATATTCATAGCTATAAACATACATACCCTTGTGGTCAGCTGACTAAGTCAAGCGACATTTTGAAAAGTTTTGGCAATTTTTCTTTTGTTTATTTAAAGTTTATATTTTTTATATAAAAGTCTGGCACTTTACCTAACAAGCCCCACATAAGTTCACATTTCGAACTTCGCACAAAAATTATGAAAACTCAAAAAACTTAAACATTTGCACAGGAAAATTTTAAACTTTTCATTCAGAATTTTAAGAAAAATTTTGGGTGCGCAGTTTTGCAGCTCATCAAATTTGAGTCGGTCATATAAAATATGCTCGACAATTTCGTTTGTATGGGAGAAAATGCCTAGCACAAAAAAATATTAAAAATCAACGCGATTTTCTAGCGGCTTAAAATTGCATTGCATTTTGACCTACTTAAATTTAATGAGCTACAAAACTTCATACCCAAAATTTTTCTAAAAATTCTCAGTAAAATGTTTAAAATTTTTGAGTGCAAATGTTAGAAATTGTTGAATTTCCATAATTTGTGTACGCTGGTTAGGTAAATTGCTAAACTTTCATAAACAAAAGTATAAGCATTAAATAAACAAAAGAAAAAATAGCCAAAACTAGTCAAAATGTCACTTGACTTAATCAGCTGACGACAAGTGTATATATGTATAAATGCACACAGGTATGTGCGTTCCTGCGGCATGTCAGTTATGTGTCAACACCAATGTTTAGTTGACAGCATTTAATGAATTACACTTAACATAACTATTCATAAGCTACAATGCTACGTTTACGCAGGAATGTGAAGTGTAGTGAAGTAAATAAATAAATATTTATGTACATTTGTATGTATTACTCGTTTGTACTTACCGATGCGACAATGGTTAGATAGTAACGTTGCACCTTCTCGTAATCCAACGTCTTGGCTATAGTCACCTGCGGATAAAAAAGTATTTGATTGTTATTTTTCCATTAAAAAGACATAGGTTATCTACTTGATTTATTTATTTATGTCGCAACAATTATATCCAATACAATACCCATACAGATGGTATTCCTATCAATCATGACGATCGGGGTGTGTTTGGGCGCTGCGCCATATCGAAACGAATATTTCGCCAATAATAAATAGATATCGGAAAAAATTACAAAAAAAATAAAAAACTACACATGTACGTATAAATATAAAATTCTACGATTAGCTATTTCAATATTTGTTGTTTGCCATGCAATTTGATTGATTGCGCCGATTATTGACAATGAATGACAGTGGAAGGCCACACCAGCATACGAGTATGCAGCTATTCGTATGCACACAGTTGCTTGGCCTATCAAAGATGCAGATAAATTTTGCCAAATGATTGGGGCCACCAACGCAACACGACTACGACTTTATAAAATTGCATACACATGCATATATATGTATATATGGGGCGTTCCATACCAAAGTGGACGTGGTTCATGCTTCAAGTGTTTGATTTGTTTCAAATTTTTAGGGTTGATGGACAAACATAAATAGTAAATAACTATGAAGTTTGAGCTTGATTAATACATTTTTAAAAACTCTACTGCCATTAGAAAAAAGTGCAAAAAAGCCGTCAGCATAAAAAAAAAATTAAAAATCAACTCACTTTGGCAGTAGCTTAAAACTTGCACTTTATTATACTAAAATTTAATGGATGACAAAACTGCATACTCCCAAAATTTCTAAAAGAAATTAAAAAAATTTGTAAAAAAAAATCATAACTCAAATTATTGCAGAGTGCACCCCGAAATACTAAATTTAATTATTGCGCAACACTCAGAGCTACCAGTTTGATTTTTTCAAATTTTTTTGAAATGGCATATTCTCAAAAATTAATTATTTTTATCAAAAAATTTGTATGTGGAAAATTTTTTAAGAAAAAAAAAATTTTTCAAATATTTGTTTTCACAGATAATTTTGATGTGTGTATGTGTGGTTTTTTCAAATTTTTTCCTCGCCCGTTCTCGAGATATTTGGAAAATTATTAAATCGATTTGTTTTTGTTTTTGTGCTGTAAAGTTTTTAAGAATGTATTAATCCAGTTCAATTTTCATATTTGTTTATTATTTATGTTTATCCATCAACCCTAAAAAACACCTGAATCATGGGCGTAGCCAGGTAGGGGCAGGGGGGGGGGGGGGCCCGGGCCCCCCCTAACTTTCAAATTTTTGCCTAGATATTCAAAAATACTACCACGAAATGCTTGCTTGATAATTTCGGCCCCCCCCTAAATTTCAAGGTTTTTCCTATATATATACTGTATAACAAATTATACTCCCAACGCTAACTAAATAATTAGTAAATTGATATGAAAAGTAGATATGTGGATCATCCGGTTCTGTATCAAGTTATTATCTCTAACTTCAAAGCACTTCCATTTTAAAAGGGTAAAAACCTGGCTGCAGTCGAC
Organism: Rhagoletis pomonella; assembly: GCF_013731165.1. Lineage (NCBI taxonomy): Eukaryota > Metazoa > Arthropoda > Insecta > Diptera > Tephritidae > Rhagoletis > Rhagoletis pomonella. The sequence continues at coordinate 4,451,352 of NW_023458558.1, forward strand.
AATGAGCAAAAATTTATTGAACGGAAACTATAAATAAATTTATAGTTCAATTGTTTATTACTTTGTCTTTAGGTTTGTGTCTTTACTAAGCGGTTGGGTGAACAGCCAAGACGTTTACTTCCAAAGTGTGACAAAACAAAATCAAGTAATATATTTAGCATAAATAAATATACCAGCCTAAAAAATCTGCGTACTCAAAATGTTCAATACGCCCTCATACTGATACATACATACATATGTATGTACATCATTTAACGTTTTGTCCGGCTATTTGGTTTATTATACAGGTATGTAGAGCGAATTTAAAAAAATTCATCAGGGTTTAGTTGAGATATTCGTTTTTGGCCACTATGTTTTGTACATTTCCCAGTACTGCAAAGCTTTTGACGGCCATTCACCTGGGAGTGGCCAGAAGTGATTCGTGTGCTTACGGTTCAAATCGCAGCTAACTACGTCCGGATATTTATATCCATGAATACTCTGGGTAGCGACCGAACGCTAGTTTGGGAGCGAGGTAAAGTGGGAGGGCGGAACACCCCGCGTGCGCTGGGGATTAATCGGGATGGTGCCTCTGCCCGGCTGGTTGAAGTCCTAGGGAAAATAAAGGCTAACATCAGCTCCATCCACGAAATGCGATGGACGGGGCGAGGAAGGTAAGCGTGAGCCTTGCGACGTCTACTACAGTTGCCACGTAAAGGAGTGCAATTCGGTGTTGGATTTGTGGTGGGAGAGAGACCGGCGTTCACTCTAGTGGACGAAAGTCTAGCCACAATCCGCATCAAAGCGAGTTCTTCAACATCTCATTCACATGTGCCAATGCCCCGATGGAAGAGAAGGACGAGGCATCCAAGGCTCTCTTAGCTTAGAGCGTACATATTAGCGCTGCCCCCGACACGTATAAAAATCGTGCTTGGCCATTTAAATGCCAAGGTGGGCAACGAAGGGATCTTTGGTGCCAGTGTCGAAAAAATCAGCCTCCACATAGAAACGGCGGGCTGAGGATGATCCACTTCGCCGGGGCCCGAAGCTTGGCAGTATGTATTACTGGGTTCTAGCATAAAAACATCCATAAAGCTATTCTCATTTTCGTTGTTGGTGTTTCCGACAGGGTAGGAGTGTGATGTATTGTGGAACGATTTTCCGTCGTCCCTTGTCAAATTTGGTTTGGAGACAAACCGGTTTCGGCGTTGTTCCATCTTCAGTGTCATTTTTCGTTCTCTCAAGCTACATGCATGTCTCCACATCGAAAAACGGGAAACCAAATCGAGCATGTTGTGATAGACGGAAGACATGCTTCCATATTTTAGATATACATACGTACACTCCGAGGGCCAAACATCGACTCGCACTACTATATTGATGCATCCAATATACGACCTAACCTCGGAGAAGCAAAAAAAGGGCCCCCAACAATGCAGGGAAAGTTCAACGTCGAAAAGCTGCAATCAAAACAGACGGCCAATGGATTCGGCGCTCGACCCTCACACCTGCTGTGAGAGAGCACTCTTCAACAAACCGACTTGCGCGAGCAGTGGAACCACATTTCCCGCTAATTACTGGTACGATCACGAGTGTGAGAAAATGCTTGAAATGCTGTCCGACAAAAAAAACACCCGAAATTTTTAGCAGAGAGTTGAGCGACTTACGGAAGGTTTCAAGACTCTTATATGAACAACCATGGCGACCTAGTGACCGATGTCCAGAACGTACTCAGATTATGGAGGGAACACTTTTCGACCCTTTTGAATAGCGGAAGCACTTCGAGGTCCCAGTCGATGACGATGGAGTCGATATCCCAGCGCCTGACTATGAAGAAAAGTGCCAAAGCTGTTTGAGCTGACGGCCTGTCAGCTGAGCTATTTAATTACGATGGCAAGGAGGTAATAAGGTGCATGCCCGACGACTGGAATTCAAGTGCGCTCTGCCCAATCCACAAGAAAGGCAACCCCGCCATGCGTACCAACTACCGCGGGATCAGCCTTCTAAGCATAGGTTGCAAGGTCTTATCGAATGTATTGTCCACCATAGACCAGGTATTCACAGTACGCCGAATCTTGGAAAAGACCCGCAAGAAAATGATCCGCACTCACCACCTATTTGTCGACTTTAAAGCCGCTTTCGACAGTACTTAAAGGTATATGCTGCTATGTCTGTCATACGCCTGTGAAAAATGACGTTGAGTAATACCACCAGCTCTGCTCTGTTACCTTTCGCCGCCAGACGGGGTTTCAGACAGGGCGGCTCTCTTTCATGTGGCTTCTTTAATCTGATGTTGGAGAAGATAATAAGATCTTCAGAACTGAACCGCTTAGGAACAATTTACTACAAGAGCGTACAATTGCTGGCTTATGCCGATGACACTGACATCATCGGTAAGAAAAACCGCGAAGTCTGTCCTGACTTTTCCAAGTTGGACAAGGAAGCAAAGCGAATGGGTCTGGTGGTAAACGACGACAAGACGAAGTATCTCCTGTCATCAAACAAACAATCAGCACATTCGCGCCTGGCACCCACGTCACTTTTGACAGTTATAATTTTGAGGAAGTAGAGAATTTCGTTTACTTGGGAACCAGCATTAACACCTGTAATAATGTCAGCATGGAAATCCAACGCAGAATCGCTCGTGCCAACAAGTGCTGCTTTGGACTGAGTAGGCAATTCAGGAGTAAAGTCCTCTCTCGACGTACGAAAACCACAGTATAAATCACTCATCATGCCCGTGCTGGTATGTGGCGTATTAAAATACAGCGGCTCAACTGGCTTGATCATGTCGTTCGAATGGACACCGACGCCCCAGCTCTGAAAGTATTCTGGCTTCACTTGGCATTTCTAATAGGCGTCAGTTGGTCAAAATCGCTTTGGCGGTTACAGCGCCAAAAAGGAAGAAGAGGAAGAGAATAGATCTATAACCTTATCAGTCACACAGTGTTATAATCCCGACGAAATCCTTGATGGTGGTACCGGGAGGGGAACGGTACATGACGGTAGGAATTTTAGTTTGAGTTAAAGTCTCACACGGAAGGGGTTAGGCTTTCGATGCTTCCTCCTCGTAAAATAAACATGCTCAGTAAAAAGTTAACAATTTAAATCGACGAATAGTTTTATATCAACTTTTGTGAACTTCTGTGTATTTGTTTTTTGTACAACATATTTACCTTTATTGGTTACAATAATTTTAAGCTATAATAAAACAAATTTTAGTACATAAGTAAGTTATTGGTTTTGAATTTTTTATTTTGTATGGGCCCCCCCCTAAATTTCGTTCTGGCTACGCCCATGACCTGAATTATGAACCCCGTCCATTTTCGGATGGAGCGCCCCATAAATTTATATACATATGCGTGTACACAAGCACATGCCTTTTGTGCCTTTGTTGTTGTTGTTTTTGTTCAGTGATATTTGCATTGCATTTTGAGATTTGTTCAGAAGTTCATCGATAGAAATTTGACAAGATTTATTGCTCGAATTTACAAGTCTTACTCTGCGAAGTGCTGAAGTTTTGCTTATCTTAGATGGTTTTAGTTTGAATCAATTTAAACCTATTTAATATCTTCATATCGATTAAGAACAATTTGGTTTTCAATAAATAACGTTGAATGTAATTTTTTTTTAAATACATTTAGAGGCAAATGAACAATGGTGAGTTTAACTCGTGTCTAATGAGACTATATGTATGTACGAATGTATGTATGTCTTTAAAAATTAATTAAAAATCATAATTTACTTGGCTTACTGGCTAAGTTGATTGACTCGATTTTTCCAAACCGATTTCAACTGTTGTTTTTTTTTTTAATTTTTTGGGGCCATTTTTTTGAAACCTTGATTTTTCCATTTTCGATGTTTACAATCGCATAAGCTAGGGTTTCATCTAGTTTATTTATATACCTGAAACTAAAAATTCTTTTTCGAAATTCATAAACACTATATCAAAATATTGTTATTTGTGAGAGAAAAATACACACGTATTTTTTATTTTGGAAAAAAAAATGTTTGGAGATCGCGCTAGACGGTTTTTTATAAAAACGCTGACGTTTTAAATTTTGTTATTTTCGTGACATGTTATAGGGCAGCTAAAAATGTTGTTTTTACATGTAACTAGTCAGATATTATCGGGGTATATTCCCTTAATTACATACCTATCATGGACAGTTAGAATGGGCCTAGTGCCCGAAAATATGCTTTCGAAAAGAGACTGATAAAATTAAAACGTTGATACTGAACGTTTTAAGTATTGTCATGTCGTTACCAGGATAACCTCCTGGGGTCGCTGATTACGAATCTGATAGTTCCGTTAATGGTTATTTTGGTCATTAGTTTGACGAGGAAAACACAAGTTTTACACTTAACAATATCAAATTGAGGCCAGTATAGTCATTTTGGTTTCAATAGCAACGAAAACTATCTATATCTATATATATTAGACTGCATCACCATACAAAAAAAAATCGATACTATTTTTCCACTGAAATTATAAAATCTATTATATTTTAAGACGTCCACCAAAATATTTCGGAAAAATATTAAGATCTAAATGAGCTGGACCGATTTGAAAATACCTCCAAAAATGGAGTTTTTGATGAATAAAAATAGTTTCTTAAAGATTTTTTTTGAAAAAATCCCCTCAAATGACAAAATGGTTTAAGCTTAAAATATTTACATAAAAATATTAAAAAAAAATTTAAAAAAAATTTGAACGGAATCGTAATGATGAGATTTTTGATGCTGTTTTTTAACTTGAATAACTGAACCTAAACTCCTCCGATTTAGACTTAAGAGGTGTCACTGGAAAGGTATTTTCTCATCCTTTTTGTTTCTTTGATAATAAACTCATTAAAAGGATGAAAAAGAAAGGTAGGATGAACGAACGTATTCTAAGTTGAATTAAGTTGTGTTGGTATTCGAAAAAACAAGATGGGACACGAAAGACGCTTTTTTTGGCCAGAAATAAAAACAGTGTGAAAATACCTTTCTACTGAGATCCCATAAGTTAAAATCAGAACATTTCTGGCCCAGTTATTCAAGTTTTTCTTAAATCAATCTTTGAAAAAGTAAAAAAAAACAGCATCAAAAATCTCACTCTTACGATTCCGTTGAAAAGATTTTTAAATATTTTTATGCAGATTTTTTAAGCTTAATCTAATTTGTCATCTGAGAGGACTTTATTCAAAAAGTCCTTTAAGAAACTATTTTTATTCATAAAAAACTTCATTTTTGGAGGTATTTTCAAATCGGTCCAGCTCGCTTAAATCTTAATATTTTTCCGAAATATTTTGGTGGACGTCTTAAAATATAATAAGTTTTGTAATCCCGGCGGAAAAACCGCAACTTTTTTTGGTGATGCAGTCTATAAAACGCGAGGAGAGTCTTTTCCACGTCATCAGATCTGCACCGTTCGTTCGATTTTCAAAAATTGAGTATCAAGTTAACGGGACTGGGCTTTAAATGATCAATAAGACTTTACCCTTTTTAAAAGGGTTGCCACTTGTTAAAAAACTGAGTTAAAATTATTTAATAACTAATACCATTAGATCCGCATCGTTCGTTCGATATCCAGAAGTGAGTTGTCAAATTAAAGGGCTTGGCATTTAGATGTGCAATAAAGTTTAATTTTTCAAAAAGGATTGCCATCTTTTGAAAAATTTAATTCAATTTATTTAAAATAATAAATCAACTATTTCTATATGGATCTCGAAATAAAGATGGTTTTGAAAAGCCTTTATTTATTAACTACATGTATGGGGGTTGCCACCTGTTTAAAAAATTAATTTCAATTTGAATTAAGATAATAGAGACTATATACGTATCACCAAATGGGTGCCAGACGAAACAGGTTTGGGGTAGTAGTTGAAAATATTTTACAGAAGGGTGCCACCTGTTTAAGAGTCGAATTTAGTTTAGCTATACACAAGTTATATGAAATATTAAAATATGCGTGTCAAACAGTCGAGTGTAAAGAAATCTTTAGTGCGAACGTACAGAAATTTTTGTGGTGTTTGAAGAGTATTGCCACGTGTTGAGAAAGGTAGATTCAATTTATTTAATAAGTTAAGTGAACTATTAAAAGTTGGCTATCAAGCGAAATGGGTTTGAAAAGGATTTATTTCAGAACTGTGTTCGAAAGAAATTTTTCTATAAATCTCTCGCATGTGGCATGAAGTTTGATTAAGGTTTGTCAATAATGCCACTAGGCTTCAATTGCTTTGCCTAGATCACTGAAATTTCGCAGAGCCACATTGAACACGTACGGCGCACTGAATTGCTCTTTTATGAATGCCGCTAAATTTTCTGACGTTGAAGTGCTAAGCCAGAGCTTTCTACCTAAAGGACAAAGTTTGATTTTAGTCCCCGCTCGTTTTTGATTGAACTACATTTCAAGTTCCGTTGTGCTTTGCTGAGTTCTAGTGGAATATCGGCCAGTATTAGTGCCCAGAGCAGCCGAGATAGAACTTCTCATTGAGATGTAATCAATTTGCATAGCGGGATGGTGTTCGGGTCAGGTCCATATTAACTGCACTGCGACTAAGATATCTATTGTGCCTTCAACCGTGCACAGTACCTCATCTAAACCCATGTGGTCAGACACTCAAGTCTTTACAAGAGATTGGGGGGATTACTTTGATTGTTAAGTTGTTGAACGCTCTCTCTTTTTAGAGGATGGTAGTAACGGATGAATGGATTTTCCTTTGTAAAAAGAACTTCGTGTAGATTTGTCTCCGTTAACGTGTTCTTAATATTTGCACGCTGAGCTGTGAGTAGTTTGCAACTTTCCAAAAAAGTCCCGAGACCGAATCGCGACATTATATATTGAGATCGCTGCCTACAATAGCAAGTGCGATTTTTCTGTATTGTGTAGAAAACATTCGATTACAAATGCCAGGATACGGCCCTAAAGTATATGCCTAACCTTGTATTTATATAGCTTAGAGTCAGCACTTATGTTCTCATGAAAATTGCTCGATGCCAGGCTTAAAGCTAAGGATTAGTTGGTCTGAAAGGTAGTACGATGACAGTAGTAGAACACTTTCTGGACGCATTGTCAATATATCATCACTCTGCGGCGATTTTAAGGTTAAAGTTTGTCAAGAGGGCTGTAATGTTCTTCAATGTGGCTCCTAGTTTTCACAGATTAGTTGGATAATTTTCTCTTATTTTCCCTGGAAACGCTATGCACCTCAATTCACTGTGAAAAATAACGCAGTTGCTAGCTAGTCTAACTTAACTTAAACACTTTGCAGTAAATGACAATAACATTTTTGGTGAGGCGTTCATAAACTTAATAAGAGAATGACAAAGTAAATATTTGCAACCATTTTCGGTATAATAGTGTGTAGTTTCTTTCAATAAATTTTTATCTCATCAATATATAATTTTAACTGCAGCATCCGCTATAGTTCTCCACATCATAACTTTCTCACACACACTCACCTGCCCTTGATGCGGAAAGGAAATTACGAATATGCCATAACCATCGGCAATTGTCATCTTCTCGTCTTCGGTTGTATTCGTATTGCCTTCAACAATAAAATACTCAACGAGTCCATTAACACCAGCATCCTTGTCCAGCGCTTGTATGTGGCGGAAGATTGTTGTGCCAACTGGAGTGCTCTGCAAAGAACAAACAAGTAAAATATAAAAACGAAATGGATTAACAAAGAGATACAAAGAAACGGAATTAAGTAAATGGAAATGTATGAAGCTAAGCATAAAAACTAAGTCGAGAGAGGAAGAGAGAAAAAAATAAATAAAAATGCAATGAATATAAATAGTAAATAATGGAAAAAATGTTGTGCAAATAAAATAAATTTCATTTAAGAAAATCGCAATGAATGCAACAAACGAGATTCTGACAGGAAAATACCTAAAAATGGTAAAGTGATGGTTGTATACATGCGCTGGCAATAGTAAGAGCAACAATAACAACAACAACAGCAAAACTTACCAATGTCAGCAACACTATTGAACATACGCTCTGCAGTCACAGCTGCCTGCGCAAATATGTATGTACCCTGCAGGGAAACCGCTGACTAGTGAATCAAATTTCTAGTACCGTAGTAGGTCTTTATCGCCAAAAAGGAACTGGTCCGATAGGAACTAGATACCCACTAGACCAAAATCGGCGAAAAGTGGTACTTTTAAAAAACTAATTTTTTTTCAGTTTTTTTCACTAGAAATCTATATCTAAAGTGACGAATTTAGAAATGGTTCGGAACTATCGAATAAGGGATGCAGTGGGGGGCTTGTTTACTTTACATAGATATGTGTTCGGCGGCTTTTTCTTTCAAATACGCTTCTATTCTGTGCTTCGCAGATGCTTTTTCATAGCTTGGTAATACAAAACTAAAATTTGTGTTAACATTTCAACATCTTGGGACAGTCTGGAATCTAAGAAATAACAGCGAGTACCTCTGCAAACTCAGCTACAGCTAAAGATATGTAAACGTACATTTCTTACAATCATTCAAACAAAGTTAGTTTCAAATAGAAAACACATTTCTTCCAAAATAACTTAAAACCGCACACACGGAAAAACCAAAAAGATTTAAAAATCACGATACTTTTTTCTTTCGTCTGTCGATTTTAGAACTGGTTCGGAACAATAGAATTTAGAACTAGTTCGGAACTATCGAAAAAGGGATGCAGCGGGGGGCAATTGACACTTCCTAGGACTCGCCATGTTAAATTCGCCAGTTGCTTGAATGCAAAAGAGATTTATCGCGAACCAGTACTGGGTCTAAATGTGCTAGAAGCGCACCAGTTCAGAACTAGAGATTTTCCCCACAGGGTAGGTACATACATATGTATGTAAGTATATGCATGTGAGTGTAGTGGCTTTAGCGCACTTGCGAGTTGCGAGACATTACTATGCAGTGCAGGTGAAGCAGTTGAAGGAAAATTACATGTTGCCATTGCAGCAATTAACATAAATTAACTTGGCTTGAATGGCAAGTGAAATGTGCGTGGCTGGCCATATTTGTAAACGGGAGCAGAGCTGAGCAGAGCATAGGAGCGGTAAGTGTAATAGAATAGAGCTAAGCCAACAAAAAGCGAAGAAGGTGGAGTGAAGGGCCATAAATACTTTGGGCGGGAGGAGAGTTTAAGTGCTGAGAAGTTCTAAGGCGCTTAAAAACAAAATACACATGGACTGGCTGAGTGTAGTGTAAGCGAAAATTTTGCCCGGGCTAAGGAAGCTAGCAAACACGAGCCAGCAGTGCGATGGAGTATATTTAGACTGCAGATGGAGACTGCGGAAGCTGCAGTCAGTGCGTTATTTAGTTATTTGCGTCCAAGTTGATGGAGCCATTGGTTGAGTCTTTGGTTTGGCTTGGTGTTGGACCACAACACTCGACGCACATTAAGTAGCAAATCAACAAAGCCATAAACCCTTTTGGAAAATGCCGGCAAATGCCAATAAAATACGCCAACGGCTGGCTGAGAGGATGCAGGCAATATAAGCTTTATTTGGCTATGCAGTATTTTAGCTGGCAGATGACTACTTAGCTAAGACCACAATGGGACGTTCTGGCGCAGCTAAAATGAGGAATACAAAAAAAAACAATGATTATTTCTATTTAATATTCGCCCGAACTGCATAGAGTATAAAGTCCTTAGTAAACTTTGCCCATTACCACTTTGCTCCCAAGCCTTTCTCGGAACGTGTTTGTATATGCAGCAATGCGAAATGTTTACTTCTTATTTTTAAACCTTTGTTTTTTTTGGTTTCGTTTTGTTTTTCCTCCTACTCTGCACACACTGCCATAAACTACATTCTTTAACCCATTTCATTTCCACATGTCACTGATTTGTCGCTGCTCTAGTTGCTGCCGACGAAAGTATAAACAAACAAGTCGACAACACAAGCAAAAATGTCGCTTCTGGTATTAGTTGCGACAGGATTTTAATTGGCAACGAATCGTGGCACAATTTCCAGGAACACAGATACCTTAAAACCACACAGAGACTTTTCAGCAGCAAAGGAATCGAAAAAAAAATCGAAATTAAAAAAAAAAAAAATTAACATCGTCTCAGGGGATGCTTGCTGTCGCCCTTTACCGCGCCTGCGTGGCCTGCATCTTGCGCTTGCGCTTCATACCATAAGCTTTGCTTTGCCAGCAGCTTTGGTTTGACGCTTTGTCACTGCGCCACTTTGCCGTTGTGCACTTTGTCAAAGCGTGGTAGTTTTGCTTTTGTATTTTATTCTTTGGCAGTCGTCGTCTTGGTGGCGCGCCACAACAGCCACGGCAACAGCAACAGCAACAGACAGGAATTGTTAATTTCAGCGCGACCACATTTGGTGCGTGTTGTTTATTTATGTATTTATTAATTGGAATCTTGTGGCGAAACACATGCGTACGAACACATACACACACTCATGCCAGCATTCGTACAACTTGCTTAGGAAATGCGTAGCTATTTGTTTTTTTTTTCACGTCTGCTCCCATTTTTGGTTAGCCGCTTTTTGCTGCTGCTGCTGCTGCTGCTGCTGCTCTGTGCGTGCATTTGTACATACATACGTCTGCTGTTGTGAGTTGGCGTTATTTCGCTTTGGCTATTAGTGACTTATTTAACACACAATTAGCTAAACATGTTTTGTTTGATTTGATACTATAATTTTAGCTATCACTTACAGGTTAGGCTATCTTTAAGATACAATTATACATAGCAAATAGCCTCCTATAAGGCTATAGTTTCCTAAAGTAGCTGCTAAGATAAGGAGCAACTTTAATAAACAAATTTTTTATATTAAACTAATTAAACAGCGTCAGGATTGCTATGGGTTATGGACGTTCTTCTGGCTTTGCACTTCCTGTTGCAGGAGGACCATACTAAATCCCGGCTTTTGCGGCCGCGTTCGCGCACTCTGGGCTCAAATTGCTCCATGTACGAGATACGGCAGCCAACTGCGTGTAGTGCCTTGGGTCACAGTAGACTTATTCGGCTTAAGGGCCCACTGAAGTGAGCAGCGTCTAATCATCTGTATATGAGGTTGCAAGTGGGCGTCAGCCTTGAAGCAACCGGTTCGCTATAAAAATGTGCATATTTTAAAAACCTGCCAGCAATGTTTTGTGCGCCGTGCTTGGAACTCGCCACGTAAAAACAGTGAACAGTAAAAATTTCAAAGAAATCTCGGCATATTGGGCATATACTTTATATGGAGGAAAATGCATAACACCGCCAGCCAAATAAATTATTAAAAATTAACGCGATTTTCTAGCGTCTTGCGGTTTGCAGTTTTGCCTACTAAAATTTAATGGGCTATAAAACTGCATACCCTGAATTTTTCAAAACAATCTAATTGAAAAGTTTGAAATTTTTGGGGGATTTTGATAAAATTTGTTGAATTTTTATAATTTATTAATAATTTTTGTACAAACTTTGAAATGTGGATTTATATGGTGTGTGTTATATATTGCGCTAGAGTTTTATACGAAAACATTAAACATCGAATAAACAAAGTAATATAGCCAAAACTGGTCAAAGTAAAAAGTTTCTATCATTTCTTCCACCACTGTTTCTACGTTCAATGGCACAAAGAAACATTTGGCAATTTTTTAAGCATTTTATTACGCTTATATTGTGTTTAATTAAATATTTTATAATTTATCAGGCTATCATTATCTGAATATAACCACGAAAAACGGCAACAATCTTTTTACGTCAAGTTCGCAGCTTCAGTCTTTCGATTATCCTATGCGCTGCCTTTATTGCATGCAAATACTCATGGAAATGCACATTTGAAATATGAAGTATAAAGGTACAAAAACAAATGCGGCGGGAAACCTATAAATACGGAAGGTATGTATTTTAGTACAAGTGGCCTTCCATACCAAAACGGACGGGGTTCACACTTCATGTGTTTTATTTGTTTCAAATTTTTAGGGTTGATGCAAAAACATAAATACATATTAAATAAATATGAAATTTGAGCTTATCAAATACATTTTTAAAAAATTTGCAGCACAAAAACAAAAGCAAATCGATTTACCTAGTTTTCCACATATCTGGAGAACGGGGCGAGGGAAGAATTAAAAAAAAAAAATACACGTGCATACATACAAATTCTCCACGAAAAGAAATATAAAAAAAAAAATTGTCGGGAAAACTCTTTCACATACAAATTTATTGATAAACAAAATTGTTTTTGAAAATATGCAACCCATAATAAAATGAGAACACTAAATATTTACTAATTTAAAATGGCTTCAAACTTGCCCTTTATCATGCTAGAATTTAATGGGCTACATAACTGCATACTCAAAAAAAAAAAAAAAATAATAATCTAAAAAAAAAAATTAAAAAATGTATAAATTTGTGAGGTTCTCATTTTACTCAAGTTCGGTGTAAAAAAATTCTCAACTCAACCGAGTCGGAAAAGTAGTAATGCATTACATGCGTGATAAATAATATAATGCATTTCTTATGCGTTCTCGATAAAATTACTGCTAACTATGTATTCAGCATTCTAATGTATTCCAAAAGTTCCAAAAACGTCATATTAAAACACATTCATTTCTCGATACTAAGTAATGCAAAATTGAATGCCCCACTTTTCGTTGGACATCGCCTTGGGGAAAAAAATGTTTCTAATGTGAAAAGGGTTGTTTTACTGATTATTTTTCGATTATTATACATTACATTTTCCCATTGGGAAATTATTTTAGAGTACACCCCGTAATATTCAGGGATACCATTGTGATTTAAAAATTTTTTTTTTGAGAAGGCATATTTTCAAAAACTAATTTTTTATCAAAAAATTTGTATGTGAAAAATTTTTCAAGAAAACAAAATTTTAAAAATATTTCTTTTCATAGACAATTTTTATGTCTATATGTATGTTTTATGTGTATGTGTGATTTTTTTCAAATTTTTTCCTCGCCCTGTTGAGATATTTGGAAAACTTAAATTGATTTGTTTTTATTTTTGTGCTGTAAAGTTTTTAAAAATGTATAAATCAACCTCAAATTTCATATTTATTTATTATTTATGTTTATGCATCAACGCTAAAAATTTGAAACAAATCAAACACATGAAGTGTGAACCCCGTCCGTTTTGGCATGGAATGCCCCACATACAAATACGTATGTAAGAACTAAAAACCAAAGAGTTTGAGAAAAATATGAAGCTATGCATACAAAAATATTTGCGGGTCACTCATGTTGCATATTGAAAAATTGTTTAGCCACCCAGCGGCGACTGGGGCGTTTTTAATACATCATGCCGCTAGGTTAATTACAAAATATTTGACTTCAATATCAATTTCAACAAAAAAATTGCTAGGAACAAATCAAAAACCAGATCAACAATATTGTGAAAGAATGTAAAGCAAAAAAAAAGAGAAAAATGAAATAAAACAAAATTTAAAATTGCCCATTCGTTGTAGGTCTTGCACTTCAAAGCGCTTGTTGGACCTTGTTTTTTAATTCAATCTTTTTTTGTGTATTTTAAGTATCACTTACAAATGAGCATGCATAGGTTATGACGTTTTTTAATGAAAAGAAAAAATTAAACAGAAATCGAACACAAACACATGCAAGTAAATGCAGTAATGCATCGCTAAAAAGGTAGACTGTCAGCTGTCCAACAGGTTGTTGCCAACGATAGTCAATCGAGGATATAGAAAAAATACACACACACACACACACACAAACCAGCCACGGATATTAGCCAATGTTGAAAGCAAAATCACAAAAAACAAAACTCCTTGTTGGAGTAATAAATAAATTATTTATTTGTATGAACATGCAATATATATATATATATATATATGTATGTGTGTTAAAAAAAATTGTACGCAGCACAATGCAAACGTTGCACGATGCTGCAACAATGCCACGTATGGCAGGCGTGTGGCGTGGCTGCTTGGCGATTTGGACGTGCTGGGCATATCAAATAATGCAAAAATTGTTGGAAATTTGTCAGCTACGAAATTTATTTGAGATGTCATTGATTTTGGATTATATAAACCAATTAAAGAGTCATAATTTAATAACATTTAATGGGAAAATTATGTGTCGAATGCATAAGAAAATTTTTGATTATAAGTGTGGTGATTAGTGGTCTTTTTTGTATCTTGCGCATAGTTGATGTTAACTTCTTATTTTAAGTGAGATGCTTAAAAGAAAATACATATAAATATTGACGAGAATGAAAGTTTTTCGTTACATATCTTTAAAGTAATACCAAGTATCAATAACTTAAAAATCTATAACTTTTGAACGGGCTTAAATTTCTCTTCGCGGTTTTTTTGTATTGTTAAGTATAAAATTGTCTATAGATAGTGATAACAAAAAATTTAAAGATGCTCCAATTTTACCTTGAACAGTAACCCCAAATTTAATAAATAAAACAAAATATATATAATATATCTATGTTTTGCCCGTTCTTTTAGATTATTAAAAAGCATATTATTTTATAGTTTTTTTTGTTATTTTTTGGCATTGGAAGAGACTTATGTAATTATAAATAGCAATAAAAAAATATATAAAAACCGACTTTGTAAACTGACCCGAAATAGAATTTGAAATGATAAATTTTTTTTTAGTGATAAAATTAAAATTTGTAATAATTTTTTTAAATTTACCTATGTAAAACCAGCCACAAATTGATTAGAAATCATAAATATTCATATTAAAGTTGGTACCAAATTTAAAATATTTCCATTTTTTTGTCCAAATATAAGTGACAATAGGGCCATTCCAGCGAAAACGACACCTCAGATAAAAAAAATTACATAAAATTGAATTTAGATTTGTAAGCGAAGTAAAGACGGTGGAAGCATTCTTTAAAAATAGATTTTTGTCCGCACTATATTATGATTCAATTCTCACAGATTCCTGTTTAATTTTTTAAGAAGAAGTTAGCCCATTTTTTTTTTAACTAATATTATACGATTGTTTGTTTGTTTATTTGGGATAACTCATAGTGTACGTATTTAGTATAAAGTATTTAAAAGCTTATAACGGGTGATTTTTTTGAGGTTAGGATTTTCATGCAT
>NW_023458558.1:4466443-4469202 GCF_013731165.1 Rhagoletis pomonella
ATTTTTTTGTGTGTAGAACTGATTGCCACACGGTGCACTTTTTTGGAGCTGTGGTTGACCAAAAATTAGTCAAAATAAAAGCAAAATTGTATGAAATATTTTTAATTCTGATAATGACCTTAATATGAAAGACTCTGAATTTTCCAAATCTGGTTTCGGTTTTGCTCTGTCTACTTTAATTTGAAAGATATTTGATTTAAAACGCAGCTAAGTTTATCCACAAACAAAAAACTGGTTTTGTGATTAACATTTTTAAACTTTGGAGACGTAGTCTTCACGGCAAATGATATTTTATAAATTTGGTTTTTGTTTGAAAGATCGTTTATTTAAAATAATCTTTTCCTTAAAATTTGTATTAATCTAAATTCATTTATTTTTGTGATGATAATAAAAGGTTTATTTGTTACATTTTTTACCTTTACCTAAGCTTTTAAATATTAAGTCAGAAATAGCCTAAAAAATATCTATATATAAGAGGTGGGCTTTTATGTAAAAATACTTTAAAGTCAAACAATCGTATAATATTAGATAAAAAATGGGCTAACTTCATCTTAAAAAATTAAACAGGAATCTGTGAGAATTGAATCATAAATTGATTTGACGGAAATGTTGTTGATATCTTCCGATCCTCTAATCACTTCGATACAATGCATAAAAAATCGGGGAAAGTAGCTGCGGCAGATCTTGAAGATATTTTGGTATAAATATTTTTAAAGAACTTTTTATAGTTTTCTACTTAACTGTTGATTTGACAAGGGTCAAACTGTTAAAACTTGAAGTCAGATATCAGTTAAATACTGAACTGATAAATTATAAAATTTAACTATATGATATACACAGTAATTTAATATTTTTAAAGCGTGACGAGTGGAATAACGATAACATCGCTTCTCTGAGTTGTTCGATTCGTTTCCCAATTTAAGACAAACTACATATATTTTAAAATTAAAAAAAAATAACTTATTTTTGCTTGTGACGCGTCTGACAACATTTTCTGATGGGTGGGACGGGTTACCTTTGAGGACACATAGCTCGTGTGTAAAATGAACACTGCTGATTTGATGTGAATATTTATTACATTCTCAGTAGGGGGACCTCATTTAAAAAATGGGAAACTTAAGAATTTTTATGTTAAGTTGAAAAGATACATATTTTTCTGTGTCCAATAAATATTTTTTTTAATGCTTATAACTTCTCACCATAAATGTATATTTCTAATAACTTACCGCCTTTGTAAAGCTCATGAATTATTCTTTCTTTTTGGATAATTATTTTTGATATTGCCACCTTTACTAGATGAGGAATGCCTTGAAAACTTGATGCAAACATATTACGGCATATTAAATATGCATTTATAACAATAAAATAGAGGAAATTGTGAAAAATAAATGGACAAAAATCTATTTTTAAAGAATTATTCCACCATCTTTACTGGGCTTACAGATTTTAAATACAATTTATGTAATTAATTTTTTTTTTTGATCTGAGGTGTCGTCTTCGCTGGAATTGTTGCTATTGTCACTCTTATTTGAAAAAAATTCAAACTGGACAAAAAAATAGAAACATTTTGAATTTGGTACCAACTTTTATATGAATATTTACGATTTCTAATCAATTTGTGGTTGGTTTTACATGGGTAAATTTAAAAAATTTGTACAAGTTTTAATTTTATCACTAAAAAATTTTATCATTTCAAATTCTATTTCGGGTCAGTTAACAAAGTCGGTTTTATTTTTTTTTTATTGCTATTGATAATTACATTAAAAAAAAACGATCAAATGTAAAAGAACGGGAAACATAGATTTATTATATATATTTTGTTTTATTTATTAAATTTGAGGTTACTGTTCAAAGTAAATTTGGAGCATCTATAAGTTTTTTTTTTGTCGCTATCTATAGACAATTGTATACTTAACAATACAAAAAAACCGCCCGTTCAAAAGTTATTGATACTTTTTATTACTTTAAAGATATGTAACGAAAAAGCTTTCATTCTCGTCAATATTTGTATTTTCTTTTAAACATCTCACTTAAAATAAGAAGCTAACATCAACTATGCGCATAGCAAGATATACAAAGACCACTAATAGCTTGCAATCAAAAATTTTCTTATGCATACGACACATAATTTTCCCATTAAGTATTATTAAATTATGACTCTTTAATTGGTTTATATAATCCAAAATCATTGACATCTCAAATAAATTTCGTAGCTGACAAATTTCCAACAATTTTTGCATTATTTGATATGCCCAGCACGTCGAAATCGCCAAGCAGCCACGCCACACGCCTGCCATACGTGGCATTGTTGCAGCATCGTGCAACGTTTGCAATGTGCTGCGTACAATTTTTTCTTAACACACATACATATATATATATATATATATATATTGCATGTTCATACAAATAAATAATTTATTTATTACTCCAACAAGGAGTTTTGTTTTTGTGATTTTGCTTTCAACATTGGCTGGTTTGTGTGTGTGTGTGTGTGTATTTTTTCTATATCCTCGATTGACTATCGTTGGCAACAACCTGTTGGACAGCTGACAGTCTACCTTTTTAGCGATGCATTATTGCATTTACTTGCATGTGTTTGCGTTCGATTTCTGTTTAATTTTTTCTTTTCATTAAAAAACGTCATAACCTGTGCATGCTCATTTGTAAGTGATACTTAAAATACACAAAAAACGATTGAATTAAAAAACAAGCTCCAACAAGCGCTTTGAAGTGCAAGACCTACAACGAATGGGCAATTT
>NW_023458558.1:4472202-4483592 GCF_013731165.1 Rhagoletis pomonella
TTAGTGCTGAGACATGGCGTTGAATTAGAATGAGTGGTGCAAGTTGGAGTGTGTCTCGTAATGAAGTCAATGCTTATTCGTATGCTTCTTACTTATTACATACTTGCTCGTATCTCACTTTACATTCCTACGTACTGTACTATTCATGTACGTACAAACTATGTACTTGTTTTAATATTGTATATGTATGCATATTAACAAGACAAGCAAGTAATATAGCGGGGCATGTTCTACTCTTGGTACGGATTGCAATCAGTATGTGAATGATAGCCTCATATAATACATACAAGAAAACTACTGAGCTTTGCTTTGTTTGCAGATAAGCCTTGAGATTGGCAGTGCATGTCGAGTTCGAGTTGATCAATACTTTGAAATATTGGACTATAAAAATTCAAACATGTTTTTCGATAACTGCTGATATGGAACTACATGTGTGTATGCATAATTGCAAATTTACATACAACATGTGTTTCTTGTATGACAAGAATTTTGTGATAACTTTCAACTTTGCATTTTTCCACACTGTAACTTATTATAAGGAAGTGTATTATTTCAACGTCCACTCTTCGGCTGAGAGAAAAATTATAGAGATATATTTATATGGATAACTAGTGATTTCGAAATGACACTGAAGCGCTAAAATTTAATTTGACTTTTTAAACGAATGGCAGTCCTCCTTGAAAACTAAAAACTATTCCAAACGCTAGACAGAGTTATTTATAAGCAATCTGTGTGCCAAATTTCATCACTTTTATCAAAATCCGTCCAGTCGGGAAATTAAAAAAAATTACATTGTGACACATCTACAGACCACGCTCTCTAATTTCACATCTCATTTTTGAAATTATATTTATATACATACATATACATATGTATCTGGCTAAATAGATATGGCTTTTTGAAAACGTGGCAATTCCAATCAAAATTAATTTCAAACTAAAGCTTTCATAAATATCTTTCAATTGACACTCATATTTTATTATTTCATATAACTTATGAATAGGTTAAATAAACTGGGGCTTTTAAAAACGTGGCAACACTTTTCAAACACCTTAAGAAGTATTCAAACTAAAGATTTTTTAACACTTTACGTTAGGCAGCCATATTTCAATATTTCATATTACCTGTGCATAAGTTAACTAAGACTTTTCAAACAGTTGGCAACCCTCTGCAAAAGTATTTGCAAAGTAAGACCTTCTAAACCCCTTTCGCAGACACCCATGTTGTAAGCCATATTTCAATTACCTAATTGCCTTGATTCCAGTTTAATTTAAATATGTGGAAGCCCTCCTAAGTATACATTTTTCAGAAATAAAGCCTTTTCAAACCCGCTTTAATTTATACCAATCTTATAACGATTCATTTAACAAATTAATAAAATTGGAATTCAGCTTTCTAAACATGTGGCAACCCTCTTCAAACACCCAAAAAAATATTCTAAATATTTAAACAAAAGATCTCTTAACACCCTTTCTGAGAAAAAAAAGCTCTGTCTTCAACCAATTGTGGTGAAAAGCTCCAAAAGTCGCAATGGCCGAGTGAGAAAAGAACAGGCGTGCCATTCGAGAGACCCAAGCTCGAGTCGTCGAGCAGCGGCCCTTTTTATTTTATTTTAATTAGCTTTATTGCCTTTTTTAATCTAATTTTTTTTTAGGTTCCGTTGTTTTAAAAAGAAAAAATATATATGTTTTTTTTCTTTTGTTTAATTTTTAGAAACTTATTTCATGTTTTGTTTTCCTTCTTAATTTTAATTGCTTTTAATTGTTAGATTTGGTGTTTTAAAAATAACATTATTTTAATTTCCCTTAATTTTTAGGAAGTTATTTTATTTATTTATTACAATAAACTTTTTGTTTTCTTTTTAAGTTTATTTGTATATTTTATTATTTGAGAAAGAAAAATATGTGCACTTGTTTTGTTTCATTTAATTTTTAGGATCTTATTTTATTTTTTCTTTGTTTTTTTTTCTTTTTTAATTTTATTTTTAGATTTGTTTTAAGAATAAATTTATATTTTATAATGTAATTAAATTTTTATGTACTATTTTCTTCTTTTTGATAGAATTTTTTCTTTTTCTAATTTCATTTTTCATTTCATTAAAATTTCTAAAATATTTGTATTTATTTTTGCTTTTTTGTCATTTTGTTTAATTTTTTATTCCTTTATTTATTAGATTTAGTTTTTTTTTAAGAAAATTGTCTTTCGAAAGACAATAACGAGCTTCCAAGAAACTGGCTAGCCTCAGTACACGACCCAACCTCATCGCATACGTCTCTCTATTCAACTACTGCGATCCACTATAACGGAATTCTAAGTTATTTTTATGTTGTTTTTGTCTTTAGTCGCTATATGTGTAGTTAGTACTTTTACGTATATACGGATAAGCTTAGTATATAAGATGTTAGTGTGTTTAGTCATTAAACTCCCTTGACGGTGTCAGAGTAAATCGAGTGACTAAAATTCTCGGCGCTCGAAAGCGGCGTAAAACTGTTGATCTCTCAATTTGTGCCCAATATTTTTTTTCATATTTCATATAGGGCAAGCTTTTAATTCTGTAAAGTGAGGGTTGGGCCTACATTTAAACACAGAAAGTATGCTGTGCTACGTATCTCAGATAATGGTGACAATTCCCCATCCTCATTCACGCAACTACCTACTGCCTACCTACTTTTCAAAAATTAAAAGTTAAAAATTTCTAATCCCAAAGAAGATGGTCTCAGATTTTTTTTCTTAAATATTTAAACACTTCTCAGCCCAAACATGCATGCCACTTATGTTTCAGCCAAAAAAAAGCAAATAAATTATACTTCATTAGTGCAAATACGTGTTAGCCCGCAGCCAAAGCGGTAATTGAACTGCCAACTTCACGAAGAGTTAAATGTAGAAAAAAAAAACCTTTTGCATGTAGGCAAACTGCCATGACAAACACTTAGTACATACATATATGTATACATATGGGTGTACATATGTATGCTTACAGCTATTATCTATGTATTTTTTAACTGGCAATTTCAGCCGACTATCATTATTTGTTTTAATGATGGCATAATTGAAAACCATTTGAAAATTATTTGCCATTCTTCACTTCAGCTAACGTTGCGTCGTACGTCAAACTGAAAGCTGATGCTGCAAAATTTCGTTAGCTGTATGAATGGATTTAGCAACGAAATAACTGTTTGAGTGTTTGATTGTATGTACATATGTATGTACCTTTATTATAATGTTGCTATTGCCGCTGAAGCTGTGCCTAATGCAAATTTCATTGCGCACTGCTGTTGCTGACTGGTGTGATGCTGCGGGCATGTCATGAACTCCACCAACTCAAACTCTAGCGTGTCCATGTAAATGTCAATATTATGCGCATAAGTGGCAGAAAAAGCTAACAAACCTCTATATCTACATACGTATATTTATTTGCACATACATACATACATACTAGCAAAGCTCTTTAGCAGTCAAGTCACTGCATGCAAAAGAAAATGTCAAATTTCATGTGTGGGTTTTGCATCACTTCAACGCTTCCAAGTGGGTTGTGGCGTACCAAATCTCCGATAAACCAATCTCTGACTGTCAATTTGTCAATGGGTGTATGGTTGCCATAGCTGTTATTTTTACATTGTTTTTTTTTTTGTATAATTTTATAATCATTGTCCATAAGAATATATGTACATGTATGTGTAAAATGAAACACGTTCAATAATATGCTGTGCATTTGTGTGATGAGTAATATTTAGTGAGCATACACATACTAACTTCGTATTTTGCCATCTTCTTTGATAGATTAAGTTTTTAATTAACAAGTGTTGCTAATTCTCAAACAAGTTTTTAATACATACCCTCTAGTCAACTTTGTCCGTATTGTATTTGTAATAGCATTAATAAATAAACATGTCTTTCCATTTTGTCTTTGGATACATTGCTCGCTCCTTAAGATTTTTCTGTTAGCTCTTCTAGAAAAATCACAGAACAAGCCAGGTAGTCATCATATATGTAGAAAGGTTCTAACATTGTTCGCATTAGTGGGCGAGTTTGATTTGCTGGTAGTTAAATTGCTTTCTTAACATCAGAGCGGCGGCAGAGTTTAAATTTCATATTTTACCTCCTTTGGCAGTTTCATATTAGACTTCCCAAGCAAAATTTTAAATTTCTTTATGTGTTTTCGACTCTATTAAAATCAAGGCAACAGTTAACAGCATCCCAATCGCAGACTGTTTTAAAAGACAAATATAATAGCACTCATTTTGTAGCACTTTTTTATAACTTTTTTGTGTGCAGTATTTTAACTTGATGCGATTTTCGGGTTTTCTTGTTTTCCTAAGTCAAGTCTATGACTATAAAAGAACTGCAGAAGCTAATGAGAAGAAATACAGGAAGAATGTTTAATGCAAAATTCAAATATTACGTTGCAATACCAGTTGTAATGTCAAAGTGTCTCTCTGAGAAATTTCCCGAACTCAAAGTATTGTTTTAGAACCCACCACGGACTACGCTATTCCGGCTTGACGCCCCTAACATAAAATTAAAGCTACAGAAATATATGATAGAAGAATGTGATGAAGGCCTATGGGTGGCATATCTATTTAAACTTGTTCAAAGATGGCAATCCGTACTCGGGGCACATGCATATCAGTCAAACTTTTTATCTGCCGGACGACTGTGCCGTCTTTAATTTTTTTTTATCTAAGCAATAAGTCAGGCAACGTATCTTCAACTTTAAAGCCAATAGGATCCCAGGTGAAAAAATATAAAATTGTGTAGAAATTTCATGCATCTTAGTCATCACTGGGCCAACCTAAGCTTAATCTCTGCTGGATTATATTAATATACACTGCGAAAAGAGTTTAGTTTCTCGCAACTCGATATTTGGTTATAGTTATCTACATCGACCTATCTCGGCAACCAGTTCGAAAACGCTCTATCTCAAAACACATTTCAAAACCGTCCGATTTCAGAATTTGGTTGAAGAACGTCCCATTTCAGAATTCATTTCAAAAATTCCCTATATCAGCAAATTTTCAATACATTTTGAACAGGTTTGAAGATGATATCAAAAAAATTACCAAAAATGGAAACACAAAGGGGATTTGCAAGACGCTTTAAGAGTCGTTAAGTCTTACAATCATAACATTTTTTTATACAGGGTGATCCAGATATTTGGCACACGTATTCTTTGAACCAAAACAAAAAAAAAATTAGGGAACATTTTTCTCCACAGGGTTTATTTACTAAGTTACGGTCAGCTGCAGATAAATCGACTAAAGAATAGAAATAATAAATTTTTGGCTAATTTTGATTAAAAAAAAATCTGTATGAATTGCCCGCAAATTTAAAATAAATTTTGCAACCATCCATCACGATTTTAGTGCGATAAACTGTCACTTTTCGTATCAATAAGGTAAAAGACGGATTTCGTTCCAGAGTTTTAAATTTTTATTATTAAAAATTCGGTCCACGGAATTCGTGTGCCAAATATTTGTACGCAGTTTTGGATCACCCTATATAAAGTAATGGTTTAAAGGTTTTTAGGGGATTAGAAATTGTACCAAAACGGATAGAAAATATATAATTAGCACTTATGATGCCATGTCAAATCCCTAAAACCATTTTAACCGTTATTTTACTTAAAAAAAATTTTACGATTTTAAATTGGATCAGCAAATAGCCTTAAGCGCTATTTGACTATATATGTATGCAGGGGCGCACCCAGGAATATATTTTAGGGGGGGTTTTATATTTCTGAAGATATATCACCGGAAAATACTGAAAATTTGTTTCAGATAATACCCTCTTTAATATACATTTATGCAAGTTTTATGTACAGTATGTAATAAATAAATAAACGTTTTAAAATTCATAAACTGCACTTTATTTACAGATTAACAGAACTCAAACGCTTTTAACCGACTTCAAAAAAAAGGGAGGTTATCATCTCGCCGGAATACATAACTTTGGACCACGTGAACCGTTTTCAATAATCCTTTTTTTATTAGAAAGATAGTACCTCAAGGTTCGTCCCGTAATTTGTTTTAGAGATCCGTTGATTGGATCATGAAGAAATTAACGGTACCCCCAAATTTGAATATGAGAATTGAAGTCGGTTGTGTTCTTTCCTTAAAAACTACTTGCTTAATAAAAAGTTCTATAAACTCAAGATGCGCTCAACTTTCAATAGTACCTAATAAAAAATTTTAAAAAAGAGTCAGTAAAAATAAATTTATTGATTCCATTAATTTTTGCACTTCTATGTTCATTTTTTCGATCTCTGATTTTCGATAGAGATGGTGACTTTTCACGATTGCAAAATTTTTTTAATATTTCAAATACCGAAAAAATTAACTGAACTCTCAAGAAAAACGAAAAATTCATATAAAACGACGGACGAGAAATGGAAAAGAAATTTTCTTCTACCAAAATTTCTTAAATCAGTTTGCAGCTCTCAAGAAAAAAATGCTCGTATATTTACTCTCTCATGAAAATTTACAGCAAAAGCAAAGCGCTTTTTCAAGCAA
This sequence comes from Rhagoletis pomonella, assembly GCF_013731165.1. Classification (NCBI taxonomy): domain Eukaryota; kingdom Metazoa; phylum Arthropoda; class Insecta; order Diptera; family Tephritidae; genus Rhagoletis; species Rhagoletis pomonella. Next base: position 4,478,712 of record NW_023458558.1, read on the forward strand.
CAGAAACTATAATAAATATTTCTTATAATTTCTTTGAGAGCTGGATTCTTAGCTTTAAGATACAGATTGTATTTGAGGTTATTAGCTTTAGGGGGGGTTTGAACCCCAAAACCCACCCCTTGTGTGCGCTAATGTATGTATGTATATGTAAACTTTAGAGTTATTTCCAGTCATTGAGTAGACTAGCTCAGCGGTTTTTCTCACTGCGAAAACCTCTCTGCCTAAAATATACTGCAGTGATCCGGCAGCTTAATGGGTTGACGAACATTAAATTCTGAACAGAAGACTACTGCTCCTACTTTATCTTACATTTTTGAGCCGTATGTTAAATGTCTTCCAGCTAGGCTTCCGTTTCTTCGACAGTATCCCACAATGGTATGTTGTGACTACATGCCCGTTGGCTACTGGGCTGGTGGCCTCCTGTTGCAATCAGTCTACCCGCAGGCTCTCATCGCAAGGTCGATAGGTGGTGGTATATTGAGAATTTTTTCTAGTGCAGCCGAGCAGTTCGAGTTGTTTTCAGTGCTCCGTTTGTAAACAATAGTCAGTTACGTTGAACACCTTCCATTTTCTTAAGATAAGTGCTCCTTTCTGTTGCAGTTCACCATACCAGCGCGGCATAGAGTAGTATTGGTCATACTATTGCTGTGTAGCACCAATGCATTAGGGCAGGGAATAGGCCCCAAGTAATAACCACTATATTTTTGCAAGCGCAGTTTTCTGTCCAGAATTATAGCAAAGTACTTGGTGCCGTCTTTTGGTTTGACTTCGTTGCCATTGAGTTTAGAGAGTTTCCACGCAGGCACCTTGCACTCTCTTGTAAAAGGTAACATATCAGTTTTATCTGTATTGATTCCCAAACCTCGCGAGTAGTTTATTGGTGTATATGTGGTATTGAGAGATCCATTCGTTATATAAGTTATGGTATCTATTTCCTGTCACCATTACTGGAATGTTATTAGCAATTGTTTTGGGTGCTTTCCTTTCAAGTTTATTTAGTAGGTCATGAACCTGCTTAGCTAGCTTCACCCCATTCTGCTATAATTCGCCTACAGCCTAAATGGGTTTTTATGGATAGAAGCATAGCAGTTGTCACGTTGTTTGCTTGTTTAGCTGCTATTGATGCATTGGTAAAACCTCCGCTTAGAGCGTAATCCTTGTGCTCCAGCGTTTTTTCTAGGGCAATACAATCTCTGTCGATCTACCATTTGTGTATATGTGTTGCGCTTTGAATAGGCTGTCTGGCTTAATGCTGCCTCCTATGTATGTATCAAGGATATAAAAGTCATCAAGGAACTCAGTGTATTATGTAAATTCAGCGGCAACCTGCTTTTGGAACTCAGCTACGATCTCGGCAAAACAGTTTAAAAGTGCTCAATTTATGGCATATTTCAGGATTGTCCTTTTCATAATAAAATTTAAAGTTAACTTTTTACCATAAAAATCTTATATTTTCTCGCGAAATTGCATGCACTTAACTAAATTTCGCCTATTCATACTTGCATAAATGTATGTATGTATGTACAAACGTGTCTTGGCCATGTTTGTTGTTAATTTTCCTCCTTATAAACAATATTTCTTTTTGGCAGTACATACCTTTCGAGCGTCGCGTCGTCGTTTGTCATGTCCACCATTGTGTCCAATATGACCTGTGACTCCAATTTTCATGTTCAACAATTTCTGATTTGATTCACGTGCTGCTGCTGTATAGCAGTCATTGTTACAATTTTCTTGGTAGTTATTATTGCTGTTGTAATTTTTTTTTTTTTTCTGAGCAAACATTGATGTTTTATTTATTTTTTAGTTTTGCTTTTGCAGTTATGCATTTCAAAGCATTTAACCAGTAATTGCCAACAACACAAAAAGGAGACCAAGCTAATATTTTGAACGTCAAACTGGAACACCATAGGCAAAATGTCTAATAGAATGGGGCGGACATACTCCTTATGCGGCAGCACATGCAGGAGGCAAACATGTACTTTATTTACATTATCTCAGCCACAAGTGCTTTAGAGGATTTTGGCGCGCTTGCAAAGTTCCATTGGCAAGATGGCAGGTTGTTGCAGGCACTTGTTGTTACCAGCTACCATTTAGTAGTAGTTGATTTGAAGGGCGCAAAAATTCGCTGTCTCAAACAATTGTAGCACGAAATTATTGTCGCTGACGATTGCCAACAGCAGCAGCAGTTGCAACAAAAATATTTTGGCGATACGCCACCCAAACCTTTGCTGGGTATGTAATAGGAGGCCGGCAGCTCACTTGCAATTTCCAACAATGGATTGATTTTTTTTTTTTAGTGTATGCATTTTATTTTAAGCTAGTTTGAAGTTTTCTTTGTACTTCTCGTTTATTAATTTATTTTCCGATTTTCCATGGACCCCACACATGCGTTGGGCCAACACACACGCGGTCACACAAACATGTTGCATATATAAAATCCTTCAAAAAGTCAGACAATTGTTGCATAAACATTTCAAAATCCAAAAGCGCCAGTAGCAAGTGGCAAAGTGATAAAATCTGCTTAGAAACGCTTTGCGACTTCATTAAACTTAAATAAGTAAAAATTTGTTTGTGCCAAGAAAAGCATAGAAAAAAGAAGAAAACTCAGCAAAAATCAGCGAAAATAGTTCGCTTCTTGCCACACGCCAATTTGCAACTTGCTCAACGCCAACAGCGTTCAAGCCAGCAATGCGGCCAGCCAACTTGGCAGCCAACACGGCAGCTATCCAATATCATAGCCCTGAGCGGCCTCAAACCGACGAACGACGGCAGCAACAAGACAGCGTGTCGATAGCTGGCCCATTGACGCTTTGGCGGCTGGCAGTAGGTGCAACAACGTTTGCCGCCGCCTATCGCACTCTTGCTTTCTGCATAGCCGCTACTGGAACAGCGTCGGCTATGTATGTATGTAACTCCCCTTGCTGCTGCGGCACGGCTTCCTGAGTAGTTCGCACTAATCAACAGCAGCGTCATCGCCATCACCAACGTTATAAGCGCGGCAGCTAGCCATACAGCCTCAACGCTAACCAATGCTTAAATAGACAAAGCATTGAAAGTTACACCGTCACCGACGCCACCACCGCTGCCACTACATTAGCCCATTGGTAGTCGTCAGGTTTTGCTATGGGTCATGTTGCAATCATAACACGGCGAGATACGTGTACGTGTACACATTCAATCGTCCGCGCGCACTCCGTGTGGCAGGTTCGCGTACTTCGTGTGGCAGCGCATATTTTCGCGCAACATACCAAACATAAACGGGGAAAAAATTCTTAAGCGCATTTGCCTCTGTGGCTATGGCTGTGGCTCTGTGTCTAGCGGCAGCAGCAGCAGCAACCACAGCAAGGGTGTATTTTGCGGGTGAGCTGCGTCAAATTTTTTAGTTCTTTTTTTATTCAAATTTTTTTCTAATTTATTGATCAGATTTTTCTTCTCGTCGGCACTGCCAACAACAACATCAAAAGCAGCAACAACTCAGGCAGTCAGGCCTCAGTCATTACTATTGCGGTTGGACGTGAATATTTCGCTGCCGCAGACTTTGGCAATTTGGTTACATTAGTACTTTGATTTTTCTCGATTTTTAGTTCTGTTCACTTTTTGCGTTATTTCTGCTCGTAGTGTTTTTATTTAATGCTTGCATACTACCCACTGTAATTTTTGGCCAATATTTTTCTTTTAACTTTGTTTTTTTTTTGTCTTGTTTCCTCCACCATAACTGCAGGCCATTATTTTGCGATTTTGATATTGAAATCGTTTGTTTAAAGTAATCTCTACAGATGTGGAGCAAACTGAATTGCGACACTTGCGCATATTTTGTAAGTTTCAATAAACTACAATTACTGCTTTATGGCGCTAATGCTAAATTTGAGAAACTTAAGAGTTGTCGAATATGTACACTAGTTTAGGTGAGGTTATGGTGGCTGTCCTAAACCAGCGCTTAGGCCTCCAGCGGCCCTCACGATCCTATCCCCTGAAGTGAAACTAATTGATTGTTCTGATGAAATTCATAAAATCGTAGACGCCAGCTGCTATTGGTTCTGTCCGACACTCAAGAAAATAACGATGGCAGGCACCAAAGCGAAGCAATGAAATAGATATTGTTATCCGCTCTCTATTTTTTCTACATACATTGACATTGTGCCAACTACGACAGAAGACATTCAACTGCAGACTCATTCTGTTGCCAAGCGTACCCTCAAGCAGTTATCAGTAATAACTCCAATTACATGTCGAAGCAGTGGTCTTCCTCTATCAGAAGACTCTGCACACCACCTTCCATTCTACTGTTCGATAAACTTTTTTTCCAGCGATAGTTTGCAAAGTGGCGTAAACATGTGGAGAATATTTGGTATTTGAAGCAGAACAAAAGATATAATCAAAATTAATGTTGTTCTCGTAATTTTGTTCTCAAGAACGCTTCAAAACCAAAAATCAAATGAGAACAAAACGAACGTTATCATAATTCCCATTGATAACGAATTGGATAAGAACAAAATCCTAAGGAATGTTCCCAACGAGAACAGAATGTGAAAAATACATTCGGGAACGTTTCTAAGAGAGTAAAATTGGAACAAAGGTCTCCCGAACGTTTCGGCAAAGAACAAAACGGAAACCAAAGTCGAAGGAACTTTCTGACAGAGAACGAGACGAGACAAAAATATTCTCTGAACTAATCGCTAAGCATGGAATCGAGAACAAAGTTTTTCACATAGCATTCCATTAGTTTGAAATGTTTAAATATTAAGATTAATCAGAAAAGATCTGAAATATATTTATGCCAATTAAGTCACCGAAATACTTAAGAGACGAACTTTTCTTGCACAGAAAGTGAAAACTTTTTCCATAAATGGACAGTTCACCCTAATGATAAACGAACTGGAA
>NW_023458558.1:4483602-4483872 GCF_013731165.1 Rhagoletis pomonella
ATTTTTCACAAATAATACTTCAAGGATTCACCGAAAAATGCATACAAAAATCTTAATAAAAGAAGCCAATGTAGTAACCAATTAAAAGCGACAGTTAATGCCGTACAGCTCGATGTCTTGAGGCAAAAAACACTTTTCAAAATGGTGAAATTAGTAAAAAAGATTTCGCACAAAGAATACTTCCAAGGACTCACCGACGGATGCATAGACGAATCTTGATAAATTTATGAAGAGATGGAATTAGATAGATGAAATCAGCAACGTGAATAC
>NW_023458558.1:4483972-4485077 GCF_013731165.1 Rhagoletis pomonella
ATTTTAATTGAAAATTCTTAAAAATAAATAAATAAACATAAGTGGCACACAATATCACTTTGAAATGGCGTGCTATAGATATGACCGATACTGTATATGTACTAAATAGACAGATACATGCGCACCTATGTTTATGAGCATAAAATTGTATGTACTATATAGTACGTAAAAAATACAAACATACATTACACTATATATGTACATTAGGATGGTCCAAAAATGCATGAGAACAAGTAAAGTCGGAATTTTTATGCTCTCACCCCCTAGGATTGTTCTATACCGAAAAAAAGTATACCCATATTTTTTTATTTTGAAATCAAAAAATATTTAGAGGTATTCAAAAATGTTAATCAAAACCTCGAGTACTTACCGAAAGTTAATTTTTCCAGTCAGCTATTTAACTGGAAAGGATGTTTCAGACAAAAAATGTGAAGTATTTTTCCTCTTGCTTGGCGTTGTAACCGCATAAGCGATTTTAGCAGAGTTCAAAATGTACTAATTGACGCCAATTGGAAATGCCAAAAGAAGCTAAGTTTTTGTCCACCTGGTCTTCCCAACGCAGAGGCAGCCGCCCTATTCCTCTGTTATCAGCATCGCGAACGCGTTGAATACTTCCAGAGCTTGAGCGTTTTTGTCCATTCGTACGACATGGCCAAGCCAGCGGAGCCGCTGTATTTCAATTCGCTGCATTATGTCCATGTGGTTGTAAAGCTTATACAGATCATCGTTCCATCGCCTGCGCTACTTGCTGTTTCCAATACGTAATGGCCCGTAAATCTTACGCAAAATCTTACTCTCAACAACTCCAAAAGCTGCTTCATCAGATGTGTTCATTGTTCATGCGCGCGGCGCTTTACACCAGCACGGGCGTGATGAGTGATTTATAAAGTGTAGTTTTCGTACCTCGAGAGAGGTATTTGCCAGAATGGCTCTAAATCAACGAAGTCGTCGACAGGCGGTACCTCGTTTGCCCTTGTTAACCGCCGGATCGACGCTCTTTTCTTCCCTATCTAATTCCGAGAAGGCAGAACTGACGAAGCCGCTGATTGTACGCTCTTGCAAAAATTGTTGCAGAGCGGTTCAGTCTGCTCTTCTTATTATTTTT
>NW_023458558.1:4485177-4488789 GCF_013731165.1 Rhagoletis pomonella
TTTTTTTTTACAAATTTCTATAATGTCAATTTATATGGTGTTTATTGCATAACCATATGTACATAGGTAAACGGCTCGAATCGCTGTGCGTTCGTAGCAGGAAATAAATACTATACTATGTTACTGCCTGTTTAGTCTCCGCAAATAAAAGATATTCAGTGAAAAACACATTTTATAATCTCTGTCATTCAACCTGGTTTCTGCTAGCGCACGCCAAAAGCCGAAAAGCGCCACTCGCCAGCGTTCAGTTCAAATTTTATTTACTGCGAATAAGTGTTTTATTTGTGTTTGTTATTTTGTTTTATTTGTTTGATTTTTATTTAATACGTGCAAATTGTATTTGCAATAACCTTGCGATGTCGTCGACGCGAGTAAATTCTGTCAATTCAGAATTTAAAGTTCGTTAACTTGAAGCGCAAAAATTTAAATAATGAAAAAGTAATAAAGAATTGCTAAATACGTACATAGTATGTATGCATGTATGTTTGCACATACATGTGCTTATGGAAATGTGCCTATTCTATTATGCGGAAATACATAAATATGTAAATTCATTTTAATAAATGATGTTAGTGCAATCAGTAGTTTTAATTGAAATTTACTAAACTAGAATTATCAATACAATATATGTAGTTCTTTGGAAACTTTTGAAGAAACGGACCGAGGCTAACCCGGATTATATCCACATTCCTCTAAAGGGTGAATCGATAGGTTGAAATTGAATGGTAGAGGGCTCTGGGATCGCTCATAGTGCGATCGAAACTGACCTCACTCTCGATCCCCTCGGAATATTTCCAAATCAAGAAGCTACATGCATGGCTAATAAATTGTCTAAGAGGGCACCCTTAAAAACATACATATCTCATAACACATGCTTTATATGATTTTCCTTTTGTTCCATACAACTGCAAGCTTGTCATGCCAAATGTGAAACAAATCATAGCATAAATACGGGTTTTCAAAATATACCGACCCTGGCGCCACCTAACGAGACTATTATTGGCGAAAATGTTTCTGCTTACTTAACCAATATATATTTTAATAAAAATCAGCCAAATCGACCTATAAATAAGTTAGGCATAGGACTTTTATTTTTTTTCGCGGTAGACTTTTCGCTGGAATCGCCCTTATGTATTATAGTTTCGCATTTCATATTATTTACGATTCAGTGATGTTTATTTATATATATGTATTTCTTATTTTTCAGGTCTCAAAATTCGTTTAAATTAACTTTTATGATTACGAAATAGGGCAGGAATAAGGTTGCCTACCATTTCCCTTAAGGTAAGTGCTTACGATCTCATCTAACCAGTTTTTTTATTAGAATAGTTTTATTAGAATAGTAGCCGTAATGTAATTTTTTTCTAAAGTTTCAGAGGCATTTCACAGAAATGCATTCAGAAAAGCCATTCTTTAGCTCTGGATTTAACCATAACCTTCAGTGTACCAGCTCCAAAGTGGGAAGCAAGTCGTTAATGCTCTTCGGTGCGCTTACCATTTCAATACTTTTGGCAGCCATCCGAATTAAATGTGTTCTCACCAGAAAATACCACTTTAGACCATTTTTCATATCAATGTTGGTAATTTTCTTCAAAGCTTAAAGCATAAACCAGACGCAGCGTTGATCCGGATCAACTCGGGAATTAACTGCAGTTGATGCGGATTAAGTCCGAGTTAGTCCGGATCAACGCTGCCGTCTGGTTAAGCTTTAAGTCTATTTGCCTAATGCCGAGATTATGGTAAACGGTTACTGCATTCTAAAAGCGCAAACAGTCAACGGCGTAGCGGAAACGTACGTTGACGTATGTAGCAGCATATCAAATTTACTGTTGATAGAGAGAGAAAGAGAGAGAGAATCAATGGAAACGTCACCGCCATACGGTGGTGAGTTTTCGTTAACACGCGAAACCCATAAGGTAGATCGTATCTGCGTCAACCAACGTATACGCTACGTCGTTGACTGTTTGCGCTTTAAGTCTACATCCGCTTTAAATATTTGCATCACACACAAAGGTGCAAAGGTGTCGACACCTTTAGGAATTTAGGATATTCACAACGTTAGATGGTATGTTCGCTCCATAATTTTCTAGAAGTTCCAAATAATTTATAATTACCGTTTCACCTCGATATATGCGCGCCGCAATTTGACTTGTTGTCATCCCCTGTTCACGGTAAGCTAGCCCTCGTTCCTGTTCTATCTCCGTCAATGGTGTTCCACGAGGTACTCTTCACCTATACTAAGCCCGAATTTAACAAAATGTCTCTTGTTACAAACACGAATAATATGCAAATGGAAAACACAAATTTTTTGAGCGAAAATCAGCCGCCATTAAAAATTGTTCCAGATCTTTGTCTTGTAAATAGTATTTCGCACTGAAATAGAACCGGTCACGTGGGGCAGAACAAACACAACAACATTTATGACATATAGTACCGCTATAAAATACAGGCTGGTCATATGACAGTGTTTCCACGTAATGAAATTATCCAAATTTTAAATTTTGTGCAATATTAATAAAAAAATTCAAGAAACTTTCGTAAATATTTCAATCTTTTTAATTCGATTTCTTAGAAAGATTATAAGTATGTACGTATGTATGTAGTTTTGTAGCGCAATAAATTCTTGTACAATAAAGTGCAAGCGTGAAGTAGCTAAGACTTAACGTTAATTTTTGGATTTTATTTTTTTTTCGTTGAAGGTGTTCCTAATTTTCTTCCTTATAAAAAATCGTCGAACATACTTTGTATACAGAAAATTGTTCAACACCGCTAGAAAAAAGCCTAATTGTGGAGGCGTCTTGCGCTTCACATAACCTAACATTTGGTTGGATATTGTTGAAAAGGGAAACTATTTATGATATGCCGAATATTGAGGATTGGAAAAAGTAGTTTAAAGCACAAAATACGAATCCTGTTCAAAAGAATTATAAGTTCTTTGTACTCGCATTTTCGTTGAGTGTTTTGTACTCGTCTTTTCGGTAACTTATTATCAGCTGAGGTTCGCTATCTATCTACCTACTTAAAATGTAAATGCATATGTTTTAGATACAGGCTAATTGAAAATTGTATTTCGTTCTTTTTCTTCTTTAATTTTTTATTTATTTATTTACTTATTTCTTGTGTTGGTGTTGGTTGATTTTTCCGACAGGGCGTTAAGATGATTTATTTTAGAACGAATTTCCGTCATCCCTTTGTTAAGTTTGGTTTGCAGACAAACCGGTTTCGGCGTTGTGCCATCTTCAGTCTCGTTTTTCGTTCTTTCGTTCGTTCGAACAAAAAATTACACTGATGATGGCACAATGCCGAAACCGGTTTGTCTGCAAACCAAACTTGACAAGGGATGACGGAAGTGCGTTCCAAAATAAATCATACTTATTTCTTATTTATTTATTTTTTCCTCTTTTGGTTTTATATAGATTTGTAGGTTTTGCCTAATGCTATTTGTCAGGCTTTGTTTGACACGCTGCCCACCACGTACTTTTTACTCTCAATTCTTATTCTTATCTTAATTTTAAGTTAACGTTGTACTAAAAAGGATCTTTGGGAACTTATAGCACTAATTTTTTTTATAATGATAAATGAAATACTAATACAAAATACCCTTTTTAAAAA
>NW_023458558.1:4488889-4495754 GCF_013731165.1 Rhagoletis pomonella
AAAAAAAATATATTCCGACGAATTGATAACTCCTCCTTTTTTTAGTCGGTTAAATATCGCTGAGGTTAGTAGTGCGCGTTACCGCTCCGCAATGCTTGGGTTCAAGCCCTAGTCAAAGCAACATCGCAAAAAATTTAGAAAAGAGGTTTTTTTCTAAACAGCGGTCGCCCCTCGGCAGGCATTGGCAAACCTCCGAGTGTATTTCTGCCATGAAAAACAGCTTCTTATAAAAATACAATAGCCGTTCGGAGCCGCTTTAACAGAATTAGAACGGCAGCGAAAACAGCAGATACCATTTTGTCGCATTTACAATTTAGGTGACCATATTTTGCAAAAAACTAAATGAAATATTGAAATAAACCGATATAACAAGTAATTTTTAAGCAAAAAACTATTCTCATATAAACATTTTAGATTATCAAATTAGTATGAGACCACCTGTGAGGTAACACATTTCCTTTAAAAAAAAAAAAAAAGAATTATAAAAATCGGTTAACGCGTTCCAAAGTTATGCGGTAACATACATAAAAAATAAAATAAAATAAAAAATATATAAAAATATTCCGATGAATTGATAACCTCCTCCTTTTATTAAAGTCGGTTAAAAACTAAAAAGGAAAAATTAATGGCTCAATGTATGTATTTCCAATGCTACCTCATTTTTACAATTAAAGCAAAAAATAGTGAACTTATAATGAATTTTACTGACTCAATTTGACTGTTTTACCAATATTTACATGCCCATCATTTCTAAGAAAACATTTTAAATATATTGTAAGAACATTTCTGATAATTTTTTATATAAAATTAGACTGTGCCAAATCGAAGGCCATCACGCAGAATCTAGTTACGTTTAGTTTGGAATAGCCCTTTTCGGAGCAACATCAACCATGCGTATTTTTCTGTACTTAACTGTCTCCATGCCATTACAAAGTTCTTCCAGTTCGCAATTTAATCTATTTCGAAACGAAAAATGACCTGAAGATGGTACATCGCCGAAACCGGTATGTCTCCAAGCCAAATTTGACAAAAGAAGACGGAAAATCGTTCCACAATGCATTGAACTATTCTCTTTAGTTTATTTAAGATTTTTTTTTACTTAAGGCAATAGCTCTTATTTTTGAGCCCTAACACATAAAAGCGATAAAACGCGCTCTCTCTCTCTCTCATACTTCATATGGCAGAGTAGCAAAAAGTCAAAAATTTGCAGCAAAAGGCAAAGCACAGTATGATTAATCATCGCAGCTGTTCAAGGATTACTTCTAGATAATCGGAAGAACAAAGACAAACAACAGATTAAAACGTAAACAAGAAAAAAAAAGTAAATGATTATACATATGTTTATGTATTGAGGAACTTATGTATGCATACAGTAAGTGTAAGTGAAAATCGTACAGTAAAATTTTTCAGTTTAGTGAAAAGAGAAATAATGTCCATAGTATGTGGAGTATATTGCTATTAAAAACTAATGAAATTTAAATAAGAAAAACATTTTCAAAATATGGAAAAAATTGTAGTACCGTTTTCACTGACACTCACTGTATGTCGGATAGCAGAAAAGAACCAGCTCAAGTAGAGACATAATTATTATAATAGAAAAGATTAAAAGTCAACCAATAATCATTATATTAAGATAAATATTTTTCGAGTCATCTATAATTATTATTCCAGGAGAGATTATTATTATCAGAGAGATAAATATTTTTAAGTCCTCACAGACTTTTATTTCAAGACTTATATTATAAAAGTTTTTTATAATACTTATCAGAGAGATGAATATTTTTAAGTCTTCAAAGACTTTTATTTTAAGGCTATAATATAGGTCTTTTCATAATAATTATGAGCGCGAAAAAATTTTTTAAGTCTTAAAAGACGGGACTTGTTCAGGATCATTTCAGGATTAGTTGGGGACCAGTTCGGAGCTAGATGGGCCAAGTTCGGGGCTAGTTTGGGGCCAGTTGGGGCTTGGTTTGGGTCCCGTTCGAGACTATATACAAATTTTTTTCGCAGATTCGTGATCAGCTACCCCAAAAACCCGCGCATAACAAATTCGGTATAAATCGGTTGATTTTCGAAAATTTCATCCGCCATCTTGGATCCACCATATTGGATTAGCTATCTTAGATCCGCTATATTAAATTTGGAATTTTTTAAAATCTGACCTCAGATTCGTGATAAGCGACCCCAAAAATCCCCGCATAACAAAATGTTGGACCACCCTAATGTACATATATACATACATACAAATGCATACATATGTACATAGATATGGAAAAACTCCTTATAAGAGCCAGAGCGGCCTTCACTATTCCTATAGTCACTTTAGCCATAGCAGAGACGTGGTGAATTCGTGACGTAAAAAATGCCAAACAAGTGCAGAAAAAAATATAAGAAAACAATAGGACCATTCAATATCAAAAAATTGTTCGAATTGTTACTAGTACTTGCAAGTTTTTACTGGAAATACATTAAATAACCCAAAATATTTGCAAGAGAGAGCGAATTCGAGAGCGTAACAACACGAGAGAGCTGCAAATTCTTGCAAGTAAAGATTCTACTAGCAGGAATTTGCAGGAGTGAATAAGTAAGGTTATGTTTCAAATTCAAACGTAAACAAACTTTTTAAGGGGATGATTTGATGAAACATAATTCGTGAAATGAAAATATGGATGAAAAATTTAAATCTATTGTATATTTAATTAATTAATTATTGTATACTTAAATAATTAAAAAGAAATTTGCGCGCCAAAACTTTACCGTCAGAAAGTGCCAAAATGACTTAAGTTGCAAGTTTTTACTAGTTTTGCGTTCAATAAGTTTTTCTGAAAATTTTCTCTTGCTCTCAATTTTACTCTCTATTTTTTCTTTTACCCTCTCGCTGCAAGTACTTACTGGAAAAGTTATTGAATGGACTTAATAATAAAAGCGATATAAATTGCAGAATACATACTCACGGCAAAAACGACAAAAAATACAAACAGATAAAGTATCGTTGACGCCAAATCCAACGCCAACGTCGAACGAATGCCCGAATTATATACATACATACTAATGTATGTAAAATCATGACTGCGAAGACAACATAACATACAGACAAAAAATTAACTATGTATAAATAAAACTATAAATGAGGGGTATATTGTCGGGACTGCTATCCCACTACAATCATCCACCGACAGACGGAACACTGCCAACGCAGCTACAATAAATTACAAGCACACTGCATACATACATACACTGGTGGTCAGCTGATTAAGTTAAGTGACATTTTGACACGTTTTGGCTTTCTCTCTTTTGGTTATTTAATGTTTACAATTTTTTACAAAAGTCTAGCACATTACATAACCAGCACTACATAAATCCATATTTCAAACTTCGTCACAAAAATTATAACAATTCAGCAAAAAAATTTAAAGTTTTTATTCAGAATAAATTTAGAATAATTTTGGGTATGCAGTCTTATAGCCCATTAAAACGCTAGAAAATGGCGTTGATTTTTAATCATTTTTTTTTTTTGCATACGACGCTAGGCATTTTCTTGCATATAAAAGTAATTGTCGAGCATAATTTAAATGAAAGAAAATACACAACATCGTTTTCGATTCCTAGCTTCTTGAAATTTGCACTTTAACCTACTCAAATTTAATGGGCTCTAAAACTGCATAGCTCCAGTTTTTCTAAGAATTTTGAAAAAAAGTTTCAAATTTTTAAGAGTAATTGTTACGAAGTTTGAAATGTGGATTTATGTGGTGCTGGTCATGCCATATGCTAGGCTTTTATAAAAAAAAAAAACATATAAACATTAACCAGATAAATTAAAAGTAAGTGACCATCGGTGTCCGCTTATGGGAGCTATCACTGTACATATCTAACCTCTTTCACGATATTGAGAACTAAGTCCCCTTTTCGTGGAGAACACTATAATTCTCGACAGCCTTCCATTTTAGAGAAACACATTAGAATTCGAATCGTTTCTAATCGTTCTCTTAACCTAAATGTTTGTTGGGTATGTAAATAGTACTTACATAAAAGTAGCCATTAATAAAAGTAAAAAAGAAATAAAAAATACATAAAATAAAAACAAAAGCATTACAAATTGTTAAGACTGTGAAAAGCAGACGGCGACGGCGACAAACACAACGACAACGCCGCCAGCATCAGTGACGTGAAAAAAGGTGGACAACACCACAAATATACATACAAGTACTGGTATGTCTACTATACATACATATATAAACGATACTCGTGCAAAGAGCATAAAATAAATAAAACAACAACCATTGATATTGGTAGGCATCGCAACAAAAACAAAACAATCACTGCAACAACAGTAGTGAGGCCAATTACAGTCGATTGTTTGTGGTTTTTTCATGAGTTCGTAGAATTCTGAAAATCAAAGCGATCTACAGTGTACAAAGCGAAATAAACTCGGTACACATTCGTAAATTGTGAATACTAACAAAAGGTGTAGACAGCACATTCAGATAATCAAGTAATTTTTAAGCAAAAAACAAAACTGACTTCAATTCTCATATAAAAATTTAGGAGTATCGTTAATTTTTTCATGATCCAATGATCGCATCTAAACCAGATTAGTATGGGACCACCTCTGAGACAGTACCTTTCCGATGCAAAACGAATTATCGAAATCCGTTGACGTGGTCCAAAGTTATGCGGTAACATAAATACAAAAAAAAAAAATATTCCGACGAACTGATAACCTCCTCCTTTTTTGGAAGTCGGTTAATAAAAACAATCAGAAGTGACAACATTCTTAGGTAGAAAGTAACAAGAGAAAAGGTTAATAAAAAATAAAGACAAATATTTGAAAAAAACAATGACAAAGAAATTTTAAATAATTAATTTAAATAAATAATTTAATAAAAAAACTTTTTTCTTTGATGTGAAACTTTGTTGTGTTCGATTGGGAGTAAATGCAAACATCGATGACGAAAAAGTGAGACTCCTTGGGTTCTAGTTCCAATCGAAAACCAACAGAAGAAAGTAGAGGTGGTTGGTCACGATTAAGATTAAAGGCCTGTATGCAGCTCTCAAGAAAAGCAAGAACTCCATATAAAATGACGTACAAGAAATGGCTAAGAAATTTTCTTGAGTCAAATTTCCTTAAGGCATTACGCAGTTCTTAAGGAATTTGCTACGCTTTCTACTACCGTTTTCTAAATTTTTTTGTGAAAAAAGAGCACAAGGCAACCCAGGTTTGCAACAGAAATACATATATGCCCGTTCCATTATCTCTTGAGGAAAGAGTGGGGCAACAGGCTATGAAGTATCAAAAATGTCAAAATTCCTTGGACACACACACGAAATAATGGCAAATTTTTATTGACCGTTTTCTTGAGAGCTGCATACGGGGCATAAAATTAGGAAACAGAAAAATACTCATAAAACAGGCGAAGGCATTTTTTGTTAAGTCATCAAATCTGCACCCTTCGTTCGATTGTTTTTTAACGGAAGTGTCCAATTAAAGAGCTTTTTGACGAAAACATTGCCACTTGTTAAAAAAATTGATTCAAATTGTTTAATAAGCAATGTCATCACATCTGCACCGGTCGCTCGATTTTCAAAAATTAAGTGCCAAATAATAGGCTCTGGCCTATAAATTGATTATTGATTATTGAAAAATTCAATTGAAATTATTTAATAAGTTAAATTAATTATTACAATATGGGCATCAATCGAAATTTTTTGTAAAGGAATCATTTTTTAACTACATGTAGAGGATTGCCACCTGTTTAAAAAATCAAATTAAGTTTAAACTAGATAAATCATTTAGGTAATTGAGATGTATATATTACAATTCGAATGTCAGGTAAAAGGGGTTTAAGAAGGTTTTGGTTTGAATGTATTTTGAAGAGGGTCGCCACCTGTCTTAATATATGGATCTTAAACGAAAGAGTGATGATTTATAATTAGTCAAATACCAAATGCAAAAATGGATTTCTGAATTGAATGCATCAAATCTTAAATAATATAAATGTATTATTTGTTCGAGAAATCAAATCAATTTTTTTTTGTGATTTCATTTGTCAAACAAATCAATTAAATTCGTGACTTTCCAAATAAAAATATTATTTTTATGTAACGAAAGCACGATTTTCAAGAAAATAACATGCATTTTTTATTTGGTTGATTAATTAAATCACATACAAATTTTATTTTCAATTTGTCCTAAGAAACAAATCACTGACCAAATAATTTCTTAATTAATAGTGAATTTACAATTAAAAAGGATTTTAAATCACGCACGCTGGTATGAACATTCCATACATCCCATATATTCCAGGTATTTGAAGAGGGTCGCCACCTGTTTTAAAAATTTAACTTAAATTATTTAATAAGTTAAATGAATTATTAAACGATGGGCTTGAAAAGGCTTTGTTTGAAATATATTTAAAAGGGTTGCCACGTATATGAAAATCAAATTCAACTTACATAATTCATCAATTAATTTAAATTTTTATACGAATGACAGACGAAAAAATTTAAGAAGGTTTAAATTTAAAATACTTTTGAAGAAGCTTACCACCTGTTTGAGAAGTCGAATTTACTTAACTTATAAACAAGGATATGAAAAGTATTGGCCAATATAATAGCACCTCCATTTCAAAGTGATATTGTTTGTCATGTTTATTTATCTATTTTTAGGAATTTGATTCAGTTGATTCTCTAACAAAACCCATACATTTAAACCCAAGTTTAACACTTTGTAGAACACTTTTCTCAGAAGTGTTGAAATTTTTTATTGAATACACAGTATTATAATAATAGATTGGCGTTTACACATATGTTAGTGTTTGGCCGAGCTTGTCCTCCGATTGGTGGCGTGCTCCTTGATGTTGTCACA
>NW_023458558.1:4495764-4501756 GCF_013731165.1 Rhagoletis pomonella
TTAACATTCAAAATACTTAGTTCATTTAACAAACAACGGGTTAAATATATACAGATCAATTTTATGTCAACATAAATACATACATATCTACTGGTTTTGAGCGAAATTGGTAAGTTTGGAGCGCGTGTTCAGTTGGTGCCGAACACGTGGTTCGAAAGAAAATTTAATAAAACCAAATATATGCACAGTACGCGCATTCTTAATTTGAAGAAAATGGTACGTCATCATAGCCTTTTCCCTTAAAATAGGAATGGCGAATGCCTTTATCACCAATCAATTTCAGATGTTCAATTATACATTAGGATGCAGTTGTTTTTTGACCTCATCGTTCATAAAAATCGAGAAGTAACTCGATAAACTGAATTTTAAAGTACAGGATGGCACCCAATTCTTGTGGCCACTAGAAATGACACAAACAATTGTATATCGCACAGTGAAGCTTAAATTTTTAGGGTACACATACATATCTGCACCCTTTTGAAAAACTAAGAACGCTGAAACCAACGAAGGAGATACCTTACCTTAGGTTTTTTTTAACAAATTAAATAAAACAAAAATTTGCTGCAACTTTTGGTGAAAGGTAAAAGCTCTGTGCACATTTTAAGTATATAATTTCAAAAATGCTAATTTCGAGTTGTGTCACCTTTGAAGTTCTTTTGCGATATGTGAAAACATCAAGGAAATACAAAAAAAATGTGGTTGTAGTAAAATTTATTATCCCCCGTGCTCACATTTAGGGATGGGCAAATTCAATATTCGAAGCTTCGAGATTCGAATTTTAATCGCATTTTAGCTCCAAAATGGCGAATTTTCGAAATCGAACTTCAGCGACCTTAAGAAACCCCGACTGTAAAGTTCTAAGCAAATCTAAGTGATTTAAATTTTTTTTTGGCCGTCATATTGGGGCCACCATTTTGAAATTAGCAAATCGGACTTCAGATTCGTAATCAGCGACCACAAAACCCTTCGAGTAACAGTTTCAAGCGAATATTAGGAACTTTTGAAAATGCGTCCGCCATTTTGAAATTTGAAAATCGGCTTTTAGATTCGTACTTCACTTCAGTAAAATACATTGGACTAAATTAATAGAGGTCAGAAACTTTTCTACACTATTAATTTTTTTTTTAAAGTGGCGTAAGTCAGTTTAGCATAATGAAAAGTTTTGATTTTTCCACGACTATACGAAATTATTTATACTGAGAAAAATATAATGTGGTGTAAAAAATAGGGACACGACATTTTGAACAAATTTTTCCTCCATTTCCTTTGTTTATTTAATATTTATTATTATTTTTATAAAAGTATAGCTCATTATCTAACAAAAACCATATAAATTCATATTTCAAACTTTGTGCAAAAATTATAAAAATTCTTGAAAGTTGCATCTAAATTTTCAACTTTTTAACCAGATTTTTTAGAATTTTTTTGAGAATGCAGTTTTATAGCCCATTAAACCGGCACTTTATCCTACGGGCTATAAAACTGCATACTCGTCAGTTCTGCCTTCTCGGATTAGATAGGGAAGAGAGCACCGATCCGGCAGTTAACAAGGGCAAACGAAGTACCGCCTGTCGACGACTTCGTTTATTTAGAGCCATTCTGGCAAACAAGTACTACTTTAAGACTGAGTAGGCAATTGAGAGGCAAATACCTCTCTCGACGTACGAAAACTACACTTTATAAATCACTCGTCATGCGCGTGCTGGTGTAAAGCGCGGCGCGCATGAACAATGAACACATCTGATGAAGCAGCTTTTGGAGTTGTCGAGAGTAAGATTTTGCGTAAGATTTACGGGCCATTACGCATTGGAAACAGCAAGTAGTGCAGACGATGGAACGATGATCTGTATAAGCTTTACAACCACATCGATATAATGCAGCGAATTAAAATACAGCGCTCCGCTGGCTTGGCCATGTCGTACGAATGGACAAAAACGCTGCAGCTCTGGAAGTATTTATTCAACGCGTTCGCGATGCTGATAACAGAGGAAGAGGACGGCTGTCTCTGCGTTGGGAAGATCAGGTGAACAAAAACTGAGCTTCTTTTGGCATTTCCAATTGGCGTCAGTTAGTACTTTTGGACTCTGCTAAAATCGCTTATGCGGTTACAACGACAAACAAGAGGAAGAATACTTCACATTTTTTCAGATATTTCAGAATCTTTTCCAGTTAAATAGCTGACTGGAAAAATTAACTTTCGGTGAGTACTCGAGGTTTGATTACAATTTTTGAATACATGGAAAACTTTGTGCGCTTTGAGCGACCTCTAACTATTTTTTGATCTCAAAATAAAAAAACAAGGGTATACTTTTTTCGGTATAGAACAATCCTAGGGGGTGAGAGCATAAAAATTCCGACTTTACTTTTTCTCATGCATTTTTGGACCACCCTAATGTACATATGTAGTATAATGTATGTTTGTATTTTTTACGTACTATATAGTACATACAATTTTATACTCATAAACATAGGTGCTTCCATGTATGCGTCTATTTAGTATATAAGCATCCACTCGCTGCGCCAACTTGTGGGTTTTCCAACTGTCTGCTACATTACCAATGCGAACACACGAAATGGCAGGCAGTAAACAATAGCAAAATCCAACCGTCATCCACTGTGGCTTGGTTAAGGCCACAGCAATCAACAGCGGGAAAAGTAACTTGTAGCTACAGCCAGGTAACCATGTCCTCCAAGCAAACAACCGGCCAAACAACCAGAAATCATCCGCGAGGCAAACCCAACCAGACTCATGGCTGGACTGACGTTGTGATGGGGCTTGCCGATGCCTATGGCCATGTATGGCAAAACTGATGCTGCAGAAGATATGTACAAATTGTACAGCGTCTGCAACTAGGGAATCCAATCCCGTAAATGTGGGGTTCCGCACCATTTTTTGCGAGATCAGAAATGAGGGATTACACATGCGGGATCCGCGAGATTTGCGGGACTACAGAGTGTTGTGAACGGGCTCGCCAAAATATTCATCGTGCATGGCTGTATTAAATACATATACATCTTTTTATAATCCAGTAGATAATTTCAGGAGTTAAAAGCCCTTCCGAAAGGCCTCCCTGAGAGTCAAGAGGCCTTCCCCTCTACATTCTTTTCTCCTTTCTTTTTTATATGGAGTGGCATAAATTGAAATGCTTCTTCTTTCGCTAATCATAGAAGGCCTTCCAGAAGGGATTTTATGGGGCGTACTTCGAAAAGCCTTTTGGAGGAGTTCATTCAAGGTTGGTTCTTTAATTTATAAAGATGATACCTCCTTAAAGCATTTGCTTAAGGTTTATGTATATCAAATATGTGTAATTGAAACTTAAAATGTATATTGAAATTTATTTGTAATGCTAAAGAATACAAATTTATGCACTCGCGTAAATTATAAATGGATAAGCCTTTCTGCTGGGAAGCATTTTTCAGCCCATCATAGGTAAGCCTTTTGGAATGGCTTCACTCAAGAAGGCCTATCTAAATTATCTTCTGGGAAATCATATATTCAAACTAAAAAACGACAGGACTAGCTACGACGGGGGAAACTTTCGCCCCTGTTTACTAATTCTTTAAAATTCTCTACAATTCAGAATACTCTGAATTATAATTATTATAATTATAATACATTTTCTTCTGAAAAATACCCAACACATATAGCGATTTTACCCAATTACCTACGAAACTATGCATAATCACCAAAATCAAAAGCTCCTGAGATATGCCCATATCTGCAATAAAATAAAGTCGGATTTAAAAAAAAAAAATTACGTAGATTTTCTAAATCAACTGTTATTTTACATATAAATTTTGAATATAACTGTATAAATTTGATGACCTCGATGATCCCGCCGGCTTGCGGGACTGCGATTTTTATGCGAGATTGGATTCCCTATCTGCAACAATACCTTTCGCTATGAATGTGGTGGCTGCGATTGAAATTGTGGCATTTGTGGCCATTTTACCTGAGCAGTGAGGTGAAGTCGAATACTCTGCAACGCAGCTGCCGAGGCTGCCGACGTTGGATCGGTGAATGTTGGGAAACAAAACAAAAGACAGACAAATAATAAAAACAACAATTCAAAACAAAACTCAAAAGCAGCAACGAAACGTGTTATTCAAGCGCATTACTCGCATTATTGATGGGAGCGAAAGGAGACGGGCGGGCGGGCTGTGTTGATGAACGGTGCGGGATGTCTGCATTTTCATGTTGTTTACGAAAAGGTGGCGCAGCAACGAATGGATGATGATTGACTGGAGGGAGAGCAAGTTAAGCCCGGGATATACATACTTAGAAGAGGAATGAGTGATCAACAACGAGTTGGTTGGTAGGAGGGGGTGGGGGACGACAAAGAAAATGGCAAAATTACAGCAACGAATGCAAAAACATGCGCAAATAAATGGCAAACATAAGGTGAATTGATGGCTTTACCATATTGGAGTGAGGATAATTGGATGAATGAGTGTTAACGTGGGATGGATGACAAATGCGATGCAGGAAAGCAAAAGAGGGGGCGAGTTATTATTAGGTACATACATATCGGCATACGCGCATACATACGAATATGTTTAGATATGTACATGTAGACATGTATGTACATTAGGGTGGTCCAAAAGAGTAAAGTCGGAATTTTAATGCTCTAGGATTTTTCTATATCCAAAAATATTTGGAGGTCGCTCAAAGCGCTCAAAGTTTTCCAAGTATTTTAAAGATTTTTAGAATTCTTAAAATCAATATTTTTCGATCGGCAAACTCAGGTTATCTTCAGGAGAGTTTTAATAGTAATACCCAATTGCTTATTCAACCATTTTTTAATACTAACGATTTTTCATTGCATTTTTCGGTATTTTCGGGTTTTCTTTTTTTTGAGTTTTTGGCGTACCTACGTATAAATTATAGTTACTATGAAAAAATGGTTAAACAAACAATTGGGTATTATTATTGGGAATCTCCTGCAGAGAAAC
The DNA here is from genome assembly GCF_013731165.1 of Rhagoletis pomonella. Taxonomy (NCBI): domain Eukaryota; kingdom Metazoa; phylum Arthropoda; class Insecta; order Diptera; family Tephritidae; genus Rhagoletis; species Rhagoletis pomonella. The sequence continues at coordinate 4,500,718 of NW_023458558.1, forward strand.
AAGAGCTTTCCGATCGAAAAATATTGATATTTAAGAATTCAATACCATTTCTATCAAAAGTTATTTTACATTTTTTCGGTATAGAAGAATCCTAGGGGTTGAGAGCATAAAACTTCCGACTTAACACAAGCATTTCTGACCACCCCAATGTACATACATACATATATGTATAGTAACTAAAGGACTTATGGATAAAAAAATATTGCAGATATGGATATAAAGATTAAAAGGTCTCTGTCGGCTGAGAGCTATGTATGTATGTAAAAGGAGACGGTGTCTGTATGTGAGCATTAATGCAATGGAATAGAAAGGCGTATGGATGCGCAAAACGAAACTCGGGTATGCGCCAGGTGAAATTCAATCGAAACAAAGAGTTGGCCTTGCAACGACCGCATAAACAAAGAAGTTGAATGCATACGATTGAAATGCGACTTTGTGAAGAAATCCGAAATTCGCAGTAGTGTACGTAGGATTTGCAAGATAGCAACAAACGATGCACATATGCTTTCAGTATACAGCATACTGCAGTGTACATCTATATATACTACATATGTATGTAGTTAGAAGCAAGGATGCTGTAGCCTGCATTTACCAGTGCGGTAGAATAACCCACCAAAAGTGAAAACAATAACGCAGGTGAATGCTCTCATGTTGCAATGAAATCCTAAGAGGAACATTCGGTTTTGTGTGCATATATGTACATACATAAGGTAGTATTTGTGTTATTACCGTGCGACAGTCAATTTTACACACGAAAAAATTAATATATTCACAAAACTGGGGGCCAAATATAGTGAGACTGCGTTTTTAGTTTTTCTCTCTGACGTCAGGATTTTTTTTAAAGGACTTTGAAATTTCTAGAATATGATTGAATAAAAAAAATTATCCAAAGGATGCGGTGCATTATAGAATAACAATATGGGTATCAATTAAAAGGAAAAATTCTGCAGAATAGAAAAAAAAATAATAATTTTTGGGTGCACCAGGACGAATAAGTATTGAAAATGTCCTTTTAAAACTTTATCCTTGAATATCCTTG
>NW_023458558.1:4501766-4507014 GCF_013731165.1 Rhagoletis pomonella
TATCCTTGAATATCCTTGGCAATTTCCAATATTTATTTTTGAAAAAATATATAAGTCAATGACTAATATGTTCACTTCAACATTGGTCTGTAGACCATGTAAGCCAATAAAAGTCTTTATAAGGAAACTGAAGAGCACAGATGAGCGTTTACAGCTATAGAAGGGCCAAGAATCCTCGCCACCCACATATCGAGCGCTAACTGCCAAAATAACTTAAGCGACATTTTTTTCAAAATTTTATTTTTGATGCAGAAATATTCTTACCTAGAGCATCTAGATGCATTTCTGCATCAAAAATAAAATTTTGAAAAAAATGTCGCTTACGTTATTTTGGCGGTTAGGGCTCGGTATGTACATACACTCGAATCCCAGAGCGGCATTGCTCAACCAATCGACTCAGAAAAATTAATTTATTTCTACTTATGCAGCAACTAACTTCAAACTAATGTATAATCATTTAGCTGCTTCACAGAGATAGCCAAATGTTAACACTTTTGATACATATCTTTGCAAATAATTCAATACTAATTGAAAGATCATCTAACTTTGGGTAATTAACTATTTTAGCATTTAATACCAAGTATTTTTAAATTGGTTGAAAAGACAACTGCAAAAGAAACATACTGACTTTGAAGTGCTTGAAGCCAAATGCATTTTAAAGTAGTTGGAAATCAAATGCAGAGCGGGATAATTGACTGATGCCTAAGACATCGCCATGTCAACAGTTCGTTTCAAGGAAGAAAGTCAGATCTTCAACTAGTTGTGTTGGATAAAAGCCGAGACCCTAAATAACTGTTATGATCTCTTTTGGAGGTGGAAAACGTTGGTCATAGGACAGTAAAAAGATTGTTATGTTACTTTATAAGAGTTATTCCCAAAACTAAAATTTTTTCGTTGGTCACATCTTTTGTTTTCGACTTTTTGCTTTTACGTCGCTCAGTGAGAGTATTCCTAAGACAAAATTTTTTCCGTTGCCCATAATTTTGTATTTTCGACTTTTATTTCTTTACGTTGCTTAGTAAGAATTATTCTCAATGTAAATTGAAAAAAAAACATCGATATTTAAAATAGTTTCCTGGGACGGAAAATCATTATTTTTTTTTTAATTTTAACCAAAAAACTCAACAAATTGTAATCGTCGTAAAACAATTTTAAATACACTCACGTATTTGTGTTTGTACGTCCCAATGTAATTTGCAATGAGATTTATTTTTCGAGTTTAACCAATAAAGATTAAAACTAATTAATGTTTGAGTTTTAATTTTTCGCTCAAAGATAATTATTATTACGTGATTTTTATTTTTTCGATCACAAATAATGATTATTTTATGATTTTTATTTTTTCGCTCGGGGATAATAATTATTATTGAATTTTATTTGTTTCACTTAAGAACTCAAGAGCTATACCAGCGTGATTTCCGTTGTATCCTTTTCAGAGGTAGCGACACCATTATAAAAAAACTAAGTCCCAAAATTGTCAGGTAATCATTATTTTTAAGTGGAAAAATAAAACTCCATAATAATTACACTGTGAGACAAATGGTAGGGGTCAGTGATCGGGAAGGGCTCAAACTACCGGGCAAAGTTATATCGGTAAAAAAGAAGTTATACGTGTCCCGGCGTTTCGCTGGGTCACGTCTAGGAATCGAGATGAAGTTAGTAACTATCATATAGGGGAACCTTCATATATCACTTAATTGTGAATAAAAGCGAAACGCGTCCATCGATTTTCATGATCTATGTCTAATTTTGCTTAAAGGTTATGTGACTTTGCGTGAAAGTAATACGACTTGACTTTTTTCCGTTTTGGATTTTTTATGAATTTAAAAAATAAAAAAAATTAATATTTTAGGCAAAAAATATTTTTTTTTTCACACATTTATTTTTACCGGCAAAACTGTTGATTATATAGAAAAACGTTATATGAACAGATTAAAGGAATTGTAATTTTAAATTTGTTTGAGCAAAATCGGACTAGTGGTTCTCGAGTTATGTCAAAAAAAAGACCACCAAAGGTGACAATTTCCCCTATATGATAGTTACTAACTTCAAATCGATATATCTCGATTCGTAGACGTGACCCAGCGAAACGCCGGGCCACGTATAACTTGTTTTTGACCGATATAACATTTCCCGTTGGTTTCATCCCATCCCGATTTTGACTGTCGCATAGTGTTATTATATCAGAGCGAAAATATGAAAATCATAAAATAATCATTATTTGTGATTGAAAAAATAAAAATCAAATAATAATCATTTCCATTGAGCGAAAAAATAGGAATCAATAATAATTCTTATTTCTGAGCGAAAAAATATAAATCATAAAATACTCATAATGAATACCGTCCCTGCTAGTTTCTTTTCCTACTGGGATGCACCTTTGTATACATATATATCTAATCATGATTACGGTGTTGCAACGGTGACGATATTGTTGCTGTTATTGCATTATTGCTCTGGCTATTCGCCGCCTGTCGATGATGGTGTAATGAACTGTTATTGTCGCGCTCTTTGTTGTAGCAACGTTGGCAGGCAACGAAGAAGAAGCAACAAGCAAAAGAATGAATTAACGTAATCAGGGTATTCTCCAAGTCTTACAAAGCTCCTACATGGTGCAGGAATGCATAATAAAAATCGGTTATCCTATGGGACGTCTTTGCAAAGCGTGCAATCCGTGCACCGCGCAAGGGCTTTTCAAGACTGCGAGAATACCCCTATTGTAATTTAGTTGCTAATTATCCACCAATTATATATCTACACGGTATTATGTATGTATGTATGTAAGGGTACCTATTAAATTTAGACATGTGTTTTACACTAGAGTGACACTTAAATATGTAGTTGCGTAGAGAAAAAAAGTGTCGAAATTCTTGGAAATATACCAAAAATAGGCTATAAAGTATTAAATAAAAACTTTTAGACAATTCAATAAAGATATTGAGTTAGCTCACAGCGAATTTAGTCTTAAAAAATATGATTTTTTTAATTGTTTTCCACTTTTGTTACTCATAAATAAGTTAGCACGGTCCTAAGTTGTCAAGTTTACATATAGTATACTTCATAAAATGTGAAATTTATTAGCATTCTAAAGTGTTCGCAAAAAATGTAGAGAATGCCCTTTTTTTGTGAAAAAAGAAAATCGAATATCTCCAGAACGAGAACAGAGAGCGAATGAAACGCTATTTCAAAACTTTTGAGATGGAAAATTCGGGTAAAATAGTCTCGTTGGATAATAACACGAGAGAGAGATTCTATCGTTCTTGGGATAATAATGCTGTTCTGCTTAAACAATGTCCTGCTCTTGCTTTGCCTCTGGCGCATCTCTGGCTTGCAAACTAACCGTTATTTTACATAAAAAAATTTAAACTTCCTTTAATTATAACTAACTAGCATAGACTTCAAGCCGATACTAATTATATAGCAAATTGTTGCGGCAATTCTAAGCTATCTTTAAATATTAACAAATGCTTTAAGATCACTTTCACGAAAATAGCTAACACTCGGCCAACATGTTATTGAATTTCAGATATTGTTTTTCAAAATCGTTACTTTTAGATAGAAAGGCCTAGCTCCTATAGCGCTGAATGCAAAAAGCCGTAATTGACTGAGCATTTTGATTGGTTAAAATGATGCGCGGACTTATAATTCGATTAAATGCATCATAATCAATCAAAAGGGGAATTTCGGATTTTTACTTTGTAACGGCTTTTTGTATTTCAGCGACTAAATTATTAAATTATTTAATTTTTTACTTTAAAAACATGTGAAATATGTTTAAGCCCATTTTTTAAATAATTTAAGGTTTTAAAAAGACAAAATTTGATCTTTTTTTCAAATTAGCCTCACAGGCGAACGTTAGTATTAAAGGAATAAAAAATAAGGTTAGTATTCTAGGATTAATAAAATATGATATGTGCTGGTCTGCTCTCAAAATTTTTTTTTTAAACTAACAAATTTAAAAAAATCAAAAATTTGCATTTTTCTAAACTTTTCTTCATTCGCGCAAGAAATTTTTCTTTAGTAGTTTTTAGTTTGTTCTCATATTTTTAGAGGTGACACCGAAAATTTCGGCATTTTGCAAAATAAGAGCCACCCCAATGTGCATTTGTAAGTGCATTCAATGGAATTACTATTTACAGTAGCGCCACAAAGTGCAATTACCGCGAAGAATCCATACATATGTATGTATGTGCAAGCAGGGAATATTGCAATTTTCGGTACAACAGCATAATAGCAAAAATAAATAAAATAAAAATTAACGAATATACGACAGAGCGGAACTAATGTTCAATGAAACTATTTTTATTTTAATTGGAGCAGGTGTCTGGCAGTCATAGACGCCATAGACCGTAGACTGATCAAGTGCATATACAAAGGCCCTGTCCGCACTTGGGATGAACAACTGGCGCAAATGCACAAAGGAGAGAGGCATCAGGCGAAGCTTTTTGGACTCGGCCCAAATCGACAAACGGTTGTAGTACCAAACAAGAAGAAGAAGAATTATTGAGCGTTGGCGGAGATATAATAGCTGGCTCGGCTATGTCGTGTATACGAGAAGCGGTGTACTCTACTGCCTCAAGAATCAATTAATCTTACAAGAATGCCTCCGCAAAGAACAAACAGAGTAAACTTTTCTTTTTTGCGTAGAGTGAAAAATTATTTGCGCTCGACAATGCACCAAAGTATTTTTAACGAAACCTGTGAACCTGTTCTCAATTACATCGGCAACCTATTTGCTATACCTGTATACTCTTGCCACCAGCAGAACTACCCACCCGGGCACAAGGTGTTTCGCCGCTCCTGAGTGTCGTAAAGAAGTGCTTAAATTTTTTTTTCTAGAAACATCCATTTCTGCACTTATCTTTTTCTTAAAACTTCCACTAGACGGCGCAGCAGTGAATATTTTCACATTTTCTTCGAAACGTATTATCGCTATTTGGCAAACTCCAAATTGATTTTCTTCGACCCTTGGTTTCTTCGGCAAGTTTGCCTAGAATTACACGTAGAATCCTCTTATTGATCCGCCCTACTGCATAACCAAAAATGTGTTTAAGCTTCACATTAAAAAGTTTGACATTTTGATGAAAATTCGTTGAATATTCCTTAATTTTGCATAAAGTTTGATTTATATGGTCTTGGTTAAAGCTTGGACAATACTTTTATAGAAAAATAACAAAAAAATATTTCATTTGAAAAGCGTTGTAAATATAACGGGTGATTTTTTTGAGGTTAGGATTTTCATGCATTA
>NW_023458558.1:4507114-4511484 GCF_013731165.1 Rhagoletis pomonella
TTGAAAGATCATCTAACTTTGGGTAATTAACTATTTTAGCATTTAATGCCAAGTATTTTTAAATTGGTTGAAAAGACATCTGCAAAAGAAACATACTGACTTTGAAGTGCTTGAAGCCAAATGCATTTTAAAGTAGTTGAAATTAAATGCAGAGCGGGATAATTGACTGATGCCTAAGACGTCGCCATGTCAACAGTATTCGTTTCAAGGAAGAAAGTCAGATCTTCAACTAGTTGTGTTGCATAAAAGCCGAGACCCTAAATAACTGTTATGATTTATTTTGGAGGTGGAAAACGTTGGTCATAGGACAGTAAAAAAATTGTTATGTTACTTTATAAGAGTTATTCCCAAAACTAAAATTTTTTCGTTGGTCACATCTTTTGTTTTCGACTTGTTGCTTTTACGTCGCTCAGTGAGAGTTATTCCTAAGGCAACATTTTTTCCGTTGCCCATAATTTTGTATTTTCGATTTTTTTCTTTTTACGTTGCATGATAAAGAGTTATTCTCAATGAACATTTTTCGTTGGTCGTAACTTTTATTTTCGACTTTTATTTCCTTACGTTGCTTAGTAAGAATTATTCTCAATGTAAATTGAAAAAAAAAAACTGCTTCAACATCGATATTGAAACTAGTTTCCAGGGACGGAAAATCATTATTATTTTTTTTTTTTTAATTTTAACCAAAAAACTCGACAAATTGTAATCGTCGTAAAACAATACAATAAATACACTCACGTATTTGTGTTCGTACGTCCCACTGTAATTTGCAATGATTTTTATTTTTCGAGTTTAACCAATGAAGATTAAAACTAATAATTAATGTTTGAGTTTTAATTTTTCGCTCAAAGATAGTTATTATTACGTGATTTTTATTTTTTCGATCACAAATGATTATTTTATGATTTTTATTTTTTCGCTCGGGGATAATAATTATTATTGAATTTTATTTGTTTCACTTAAGAATAATGATCATTCAAAAAACTCAAAAGCTATACCAGCGTGATTTACGTGGTATCCTTTTCAGAGGTAGCGACACCATTATAAAAAAAAAATAAGCCCCAAAATTGTCAGGTAATCATTATTTTTAAGTGGAAAAATAAAACTCAATAATAATTATTATCTCAGAGCGAAAATATGAAAATCATAAAATAATCATTGTTTGTGATTGAAAAAATAAAAATCATTTTCATTGAGCGAAAAAATAGTTGCTAGTTTCTTTTCCTACTGGGATGCATCTTTGTATACACATATACCTAATCATGATTACGGTGTTGCAACGGTGACGATATTGTTGCTGTTATTGCATTATTGCTCGGGCTATTCGCCGCCTGTCGATGATGGTGTAATGAACTGTTATTGTCGCGCTCTTTGTTGTAGCAACGTTGGCAGGCAACAAAGAAGAAGCAACAAGCAAAAGAATGAATTAACGTAATCGGGGTATTCTCCAAGTCTTACAAAGCTCCTACATGGTGCAGGAATCGGACGTCTTTGCAAAGCGTGCAATCCGTGCACTGCGCAAGGGCTTTTCAAGACTGCGAGAATACCCCTATTGTAATTTAGTTGCTAATTATCCACGAATTATATATCTACACGCTATTATGTATGTCTATTATATTGAAGGGTACCTATTAAATTTAGACATGTGTTTTACATTAGAGTGCACTTAAATATGTAGTTGCATTGAGAAAAAGAGTCGAAATTCTTAGAAATATAGCTAAAATAGACTATAAAGTATTAAATAAAAACTTGTAGACGATTCGATAAAGATATAGAGTTAGCTCACAGCGAATTTAGTCTTAAACATTATGATTTTTTTAATTGTTTTCCACTTTTGTTACTCATAAATAAGTTAGCACGGTCCTAAGTTGTCTAGTTTACATATAGTAAATATATATAAATTTTTCAAATTAGCCTCACAGGCGAACGTTAGTATTAAAGGAATAAAAAATAAGGTTAGTATTCTATGATTGTGCTGGTCTGCTCTCAAAAAAATTTTTAAAACTAACAAATTTAAAAAATCAGAAATTTTCATTTTTCTAAACTTTTCTTCATTCGCGCAAGAAATTTTTCTTTAGTAGTTTTTAGTTTGTTCCCATATTTTTAGAGGTGACACCGAAAATTTCGACATTTGCAAAATAAGAGCCACCCCAATGTGCATTTGTAAGCGCAGTCAATGGAATTACTATTTACAGTAGCGCCACAAAGTGCAATTACCGCGAAGAATCCATACATATGTATGTATGTGCAAGCAGGGAATATTGCAATTTTCGGTGCAACAGCATATTAGCAAAAATAAATAAAATTAAAATTAACGATAGAATCAGAGAATATACGACAGAGCGGAACTAATGTTCAATGAAACTATTTTTATTTTAATTGGAGCAGGTGTCTGCCAGTCATAGACGCCATAGACCGTAGACTGATCAAGTACATACATATACAAAGGCCCTGTCCGCACTTGGGATGAACAACTGGCGCAAATCCACAAAGGAGAGAGGCAACTGGCGAAGTTTTTTGGACTCGGCCCAAACCGACAAACGGTTGTAGTGCCAAATAAGAAGAAGAAGAATTATTGAGCGTTGGCGGAGATATAATAGCTGGCTCGGCTATGTCGTGTATACGAGAAGCGGTGTACTCTACTGCCTCAAGAATCAATTAATCTTACAAGAATGCCTCCGCAAAGAACAAACAGAGTAAACTTTTCTTTTTTGCGTAGGGTGAAAAATTATTTGCGCTCGACAATGCACCAAAGTATTTTTAACGAAACCTGTTAACCTTCTCAATTACACCGGCAACCTATTTGCTATACCTGTATACTCTTGCCACCAGCAGAAATACCCACCCGGGCACAAGGTGTTTCGCCGCTCCTGAGTGTCGTAAAGAAGTGCTTAAATTTTTTTTAAAAACACACGCTATAAAGGGTTTTTGGTATGAATAATCCATTTTTGCACTTATCTTTTTCTTAAAACTTCCACTAGAATAGCAGTGATTTTTTTCACATTTTCTTCGAAACGTATTTTCGCTATTTGGCAAACTCCAAATTGATTTTCTTCGACCCTTGGTTTCTTCGGCAAGTTTGCTTAGAATTACACGTGGAATCCTCTTATTGATCCGCCCTACTGCATAACCAAAAATGTGTTTAAGCTTCACATTAAAAAGTTTGACATTTTGATGAAAATTCGTTGAATATTCCTTAATGTTGCATAAAGTTTGATTTATATGGTCTTGGTTAAAGCTTGGACAATACTTTTATAGAAAAATAACAAAAAAATATTTCATTTGATAAGCGTTGTAAATATATTAAAAAAAAAATTAAATCGTGATCACTTATTTGAATCATTGTACGAATGAGAGAGTGAGGAACTTACTTTAGCATATTTACCTGAAAAATGCTCACAAATCAAAGAGACCTCAATCTGGCGAAGAATTATGCTGGATTTCCACTAGGCATTGAATGGCAAAAATGACAAATGACAAAGTCGGTCATTAAAAAATAATCGTGTCATTACATTAAAAAAATAATCATTAAGATCATTTCTACATGGCATTTTTTTAAATGGCAGACATTTTTTGTCATTTCAATGCCTAGTGGAAATTCGGCATTACTTTCCAAAATAATTTATTTTAGATTTCTTTGGATTTACCAAAGTTTCTTTGCATTTTTGGCTCCACCAATTTGCGTTTCTCTAAATTTAATCTCATCTTCTTAGAAACGATGCTGTCAGAAAAACGAAACAAGCGAGTTAATTTTAAGTTGTATATTTAAATTCAAAACTAAAGCAGACAAATTTTCAGTTTTCGTTCTTAGACTTCGTTCGGCTTCGTTTTACAATTGGTGTTTTTGTCGCGGCTTCTTTGAAACTAAAAAGTAGAGCTGACGTTGACAATCGTTTCAAAAGAGAATGGCGTTGCCATTTTGTATTATAGAAAATGTCCCTTTGAGTGGCCACTGTTGCCGCCAGATGCATTTTTTTCACTCTAAGCTAGCGATATCCGGACTCATTTAAGAAATTTTGCTGTAATTTAAAATCTTTGATTTTAATCAACTTTTAACTCTTTGTTTTCAAATTGTAGACAACTTTTCATAGAGAGATCTGGAATCGCTGTTACCATATCACATGATACGATTCTAATAAAGCAACAGTCACATTTATAAATCGAAATAATTTGCGATGCGTCCGATGTGTGACCAGTAAATAATAAAACAAATACAAATTCACTCGAAAATTTTCCAAGCAAACGACACAGCTCAACTATTCTACGATGCCTACGATGACTAATAAGAATGTCGGAAAAACAGAGCAAGTTTACATACATATGTATTATATACATTCATACATACATTTGTATGTAGTACATAAATATTTATA
>NW_023458558.1:4511584-4515855 GCF_013731165.1 Rhagoletis pomonella
GTATATATAACGACAAGTGAATTCATTTAATTTTTAACCGACTTTCAGAAAGGGAGGAGGTTATCAGTTCGTCGGAATATTTTGTTTTGTATGTATGTATGTTACCGCATAACTTTGGACCACATCAACCGATAATTCTTTTTGCATCAGAAAGGTTGTGTCTCAGAGGTGGTCCCATACTAATCCCGTTTAGATCCGATGAATTTATTATGAAATATATAAATATATATATATATATATACGAGAATTGTAGACGGTTTTGTTTTTTGCTTAAAAATTACTTGTTATACGCATGGGTTACATAGCTACAAATTCGCACAGCAGGGCAATAATCTTGAAAGATTTACGCTTGCTTGTCCATGTGTAGTACGTATGTTTGTATGTTTGTCTGTCATACAGCAATCTGTTTATGAAAACACATAACCACGCAGGTAAATGAACCTTCGACAGCGCAATATTACACTGCCCCAAATTAAGAGGGGACGGGACAGTTGGGGTCGATTAACGGAGAATTGTAAGCCCAGCTAAGCTGATGAACTGAAAGCTTATAGACCCCGTGTTAGGGGCGGCAACATTTTCGGTCAGCGTTTGGTATACAAATATAAATGCAATATATACATACAGATACAGATAATAAATAAAGTGTGCGAATATTCTATGTTAATGAATCGATAACATTTGGTCATCTGGTGGAAAGGGCTTTTTGTCGTCAAGAATTCAAAAAGAAAATTACACAACCAACGATCAGATAACTTTCACGATATTTCCGCATGATTTCATACCGTGTAACTGTCTGTTTTTCAGCTGTTGGCCGGCAATAGTCAACGTAATGCCATCGTAAATTCGTCATCGATGACTACACAGCACATAAAACGGCTACCTGGTAAATTTAGCAGCAAAAAATAAACTCGAGAATTGTATGGAGCAATATTGCCGAAATTCAATGCAAAATAATATTTTTTTTATTTTTTATTCTGAATCGAACTAAAACATATTGCGCGTAATTTGGTAATTTTAAAAATAAAAACGCTGCAGCCCGAAGTCCGAAAAATGCGAAGGTTGCGGTTAAAACCACTTCAATCAAAGCCGCAGAATTTACGAGTATTTTTTAATGCTTAAAACGTGGTCAATATGCATTTTATAGGAAGCCTGAAAACTTTTTGCAAAATGTAAATTATAGAGAAAAAACGAATGAATATGAAAAAATCTTTTATAGCGTTTTAGTACTGTCAAACCTGGAAAATTTGGTGTTTTTGAGAATGGTGAGGCTAGTCGCAAGGAAAGTAAATTTAGATTTGTGGGACTCAGATGTTGAGGAATCGCAATCCTCTTTTAGTCGATAACTTTTAAACGATATTTTTTAGCATAGTGTACCAAAACCCTAGTATCGTATCGAATATTCAGCGCTTTATGGACGAAACCCCTAAGCGAAGTGAAATTTTTGGGGCATTCAGTGTCAGCAAGTGGTATTAAGACACTGCCAATCCGCGTGGAAATATTAATCGCACGAGCAAAGCCTTAACTGGAGCACGAGCTAAGAAGTTTTTAATTAGGCGCTGTTAATTTTTATCGGCGTTTTCTACCACATGGGGCCGAAATTGAGGCACACCTACAAAAGATATTGGGGCCTTGTAAAAAGCGTGACAAATCTTTGTTAAATTGAATTTGCATCGCCAAGATCTGTTTTTAAATCCGCCATAGACGATTTGTATCGTTAATTTAATTGCTATTTTATGGGAGTTTTTACCTACGTATGTATGTATACATTAGTTTGAGAAAATTCTATATGTACCTCTAGCCTATAAAATATACCATAGACTGAATAAATCGAAGTTGGGCGCCTGAAGCTTCTGCGGCTTTTAAAAATAAAAAAAAATAAAAATAAACTGCTAGCGAATGCGGCTTTGCTAGCTTTCCCAATTAAAGATGCAGAGCTGGCACTCATGACTGACGCGTCGGATAAGGCGATAGGAGCGGTGTTCCAGCAACGAGTGCAAGATGGTTGGCAGCCGCTGGAATTTTACTCAAGAAAATTCAGCAAAAGGGAGCAGCGATATATTTAGTACTTATAATCGCCAATTATTGACGATCTACTCGGCTGAGAAATATTTCCGCTATTTTTTGGAAGGAACACAGTTTCCGATTGTATTGACCATAACCATTTGAGCAAAAGTGTAAAAGGTTTTCCCCTCGGCAAGCATAACAACTGGATTTTATCAGCCAATTTACGGTTAAAATAGAGCAGATATGTTATCACGCATGGAAAATATTGATACCTCCTCAATTAACTGTAAGGTTATGTTTGATGCCTTGCATGGGCTTAATCACCTGGGCGTTAAGACTTCCATCAAGCTCATCGCAAGCTAGTTCATGTGGAAGAGCATGAACTCCGATAAACGAGCATAAATGAAAAATTTTGCCAGCAATGTTAGCGGTGTAAAACTACGCGCCATACACGTATCCAACTTCAGACATTTTCAATATCGGATAAACGACACCAGCATATAAACATAGATTTAATAGGTCCATTTCCACAATCAAATGGCTACACCTATTGTGGGTGGAAGATATTCCACTGCCCAATATTACAGCGGAAACGGTGGCTAAAACTTTGTTTAGCAGTTGAAATGCAGATTCGGGGTTCCTAAATACATAACCACCGACCAAGGACGACAATTTGAAAGCGATTTGTTTAATGAGATGGCTCGGCTTTTCGGTATTAGACAGAGAGATGGCATAGAGCAGGGATGGGCAGATTTTTGGTTCTTAAGGCCGTCAAAGAGCCAGCAAATGCTACGCAAGAGCTAAATCAGTTCTCAGGGTAAATGGGTGTACAAATTTTTAATTTGAATACGCTCTTCTTCCCCCTTCATGCTGGCTCTTGATGTTACCCCTCATCTACCACCTAAATGTGCCAAGCCGGCTCCTAAGAGCAAAAGGTTCCTGGAAGCCACTTTTCCCATCTCTGGCATAGAGCAATGGTGCCAATTGCGGCTCTTTGCTTAGCAAAGTGCGGCTCTTTTTAACCGACTTCCAAAAAAGAAGGAGGTTATCAGTTCGTTTTGCATCGGAAAGGTAGTGTCTCAGAGGTGGTCCCATACTAATCTGATTATGATCATGATATATATATATATATATATATATTTTTTTTAGTTGAAGTCGGTTTTTTTTTGCTAAAAATTACTTGACTTAATATTCTTTACCGATATGATAGAACATTTGCAAAACTTGAATTTGTCTCTACATGGAGAGAATTAAAATGCTTTTGATTTGTCGCAAAATATTTTAAGATATGAAGCTAAACTACGTCTTTTTATGCATGATTTAAAAAAAAGGAATATTTCATCTTCCAAGGCTAGAAAAAAATATTGCACATGTAAAATTAATTAAATGATAAATTGGCCCCCTATGTCGCAAAACTACATAATTAAAAAAAAAAAATTAAACAAAGATTTGCCGATTTGAAATTATTTAAATGTACGTTTGCATACTTGTTGGAAGAGCAACAAAACATGTGGTAGATTGCTACGTAGCAACCTTACACCTAAAATGCTACTCAACGTGAGCTCCCCTAATGAAATTCGTAAAATCAATATACCGTTCGCAATTGACTAACCATGATTTAACAAACTGTTACGAACGGCTTTAAAAGCAACAGATGGCAGCTTTGATCCGGATCAACGCGGGAATTAACTGCAGTTGATCTGGATTTGGCCCGAGTTAATCCTAATCAACGCTGCCGTAAAAGCAGATTTCGAAAATTTGGCCAAAGGGATCTTTTGAATTTTCTTTAATATCTATCTTACGTACATTAGAATAATACAGGGCTGCCAGACGCTTAAGAGTCTAAAATCCGTACACGGCCAAAAAGTGGTGGGTGAGAAATCCATACAAAATCCGTACGCTAAAATTTGTAAATTTGTTTGGCGAACAAAAAAAAAATCGTTTGTACCTAAGTGACCACAGGAATCGTACTTTTAATGACATCAAATAAAGCAACACATATTTCCTTTATTCCTATTTATTGTTTGCTTCACAGACAACCTTATTATTTTTCTGACTAGAACTTTTTAATACAAAAGAACACCTAAAAAAATCCGTACACAAATCCGTAAATCTTGACGAAAAGCTAAAAATGCGTTCGTTGAATCCGTACAACCATTTTCACCGCTGAAAATAAGTACATCTGGCAGGGCTGTCACTCATATCACGTGTTGCGTTTTTGTATTCACGTTGCTGATTTCATCTATCTAATTCCATCTCTTCATAAA
>NW_023458558.1:4515955-4520411 GCF_013731165.1 Rhagoletis pomonella
TTTATGAAGAGATGGAATTAGATAGATGAAATCAGCAACGTGAATACTAAAACGCAACACGTGATATGAGTGGCAGCCCTGCCAGATGTACTTATTTTCAGCGGTGAAAATGGTTGTACGGATTCAACGTACGCATTTTTAGCTTTTCGTCAAGATTTACGGATTTGTGTACGGATTTTTTTAGGTGGTTTTTTTATTAAAAAGTTCTAGTCAGAAAAATAATAAGGTTGTCTGTGAAGCAAACAATAAATAGGAATAAAGGAAATATGTGTTGCTTTATTTGATGTCATTAAAAGAACGATTCCTGTGGTCACTTAGGTACAAACGATTTTTATTTTGCTCGCCAAACAAATTTTAGCGTACGGATTTTGTATGGATTTTTCACCCACCACTTTTTGGCCGTGTACGGATTTTAGACTCTTAAGCGTCTGGCAGCCCTGTATTATTTTAATGTACTCAAGATAGATATTAAAGAAAATTCAAAAGATCCCGTTGGCCTAATTTTCGAAATCTGGTTTTACGGCAGCGTTGATTCGGATTAACTCGGACCAAATCCAGATCAACTGCAGTTAATTCCCACGTTCATCCGGATCAACGCTGCCATCTGTTTTTGCTTTTAAAGCCGTTCGTAACAATTCTGTTAAATGATGGTTAGTCAATTGTAAACGGTATATTGATTTTACGAATTTCATTGTAGAGTAAAAAGACTCACAGTTATACGTTGCACTAAAAATTTAAAATATACGGATATTTTAAATCTGGTTGTTGTTGCTGGAGTTCATGCAATGACAAAGCTTTATGTCGCATTTCCAGTGCCTTATCATCTTTTAATTCCAAAGACTTCAACAAAGTATTCTTCCCTTTTCTAAAAATTAGTATTTCGGATATTGTAAATTCATCCCCAATTATGTTTCATAAAAAAAGGGTTTATGAAGTATGCAAACGTACATTTAAATAATTTCAAATCGGCAAATCTTTGTTTAAATTTTTTTTTTAAATTATGTAGTTTTGCGACATAGGGGGCCAATTTATCATTTAATTAATTTTACATGTGCAATATTTTTTTCTAGCCTTGGATGATGAAATATTCCTTTTTTTAAATCATGCATAAAAAGACGTAGTTTAGCTTCATATCTTAAAATATTTTGCGACAAATCAAAAGCATTTTTATTCTCTCCATGTAGAGACAAATTCAAGTTTTGCAAATGTTCATCATATCGGTAAAGAATATTAAGTCAACAAGTAATTTTTAGCAAAAAAACCGATTTCCACTCTCATATATAAAAAAAAAAAAATATATATATATATCTCATGATCCGCTGATCGGATCTTAATCAGATTAGTATGGGACCACCTCTGAGACACTACCTTTCCGATGCAAAACGAACTGATAACCTCCTCCTTTTTGGAAGTCGATTAAAAAGAGCCGCACTTTGCTAAGCAAAGAGCCGCAATTGGCAACATTGCTCTATGTCAGAGATGGGCAAAGTGGCTTCCAGGAACCTTTTGCACTTTGGAACCGGCTTGGCACATTTAGGTAGTAGATGAGGGGTAACATCAAGAGCCAGCATGAAGGGGGAAGAAGAGCGTATTCAAATTCAAAATTTGTACACCCCTTTACCCTGAGAACTGATTTAGCTCTTGCGTAGCATTTGCTGGCTCTTTGACGGCTTTAAGAACCATAAATCTGCCCATCCCTGCTTTATGCCATCTCTCTGTCTAATACCGAGAAGCCGAGCCATCTGATTAAACAAATCGCTTTCAAATTGTCGTCCTTGGTCGGTGGTTATGTATTTAGGAACCCCGAATCTGCATTTCAACTGCTAAACAAAGTTTTAGCCACAGTTTCCGCTGTAATATTGGGCAGTGGAATAGCTTCCACCCACAATAGGTGTAGCCATTTGATTGTGGAAATGCACCTATTAAATCTATGTTTATATGCTAGAGTCGTTTAACCGATATTGAAAATGTCTGAAGTTGGATACGTGTATGGCGCGTAGTTTTACACCGCTAACATTGCTGGCAAAATTTTTCATTTATGTTCGTTTATCGGAGTTCATGCTCTTCCACATGAACTAGCTTGCGATGAGCTTGATGGAAGTCTTAACGCCCAGGTGATTAAGCCCATGCAAGGCATCAAACATAACCTTACAGTTAATTGAGGAGTTATCAATATTTTCCATGCGTGATAACATATCTGCTCTATTTTAACCGTAAATTGGCTGATAAAATCCAGTTGTTATGTATGCCGAGGGGAAAACCTTTCACACTTTTGCTCAAATGGTTATGGTCAGTACAATCGGAAACTGTGTTCCTTCCAAAAAATAGCGGAAATATTTCTCAGCCGAGTAGATCGTCAATAATTGGCGATTATAAGTACTAAATATATCGCTGCTCCCTTTTGCTGAATTTTCTTGAGTAAAATTCCAGCGGCTGCCAACCATCTTGCACTTGTTGCTGGAGCACCGCTCCTATCGCCTTATCCGACGCGTCAGTCATGAGTGCCAGCTCTGCATCTTTAATTGGGAAAGCTAGTAAAGCTGCATTCGCCAGCTGTTTTTTTTTATTTTTATTTTATTTTTAAAAGCCGCAGAAGCTTCAGGCGCCCAACTTCAATTTCAATTTCGATTTATTCAGTCTATGGTGTATTTTATAGTCTAGAGGTACATATAGAATTTTCTCAAAACTAATGTATACATATATACGTAGGTAAAAACTCCCATAAAATAGCAATTAAATTAACGATACAAATCGTCTATGGCTGATTTAAAAACAGATCTTGGCGATGAAAATTCAATTTAACAAAGATTTGTCACGCTTTTTACAAGGTCCCAATATCTTTTGTAGGGGTGTCTCAATTTCGGCCCCATGTGGCATAAAACGCCGATAAAAATTAACAGCGCCTAATTAAAAACTTCTTAGCTCGTGCGCCAGTTAAGGCTTTGCTCGGGCGATTAATGTTTCCACGCGGATTGGCAGTGGCTTAATACCACTTGCTGACACCGAATGCCCCAAAAATTTCACTTCGCTTAGGGGTGTCGTCCATAAAGCGCTGAATATTCGATACGATACTAGGGTTTTGGTACACTATACTAAAAAATATCGTTTACAAATTATCGACTGAAAGAGGATTGCGATTCCACAACATCTGAGTCCCCCAAATCTAAATTTACTTTCCTTGCGACTAGCCTCACAATTCTCAAAAACACCAAATTTTCCAGATTTGACAGTACTAATACGCTATAAAAGATTTTTTCATATTCATTCGTTTTTTCTCTATAATTTACATTTTGCAAAAAGTTTTCAAGCTTCCTAAAAAATGCATATTGACCACGTTTTAAGCATTAAAAAAGACTCGTAAATTCTGCGGCTTTAATTAAAGTGGTTTTAAGCGCAACCTTCGCATTTTTCGGCCTTCGGGCTGCAGCGTTTTTATTTAATATTACCAAATTACGCGCAATATGTTTTAGTTCGATTCAGAATAAAAAATAAAAAAAATATTATTTTGCATTGAATTTTGGCAATATTTCTCCATACAATTCTCGAGTTTATTTTTTGCTGCTCAACTTACCAGGTAGCCGTTTTATGTGCTGTGTAGTCATCGATGACGAATTTACGATGGCATTACGATGACTATTGCCGGCCAACAGCTGAAAAACAGACAGTTACACGGTATGAAATCATGCGAAAATATTGTGAAAGTTATCTGATCTTTGGTTGTGTAATTTTTTTTTTGAATTCTTGACGACAAAAAGCCCTTGCCACTAGATGACCAAATGTTATCGATTCATTAACATAGAATATTCGCACACTTGATTTATTATCTGTATCTGTATGTATATATTGCATTTATATTTGTATACCAAACGCTGACCGAAAATGTTGCCGCCCCTAACACGGGGTCTATAAGCTTGCAGTTCATCAGCTTAGCTGGGCTTACAATTCTCCGTTAATCGACCTCAACTGTCCCGCCCCCTCTTAATTTGGGGCAGTGTAATATTGCGCTGTCGAAGGTTCATTTACCTGCGTGGTTATGTGTTTTCATAAGCAGATTGCTGTATGACAGACAAACATACATACATACGTACTACACATGGACAAGCAAGCGTAAATCTTTCAAGATTATTGCCCTGCTGTGCGAGTTTGTAGATATGTAACCCATGTGTATAACAAGTAATTTTTAAGCAAAAAAACAAAACCGACTTCAATTCTCGTATAAATATATATATTTATATATTTCATAATAAAATCATCGGATCTAAACGGGATTAGTATGGGACCACCTCTGAGACAGTACCTTTCTGATGCAAAAAGAATTATCGAAATCGGTTGATGTGGTCCAAAGTTATGCGGTAACATACATACATACAAATAAAATATTCCGACGAACTGATAACCTCCTCCTTTTTTGAAAGTCGGTTAAAAATTAAATGAATTCACTTGTCGTTATATATAC
>NW_023458558.1:4520511-4522283 GCF_013731165.1 Rhagoletis pomonella
TGAAAGTCGGTTAAAAATTAAATGAATTCACTTGTCGTTATATATACATACATATATCGAGTTGAATACGGTGCTTGTGCATAGTTTTGAACTCGACCTTTTGCTAATGATGACAATATGATAGTTCCTAAAACTTTCTTCTTAATAAAAAGTTAACTTAATAAAAGGCTAAAAATTATTTTAGTTGCATCAAATTTGAATTTACATTTAGACCAGATGTGTTAATACATATGTACACATGCATTTATTAATATCCTTGCTGACATTGAATAAAATTTTCGAAAAGTGTCCAAGTTGTGGAATTTTACCACCGTTAATTATTGTTCACGTCGGATGTGTTTTACTCCATTAAATTTACAGTACTCATCCCTATTGATTGCCCGATTGTGACCTTAACAAATTTTTTACAAATGTCTTGACTATTGTTTATAACTTTTATTATCGTTGTTGTTTTTCCTCACACAGCTGTTAGTAGTAGCGAGTCGAGTTGGACGAGTTCACGTAAATTATATTTACTAGTGTTCGCCCAGCGGTTGAAATTCAACCGTTAAAATTAAGGATAGTTTAAGTGAGTTGAGTTGAGCTGAAATAAAATTTGTTGGAATGGGTTTAAGTGGAGGGGAGTTTAGCTTAGTACTTAGCATAACATAACATACATACATATATCGAGTTGAATACGGTGCTTGTGCATAGTTTTGAACTCGACCTTTTGCTAATGATGACAATATGATAGTTCCTAAAACTTTCTTCCTAATAAAAAGTTAACTTAATACAAGGCTAAAAATTATTTTAGATGCATCAAATTTGAATTTACACTTAGACCAGATGTGTAAATACATATGTACACATGCATTTATTAATATCCTTGCTGACATTGAATAAAAATTTCGAAAAGTGTTCAAGTTGTGGAGTTCTACCAATTTAGCATCGTTAATTATTGTTCACGTCGGATGTGTTTTACTCCATTAAAATTACAGTACTCATCCCTATTGATTGCCCGGGTGTGACCTTAACAAATTTTTTACAAATGTCTTGACTATTGTTTATAATTTTTATTATCGTTGTTGTTTTTCCTCACACAGCTGTTAGTAGTAGCGAGTCGAGTTGGACGAGTTCACGTAAATTATATTTATTTATAGTTTTGCCCTTGGCAAAACATGCCGACAACAAATAAAAAAGTGAATTGCACTCGCGCACGCGTTGAGGGTTTCGGGTGTGAGAAGACGCTGTTAAGTGATGTTGAATTGCTGGAATAGCTGTTCAATTGTGCTAGTTGTCATTCTCATGTCAGCACCTACAAATTTTTGGTGGAACGTATGTTTGTATGCAGCATTTGAATTTTGTCTTTGTTATTTTGTTAAGTCGGCAAGCAGCTTTTAGCTTTTGAAGGCAGGTTTGCCATTTAACGAGATATTTCTTAGGTCTTTGTTTCTAATGCGTTCATCCAAAAGAATTTTAAGTTTTCTGTTGAGCTGCACACATTCAAAGGCCAGGTTTTCTGGAATTTTGCCGTTGTTAGCTTTGTCGAACCATGTGATTTTCAGTCGGGCAGCCGGGCAGTCCTTATAAAACATTTAAAATATTTTGGACGTATCTCTCTGCATAAGATGATATACTAGTCTCTATACTCCGCTTCACTTAAATAGTCACATTATTTTTCGTCAAGAACCGGGTTTACATATATCGTACGTATACACAACAACAAATTAAAACGTGACTTTGTAGGTTCGTTGTTGTAACAACATTTGATGTTTAGGGGTTTGCTGAAGTGA
>NW_023458558.1:4522383-4534122 GCF_013731165.1 Rhagoletis pomonella
TGGTCGTTGGCCAGGTTTTCATAGGTCGATCGTGTATCGTAGAACCAGTCACAGTGGGATCGCTGTTTTTTGCTTTTTGCCGCTCTAGCTGTATGTACATCAATTAATTATCTCTGACGTAGTTTAGTTTGTAAGCTTTATCTTTAAGTTGATGTTGTACCTCTAGTCTGTAAGGTTTGTAAACATAGACTTAATAAAGAAATAAAATGAAATGAAATATGTATGTATGTATATCCACACCTATGGGCAATATAATAGAAAGACGGCATTTTGAGTAGTTTTGACTAATTCAAATTTTTTTTACGTTCATAGGTGTATTTTAATAATAAAATTTTTGAAGATTTCTGAAGGGAAATATTTTTAATTTTATGGCCACTGCGTGGTAGTGATAAACAGTGCGCGCCACCATATACATAAATTAAAGTTTCATACTTTATATAAAGTTCACAAAAATTCAAAATATTTTCATCAAAATGTAGCCGATGCAATTTTAGTATAATGAAGTGCAAGATTCAACCGGCTAAACCATCGCGTTGATTTTTGAGAATTTTTTTTTTGGATACCACTTTTGCGGTGTTTTTACATATAAGTGCAAAGTTTCAAAACTGGCGTTGATTTTTTTTAAATTTTATTACTAACGGTATTAGAGCAAGAGAAGCCAAATAAACATTTTTTTTTTTGGATTCTCGTCTGTCTGTCTGTATGTTTGTACGCGCATCACTCGAAAACTAATTCATATAATCGAATGCAGTTTTCACCAATGTATTGCTTGAGCTCTAACTTAAAATATAGAAGAAAACAAAAAATACGAGAGTTTCCACCTGTTTGAAAATTGCAGTTTAGGTACATTGGTAAGATAAATTAAATATTACAATATGGCTATCAAAACAAAGAAGTTTAAAAAGGCTTACATAAACTCAAACTTGCACTTTGTTGTACCAAAATGGAATGGGCTATAGATAAAATTGCATACGCAGAATTTTTCTAGAAAATTTGATTTGAAATTGGGAATTTAGTACACAAATTTATTTAATTTTTCCGAGTTTTGCACAAAGTTTAGAGATTTTATTTTTATGTTTTTTGTTGTACTATATTTTCATAAAAAGTTAGCGAAAATAAATTAAAATAAAAAACTTTGCATGCATTGCGAAAAATTCTCTGTGTGCCAATACTTTTGTAGCATGAAGAATTTTATGTAAAATAACAAAAAAAATCTAAGTCGAAAAATCGTATGAATATTTATGTAAAACAAATCAGCATTCACTCAGTTTTGAGCGCCAAATCATACATATGTACATATGTACAGTATTGGCCAAAACTAAAGCACCCCCTTTGTGCGTTTTTGGCTATTGCTGTTTTCCTCAAAACAATGAAACCAGAAATAAAAATTTTTTGCATGTTATTTTTGCTTATTTATTCACTTTTAATAAAACAACATACTTGTTATTAATTTTTATTTTTTTCAAAAGTTTAACATAAAATAGTTTATAGTAGTCAAAAATTCATTGGACAAAACTAAAGCATCCTCCTTGTGTTTCTAAAAATACAAAGGCGCATCACTGTCAACATACGGGACCACCTAACGGGACTTCTCACAAACGCGTGTGAATGAAGTTTTGCAAAGATTGAGGTAGCTCAAACTTCAATTTGTGCGTGGTATAAGAATAGTTAAAATGGCAAGGAACAAGTATTCAACAGAATTTAAAGACAAAATAATCAGTGATTGGAAAAGTGGTTTAACTCGCCGTAAAATGAGTGCAAAATATTCGATCAACAGATCAGTCATATCCCGGCTTATAAGAAAATATCAACAAACTGGCAATGTGACAACCGTGCATACTGGGGGAAGAAAGCGAAAAACTTCTCGACATGATGACTTTTTGATCAAAAAACACATTCATAAGGATCCAGCAGTTTCTTCCATCCAAATTAAAAAAAGTTTGTGTTTGCCAGTTAGTGAACGAACAATTAGAAGACGAGCAGTTGAAGCAGGGTTATTCAGTCGGCGGCCGGCTAAGAAGCCATTCATTTCTGCAAAAAATAGAAAGGCCAGACTAGAATTTGCAAAAGCTCACCTTGATTGGACGGTCCAAAAATGGAAGACTGTTTTATTCTCGGATGAATCGAAGTACAACATAAAAGATTCCGATGGTGTAAGACATGTGAGAAGACCGAAAGGCCAGAGACTCAACCCCAAGTATTGCATTGCAACTACCAAATACGGTGGTGGTAACGTAATGGTGTGGGGTTGTTTTTCTGGGCAAGGGATCGGACCAATTCACCGAATACTAGGAATAATGGACCGATTCATGTACACCGACATTTTAAAAAACGTAATGCTGCCATATGCTGAAGAGGAGATGCCATTGAGATGGAAGTCGCAACAGGACAACGATCCTAAACACACCTCTAACCTTTGTAAAACTTGGTTGCAGCGTAATGGCATATACGTTTTAAAGTGGCCAGCTCAGTCCCCTGATCTCAACCCCATTGAGAACTTATGGGAGATCGTTAATACGAAAATTAACAGGGAAGACTGTACGACCAAAGACGATCTTTTTGAAGCTGTAAAAATAGCATGGGAGGGCATATCGCAAGATGTTATCGATAACTTAATATCTTCAATGCCTAAAAGATGCGCTGCAGTCATCCAAAATAACGGATTTTCTACAAAATATTAACATGGAAACAAATTTGTTAACACCAATATAAGGGGTGCTTTAGTTTTGTCCATTGAATTTTTGACTACCATGAACTATTTTATGTTAAACTTTTGAAAAAAATAAAAATTAATTACAAGTATGTTGTTTTATTAAAAGTGAATAAATAAGCAAAAATAACATGCAAACAATTTTGATTTCTGGTTTCATTGTTTTGAGGAAAACAGCAATAGCTAAAAACGTACTGAGGGGATGCTTTAGTTTTGGCCAATACTGTATGTATGTATGTATGTATGTACATATTCGCGTGGAACATGATTATTTGTTGCAACTTTTAGCCGTGCTTTAGCTTCGATGAACTGACGCGTGTACACTAACAGCACTTCACAACATTAGTGGTATTCACCAAAGTGAGCAAGTGACCTGGCAGTGTGGCAAAAGAGCCGGAGTCCTTAAACGAAATCTATCTGGTTTCAAAAAAAAAAAAATTAACTATAAACACCTATTACTTCATAGGTATTCCTTTATTAGTTAGTTTTGGTTTTCATTTAACAATATACACTTGTATTATCATCCGGGGCCGCTACTAAAAATATGGGAAGGGCCCCCACTAACCCTAAACTTTTTTTCTAATATTTAAACGAATTTCCAACGTTATCACTACAACCTCATTCAGTGTTTTTGAAAAAATACCAAGAATTTTCGTAGTATGTGTTTTGTTTTTTTATTGAAAAGCTCAAATGGGCTGTATGCAAGAAACTCGTCTTCTATTGATTTCTGACTTTCCCCTGTTGTTCGAATCTCTTTGAAGGTCGCTCCACAATTTCGAGCTCAAAAAGTTTCATGAACCATGGGAAATCATTACGATCACAATGCATTTTTTTCATTTAGACATCACGTGTTGACTTCAACCTTCCTATGTTTCATATTAGGCCAGATTGGCGGTTGTTTTGACTAGCACGAAAATGACCTTACCACACTTGCATGTGCATCTAGACATGTGATTTCTCATTTATTGGATATTATATTTTATTTATGCACATATATTAAATAATCAATTTAAAAAAAAAAATTTATAATTTTTATAATTTTTATCTTCCACCTAAATCAGATCAGCTCAAGCAACGACAGTTGTCAGCGCAGTCATTGCTTGAGCTCATCTGCTCTTTTGCCAGAATGTCAGGCCACTTGCTTAATTTGGTGAATACCACTATTTGTATTTATGTATAATACTTATGTACTATAAGGCCGGCCAACAACCAGTTTTATTATAATTATTTTTTATTTAGCGTAGACAGAATAATGTAAATATGTATGTATGTACGTATGAAAATGAATGCCATTCGAGCATTTGTGTGCTTATAGTGCATTCAAGTATTCGTTTATTTTTGGAAAAGTGCACAAATTTGTTGAATATAGACAGATTAACGCAATTGCTACGACGTGATATTTATTGACATACATATGTATGTACATACATAACAATTTTTTTTAACATTGGGTTAAAGTTTCTATTTTTTTGGGCAAAAATTCAATTTTACCGTGCAATCTGTGTGCCGTGCAAGGGATTTGCAAGACTCCGAGAATACCTTTATAGTAAAATTTAAAGAAAAAAGTTCACGATACGCCTTCGAATCTGAAGTATTTTTACAAGGCAATTTTGAAACAAAAATTATTTTTGGGTGAACATAGGGGTGACCTTTTTAAATTTTTCGTCATATCTTCGACTTTTAAAATCAGACCTTCAAGTATGATATATATCGTCATCTGAAATGCAAAAAGACGTAACAAACATCAACGTTGAAATGCAAAAAGTCATAACTAATAAAAAATGCCAAATTCACTTTTTGATTTATATGATGGACTTCATCGAATTACAACTCCACACATCATTTTATGAAAAACAATAAAATTTTTGTCTCGACTTTTTCCATTTCATTTACTATGTTGTTACGTCCTTTTGAATTTTAGGCGACGTTGTATTTTTTGCCTCGAGGGCACAATTTTATTTTTTTGTTACCAAATTTATTGGTCTCGAAGTACATCGTTCTAGTTTTTACACACCGATTCACAGTTCTAAGGTATCACTCTAATGTCAGTAAATTAAAGTGAGTAGTACAACTATATACAAAAAATATATATATATTGCTGAATCTAGGTGCCACCGAAAACTGCAAAAAAGCCACTCTTAGGTTCGACAAAAAATTTTTTTTTCTACCTTGCAAAAATACGTTCGACTCGGGGGTGTACGGCTAATTTTGTTTGCTTGTAAGGCGATACGGTCCAATATACATTACATACAAACATATTTATTACGTGTTGCTATTTGCCACTGATAAGCAAATTTATTTAGAAGTACTTGTTTACCGCCACGTTTCTTCTCCGCCGCTTCCATTCCGTCCACACAAACTCGAAGTTATGTATTATTTCGTCACGCCACGTTGAGCTCACTGATTGTATGAAATGCGTTTTGGTTTTCTTCTTATTTTGCATTTTATTACTGCGTAGCAATTGTTGTAGATTCAATGCGACATTGAAACTCGGTGCTGCGTCGTTTGCAAATTTCAAAGCGCAATGATTGCTCCACTTAAATGCGACCCTAACTAAAATTAAACTTACGCATATGTAGTACATATGTACATACATATATTTATGTCCTTTCATAGGGCATTGTGTGCCACCGGGCTCTTGATGGCATATGGTGGTGGAAAATGGAAGCTGATGAAATGAAAATTTTTTAGTCTTAAATATATCAAACTGAAATATTTTTAATTAAATATTTCATTCTAAATACTAACTATGCGTGCGTAAGTTTTTCAGAATGGGGCGACACACGGAGAGTCGTTTAAAATTGGCAACAAAAACGAAATTAGCCGAAGCGGAACACAAAGTCGATTCAAAATTGGCCAAAACAAATGCGAATGGCCATATAGAGTGCATTATCTGCAAAGTCACACTGAAGTCGGCCACTTTATGGAAAGTGCATGTGAACTCAAAGCTGCACAAGGAGCGAATTTCGCTGGTTAAACAAATCAAGTCCACATATAAAGGCGGTCCTGGCCTGTCAGCTGAAGCTGCGCCAAAACCAGCAACTAAAATTGCTCCAAAAATAGAAGAGAAGCCGCCGCGTGTGTGCGCCGTAACAGAGAAACAATTAACAAAGTCAGCGCCAGCACCAGCTGCTCTTGAAAAATCATCGCCAAATAAAATCGATACTCTATTGCCGGAAAAGTTTTTCGACGATCCCGTCAAGGATGCCAAAATTCGCAACACAGAATATAAAGATCCGCTTACAGACGAATGGGAACGTTTTCAACGCGAAATTAGAGAGGCCTCTTCGGTGTCTGTGGCCATTATTGCGGGAGAACAAATTGAATCTGCGTTTGATAGAGATATCGACGAAATCAATGATCAAATGATACATTGGTCTAGATTTATGAATCTTGAGGCACGAAAGGGAACACTCAGAGGCACGAAAGAGCAGAAATCCGAAAATCATAGCTCCGATGAGAACGAAAGTGACGACGAAGCAACAACGGAATTTTCTGACTGGCGTTCCAAGTCATTTCTTTAACCAATTATGAAGGATAAACGTATTTGATTTTAGTAGTAAATATTTATAAAATATTTGTTATTTTTGTTTGTATGCATCCTAAATTTTGGAATAAATTTGCGTTTAAGATATGCTGTATACATAAACATTCGAATTGACACAATTTACTTGAAAAGTTATCAGGTGAGGGTACGTAGCAATTTAAGAAATTAACATTAAAATCGGATACTTAATGGGAACATAACAAATTTGGTCGAGTGATAGCGAAGTTTTAGACCAGGCGGTTGATTTTAGTGCGATTTTTTCAATTGAATGCTGGATAACGTAGTAAGAGCTGCCAATTGGCACACAGTAGAAAATATCGGAAAAAATTAGTATACTTTTTAAAATTTTTTATTGAAATAACTTTAATTTTATGATCATGATAATACATGATGCAATAATACAAGGTGTTATCGGTTGGCAACTTATCGCTCTAATTCCGCTACTGCCTTAGGTGAAACAGTGTTACTTCTTTAACAAATCTTTGCCTAATAATATAGTTGAATTTTTTTATTTTTTCTCAGTACACACATTTTGTTTTCTTAAAAAGGTATTTTATCTTATTTTATTTCATTACGAATATACTGCAAAAAAAGCCAATTTTGTTTGGAAGAAAATATGAAATTTTATATTTTTCCCCCAAACGGGGATTAATTCTTCCCGTTTTTCTTTTTATTCTAATCGAGCTGTGCAACGGACACCACCTTGTATTATTGCATCATGGTGGGTACCTACCACTCTGTTGGACCTGGGTAAGCCATGTCGAATCTATGATTGTGTATGTATCTGTCACGAAAAAATTTCACGCGGTCATCAGTTCGTCGGAATTCCTTTTATGTATGTATATTACCAGATAACTTTGGACCACGTGAGCCGTTTACGATATAGGGAAGGTGGTACCTTAAAGGTGGTACCATACTAATTTGGTTTATATGAGCATTGTTCGGTTGTATTTTTTGCTTAAAAATTACACAGGACAATTATTTTTTTAACCCATGATCTAATAGTAAGATTTCCTTTACCAGCTTCCCATAGGAAGCGTACGGTTGAAAACTTTTCTATTAAATAATTGTCTGCCTAGAATTTAAGCTAAGCTTTACCATTCTGTTCCTTCGTGTAGTACAACGAATTTTTGAATTGTTTGAGATTTACTACTTGGCGGTTTCAATTTCTTTTAGTTGCGTTCTCTTGCTGTTACTCACTGCTCTTTTTAGTGCTGTTGTCTCTACGCTTATTTATGTTGCTCTAACTTT
This sequence comes from Rhagoletis pomonella, assembly GCF_013731165.1. Classification (NCBI taxonomy): domain Eukaryota; kingdom Metazoa; phylum Arthropoda; class Insecta; order Diptera; family Tephritidae; genus Rhagoletis; species Rhagoletis pomonella. The sequence continues at coordinate 4,529,892 of NW_023458558.1, forward strand.
CTTCTTAATGTTGTTGTTTTTCTTAGTTGTGTTGTTCATTTCGATGACTTTTCTTGAAGGTCAGTGACCCACACCCAGCATACAAGGAAACTCAATTTACAAGAACAACAACAATGCCAATATTGTACTTTCGCATAAACATCCACTCAAGATATGGCCAACAAAGGATGTAACGCATTCGTTGCGCAACACGAAGTAGCTGATTATCTAAATGTTATTCTTTCTTCGACTTTTACGATGTACATTAGGGTGCGTCGCCAAAAAAAGTTTTATTTTTTTTCACTGGAACTATAAATTTTATTATATTTTAAGATTTCGCCAAAATATTTCGTAGAAATATTAAGTTTGGTACCTCCAAAAAATTCACTATTTCAATTCAGTCTATTAAATCATCTATCATCAGGTGATTTTTGTTAAAAAATACTTTTAAAAACTATGTTTTTAAAAAAAAAAAAAACGGTTTTATATGTATGTTCAAATCAGTGCAGCTTTCCGAAATATTTGGCGGAAGTCTTAAAATATAATACATTTTATAATTCCGATAGAGAAACAGTACATACCGATATTTTTTTTTATTGAGAGTGATGCACTTTAATGAACATGTACTTCGAAAGACCTCATAACTCAATTGCTCTTACTTTTTCCCCGAAGTGTTCTTGGTACATACATACATACATACGTGCTACGTACGGTAGTGGCCACATAATTAGGGACACTACTTTTTTACAAGTTTTGACAATTGCTTTTTTTTTTTTTTGAATTCATTATGTTATTGTTGTAGCGGCTACTATAGCGTTCGTTTATTCTGCTCAAGCTGCAATAGCCACAGCGAATTTGGGCTATTGTAGTGCGGGCCTCCCGAGGACTTCATCTCTGCTTAGAACGGCATTCACAGGTCGAGAGTCTATATAACTCGAGACCGACTCCGAAGATTTTTGGGTTATTCACACCCGGCATTGGTTCACCATCGACGTGAACATCCAGTTGCAGTCTTGACTTCCTTCGTTGAGGTGGTGAATAAGGATTTTGTAGGGGAGAAGGTTAGGCTCCTTGCGGTGAAGAATCAAGAAAGCTTGGCAAGTCATCAATTCCACTCCCAGAAGCCATTATCGAGCAATCGCCAGCACAGCAGACAATAGCGAGCCCCTCTAGTGGTTGAGGGAGCTTTGAAAAATAATAATTAATAAATAGGTGGGATAGGACACCACCCTGTGGAAACCCCTCTTTAATGTTTCTTGTCGACCACTGAGTTAATTCACCGACCTCCGGGATATGCGACGAAAACTAATTTATACTCACTTATTGAACGAGAAAACGACATTGAAAATACGATGGATAATACATAATCGAATAACAGTCGTTTATCTACTACTGGTCGGCACTCGCCATAGGGGTGTAGATATATTTTTGTAAAAAAAAATAAATGGCCAAATTTGGAAAGAAATAATGTGACTAATTATGTGTCCACCACTGTATGTAAACGGGGAGAAGAGCGTCTAATTTTTTTTTACTTTTTCTCAACAAATTTTCCTTTCTTTGTACATTTTTTGCACGCCTGTAATGCGCTCTGTCTTTGCACTCTTTCGCAATGCACCGTAATGCCAGAAAGTGTTTCGCAATTTTCCTTGTTTTAAAATGTAGTGTATATTTATGTATGTAAGTAGAAATGTACTCTCTCTTTTTGGTTTTCATGCATTATGCAGCAGTTGGACATGCAGTTGTCATATGGGCGAGTTCATCTCTGGCTGGGTTGCCTCTTCGGTGGACTGATTGACGTTTGTCAGGGGGGAAGGGGGGAAATGCCCCGTGTGCACACGTGGAAATCGCGCATCGCCCTTTACGCCTCAAGTTCAGTGGCGCCTGCCTTGTTACAACGAGCTCATTACATTTATTATCAGCAATCTCTGCTATTTTGTCGATAGTGTTGTTGCATTGGTGAATGTGATTAAATATTATGGAAGTTATGACTACCAACTACCAACCGTTAATGCCAATCTAACTGGGACTTGGCATACAAAGCACTTGTTAATTTTAAGTTCTGCTGCTACTAAACCTAAAAACTTTGAATATGGAATTACCTTACTATGTATTACCATTCCCACAAAAGAAAATAGTGGGATATAGATAATGTTCTATACTACCATTTTCTCTAAATCGTGAAAACTAGGTCATAAGCCATTCGACTCGATTACATGTCGGAGCCGAGGTCGCAGCAGTCGCATGAATAGAACTTTTATCCAAACTAGGCCAGGTGAGTCGTGCTATCCTACGCGTGGTTTCTGCTGACCATTTTCCTATTCAGGCAATTGATAAAGCTATTTTCCAGCCAGTGTTTGCAAGACCATCGGGGAATACCCTCGTTAAGCGCGAATACAATGAAATTATTCCCTGTTTGCTGGTTCATCTTCCATGTAATTCTCTGATATATATTTTTGTGGCCTGGTACTAATACTGTAAGTGTGACGTGACGCTTTGTATGCTCATTTAGAGTATGCCAGGATTTTTCACAAGATAGTGCTTTAATATGTGCCCAACTCTCAGAAAATTGCTTAGCACTGAATGCTGGTCATGTCAGAAACGGATAAGTCAGCTTGCAGCTTCGTGGATTGCTGTTAGTTCAGCTTGGAAAAGTCCGGTGTATATCGCCACAGAATTGGTGCATGTCCTGAGTCCGGTCATGACTTTTAGAAAGCGTATCTTTCTCGCGCTCATCCTTTAAATCCTCGGGCATAGGATCGTTGCCGATTTTCTTTAAGCATTCCAAAAAGGCTCTGCTCTGACTGTGAGATGGACTTCATCTTTAGTCCCGCAGCGGCACGTGCATAGATTCTACTATTGGCCGCTTATGTACCCGGGGAGGGCTTATGCTCTGGGAGGGAGTTTGCTGTGCTAGACGTTGACGGTTCACATGTTAGGTTTTGTAGTCCTTATGAGCTCAGCTTGCGCGCTAAATCTGAATTTCTTGCCGTCCTCAAGGGGTTTGAGCCGTATGCCTGTCGATTTCTGGCTATCACTCGACAGCTTAATCTAAATATTATTTTTAGGAATTATCCGTTTAAAATCCCCTAAACACTTATAAAAAATTAGTGCTTCACATAGTATACTATATCGTCGTTTAAAGTACAAAACCGCGTATCAACAAACTGCAAAACTGCGTATCAGGATAAACACGAAACACTTGGCGAAAAGCTTTATGTATTACCTTTTCATTCCCACTAGGCCAATTTGTTAGATGTTCCTAATTTTATTCAAGCCAGTTTGCCAGTTTGACTTACAGGTCCTACAAAAATGCATTGCCTAGTCACGTACATTTTGAGTAGCAATGAATTTGCAACTGACTAAAGTAGGTGGAAAGTAGGAGAAGCCGAAGTATTAAATTGATACGAAGCGAGTAGATAACAAAGTTAGGTAGTGAGCAGCTACATACGTACTCAGCATCTTAAGTCGTAGCTGCTGTGTATAAGATCAGATGAACGATCACATGAAAAAAGCATGTGTGTTAGCATGGGCGCACGATCGAATACGTACGATTTCACTCTATTGCTTTTTGTACTACACAAAGTCATCGCTGTGCGTTAGTCATGGGGAATAGTCATGGAAGTTGTTGCGCTCCGCAGATGAAAATATTAATAATTTGCACTACCTGGTGGCCTACTGGGTTGCTGTTTATTGCTGCCGCCACCTCTGCTCCACGCGCTTTATGACATTTGATTAATTGCATTTACTAAACTTTATACATACAGTGTGTACATAAAAATGTATGTATGTATACGCAATGAACGATATGAACGCGACAGCAAAATGATCGACGATGCAATGGAAGACGACATGCGTCGTATGCACATTTTTATCCATGGATTTTTGTACTTGCGCCTCCTATAAAAATACTACATATAATTTCTTGTAAGTTATTCTGTAGAATTGCGAATGCCCCTATTCTTCTTCTACAAGTCTTGAGCGTGCTTCCGTTTGACGTTGTGTTGCCATTTTGCTTTTATCTCTACGTCATCATCATCATCAGCCATCGTCTTTTCTGCATTTAAATGTCGCCTTCTTATTGAATTTTGTCTTGTGGAAATGTAGAGGAAATGCAAATTTATTGTACTGTTACATTTAAGTGGCTTCAATTTTTTATTTCACTCCCAAGTGTTTATTGTGTGTGACGAGAAATTAAGATCTACATTTATAAATATTTATGTACTACATACAAATGTATGTATGAATGTATATA
>NW_023458558.1:4559122-4617970 GCF_013731165.1 Rhagoletis pomonella
TTTATAATGATAAATGAAATACTAATACAAAATACCCTTTTTAAAAAATATTTAAATACAAAAAAACAAATACCTATTTTTTTTGTATTTGTATTTTAAATACTAGATAGCATTTGAAATACTTAGCATCTCTGGTTGTTAACGAAGTCTAAATATTGGTCTTATAATTATTTCGCGAGGTGAATTGCTATTTGTTCAATAAACAGGGTTGGTTGCATTAAAAAATTCATTCATTTAGAACTCAATTAAGCACTAATCGAGCAATTGAGAATTGAAATTTTGCATAGTAAATCGAGCTCAATCAGCGCCTTAATCGAGAAAGCTTAGCTAATTGTAAAACGTGCAATTTTGCAAATGTCTCAACTAATGTGCTTTAATAACTGAATTTCCCTGAATCATTCGACCATTTTAATTGATGCATTCTTAATGTTATTTTTAAGCAAACGTCGTAATAACAGGCTTTGAACATATATAATAAATACTTATTTTAAACGCCACTACAGAGCAACAAGTCGTTCCCTCTACAAGTCATTTTATTCGAAAAATATTTCTGCGCTGAGGTTATGTTCAATTTTTTACTGATCATTTTCGATTTCCACTTTAATCAAGTCGTTTTTTTTTTCCTTTCCTCCCGAACGTTATGCGTGGCGTCAAAATTTATGTATGTATGTTCCAATGATAAACTCTCGTTCAGTTATCAAACGTAGTTTTCTAGACGCACAAGTGCTCCAAAAATAGCGATATTTACATATGTACATACATACATAAAAATATGTACATATGTATACTAACATACATATATATTTTCCGTACATGCAATTATCTCCACTCCCAAATGCGTGCGTTGAATTAGCAGCTTAAAGCTAACAAAAACAGCAAATTGAAAGCAGAAAATGTTAAAGAGTAGATAACAATGAAATAAATTTCCACATACATACATATGTACATATTACATCCATATGCATGCATGTATAAAATTGAACGCAATTGAAGATTATGGGTTGTGGTGAATTTCAGGCAGCGTACATATGTATGTGTGTTGTGTATGCATATGAATTCACCACTGCTGTTTTACACGACGTATACATATAGGCGTTTACACTGTATGTGTGAAGTTGCCCTGCAAAAATTGGGACTAGGTTAAATACTAGTACGGGACCACACTACCTTGTAACCAACACTAGTAACGAAAATGGTCCAAGTATATGGAGAAAATATGGTAACATTAACATTGCGATGTCATTGGACCTGACCACCTCTGGTCCAACGCTGCATAACATGGGACCACTGCTGGTCCACCCCTGCATTTTATGGGACCACCTAGACAACTACTCCTTTTGGATCATGGCACATTCGGCAGCCGAATCATGTTGCCGATGAGGCACGAATAGGTGGATCTCAACACATATATCGGTTTTTTACGTTTGAAGTGGTCCAGGTAAGCATAACAAGTTACTAGTATGCAACCTGGCCCTTTTGCACATACTTTAAAACTACGACCCAGTGGACCACCTGGTCCTCAAATTTTTGCAGGGTGCTGCCGCGGCTGTATGTATGTATGCGCTGGTGTTGGTGCATAATACGCGGAAAAATGATGATTGCATATCGCAATGTTAAATGTATGCATATCCATATACATATATTTGTATATATGTATGCTATTTTAAATACTTCACTCTCTCTCTCTCAATTTGATTTTGCTCTTTTATTAGTTTCAATAACTTTATTTAACTTTTTTTTTATTGTTTTAAATTCATTCAACCGATGTCTGTTGCTCGCCATTGCTACCGACATACATACATATTTTCTGGCTATATACATAAATATATATATGTATGTATGCATCTGATGGGGCCTGTGCGTTTGTGTGTGTGCGCTTAAAGTGCAATTTTCGTGCCAATAGTGCAATGATTAATGAATTTCTGGCAGTACACTGAGGCGTACTACACCCTTACATTTTATTTATCATTTTGCTGGTGCATTTGTGCTCTCAAACTACCAATTGTTCTGCTGGTACATAAATATGTATGAGAAAAGAATTATTTGTTTTTGTCTATTTATCTGTCGTTATGCAATTCACCACATTCTATAAGTATTTTCCTCTTAAGTCTCTGCTTGATTAGGGAAGCACATTCTCTCAATTTGGTACACTCCATTTGCTCTTTTGTAGAGCCTTTGCAACAAATAAAAACCTTGCGACTGCCAGCCAACGAGCGCTGAAAACAAAATGGGAATAATCAACTTTATACAGACAGCGCAGTTCTGTCCTACACTGCCGCGCTGCTGCTTGAGCATTGCAAAATGTTATTTCACAACATTTTCACCTTTTTTCTCTAGTTTCCCCTTCTTTTATGTTTTTGTTTGTTTTGCTCATTTTTTTTTTGTTTAAATTTTGTTCTCATTTGCTTACCATTCGTATCTACTGTATGTACATATTTTGTTGGTTATTTTGCTTCGTTTGTGGGTTTTCTGCTTCTTCTGGTTTTTACTCATTCAATTTTATACCTTTTCGCAGTGCTATTACCTTATTCTCTGCCAACAAAGTGCTAAAAAAATATCGAAAAATGTTAGTCGCCGTGTGGGTCTTATGACTTCTTAAGCAAATACTCTTGCAGTAGTCCACATAAGCGAAGAGGTTTTAAATTTAGATCCATGCAATGTGTATATATTTACATACATATATGTACATATATTTGTACACTCTGATATCCGAAACTGTTGAACCAAATCGGACGATAATTTTACTAAAGCATTTCCTGGGTAAAATGTATGTAGAGTTGTTTTAATAAATACTTATAACACTGTGCGACAATTTTATGAAAATTAACACCATTCTGGACTTTGCTAATCATTTCTGAAAGTCCGGTAATAAAACACTCGATGGATTTGCAAAAGTTAGCTCGTATTTTTATTTTATGGTCTACTAAAGTTTTCATATCCCGGGAAGTGGAAAAGTGGAAAAAATTGTTAAAATAAATGTCTTAGCGAAATTAAGACATAAATTTCATGGGAAATATTTTCGTAGCATATTTTAACCCATTAGCTCCCGCTTTGAAAGGTCATTTTGACCCTTACTTCAAGAAATCCCGCAAAAAGTAAATGTAGAAGTTCGTTAGAGGATTGATATATTCTACGAAATTATTTGGGGTCTTCTCAGGTAAAAGCTTCATGCCACTAACGTAAAAGTCTCTATAAAATTAAAACCCTAAAGTTTTTTTGTCTCGGCCAAAGTAGTTTTCAAACAAAAATTCTTAAGTCGAGACGTTGACTTTAGTATAATATTCGATTTCCAGTCTGGGATTGTAAAAGGCGCACTTGCCATTGAAAAGCTATCTGCAACCGAGCCGCAAAGGAATAATTTTGGTGCCAGCAACTTACTGTCAATATCAAAGTGCCCAGATTGCTTAAAAAGAAAAGAGCCATTTCTGAGAAAAAATCGCCAACGTTTTTTTTTATAAAATTCTTGAATTAGGCTTAAAATTTGTTTTATTTTAAAAATGAGATCTTGTTAAAACATAGTTTTTAAAACCAAAAACGAATATAATGCCTTCAGAGCAATAATAATTAACACAAATCACTTATATGATAGTGATGTACCAACTATTTTCTTTGGAAATATTCATACTTTTAAAAAATATTTCTTTTAACACATTAATTTATTATAAATGCACAATTCGCTTTTAAGCGCTAGCGGCTAAAAATAAAATAAAAGCTATAATAAGGCGAGATCAGCTATTTTCGCAAATGAAACTGCAAATTTCACATTCAGCGGGAGTTGTCACAAGTGGTGGTTTAATGTTGGCAAATGTTCGATATGCTACAACAAAATCGACAACAATTAAAAGTGTTGCCGTGTGTATTTGGCCTTAGATTGTAACGTCCAGTGTCCTGATAACCTTCCCAAGCATATTCCAAGCGAAAGTTTATGGCAGTAGTCTGTGCGCAGACATGAAGCTTCGTAGGAATTATCAAAGTGAAGGGATCCTTATTTTAAGTGATAGTCAGGCGGCACTTATGGCTCTCCAATCCTTTGAGGTCAAATTCTAATTGGTCCTAGATTGCGTAGAGCAGTTTAATGCTCTTGCTGAGAATGATGCTATCCAACTGATATGGGAGTCGAACAAAATGTGGAAGCCGATCAGTTAGCCAGCACGGCTGCTGCCTCAGCCCCAATAAAACGTGAGCTCTACCTTTCGGTATGTCCCAATGCGATAAAAGGAGCGCTCAGAAAGGAATATACCAAACTGAGGGAACCACATGAGCGAAACACCATATGTACATAGGTCTTCGCCAACCTAAGAGCTTACTAGGGGTACAACCTAAGGGTACAGGCTACTCATAAACCTAAGACACAGGCATTTCAAGGGTCATTGTAGGCTAAGAGCCACTTGCATGAGCTAGGAATCTGGTCAAGCGATCTATGTCGAGTTTGTGAAACCTCCAAAGAGACTTAATTGCACCTCCTGCTGGAGTGTGTGGCCGTTCCAAAGGGAAGCGAGAGGTGAATAGGACGTCTATGGCCAATTTATTATTATTTTTTGTTAGTTATATTTTTTTTAACATAATATTTAGATTATAAAGCATTTTGGTTTATTTCCTAATGAAATTGTTGTTGGACAAATATTTCTTCGCTTCATTTTCGCGTTTTTTCTTTTCGTGACCAGTTCAGAGCCAGCTGAAAAATTAGTGGAATTTTTTTGAGACTAGAGACGTGAGACAGCTTACTGAATACCAAAATGCCTCAAAATCCATGTTCCCCGCCATAAGTCAATATTAGTTTCTATAGACTGCTTACTCAATCCCAGGGTAAAATTTTTTGGCCTAAAAAAAATCCCGCTAACAATTGTCATGAAAACTTGCTGAATTTTTCTAAATTTTGTATAAAGTTTGAAACTTTGATCTACATAGCACATATCTACATATGTTTTGGTTAAAGCATTAATTATTGTTTTTTTTTTTTAATAACAAAAAAATTGAGACTTGACAGCTTGAAAACTTGCTTGAGTCACTATGTGTTTCCATGTCTACAGAACTCTGTCTTCAAAAGTGGCTTCAGTTTTATCCGAACCTAAATACATATTTACATACATAGATTTCTTTCCTTGTCCATTTTATGTTTCTTTTCATTTGGCAACGACTACATCTACATACATTATTGCGCCTTGTACTGGGGTACGCTGTTGGCACTTGGTTAGGTGACGATTTAGCTGACTGCCTGGGGCGCTTGTTAATCGACTCGCTCTTGACTGTCTGTTCTTGGTAATGCCATCACATCGATATCAACACCAGCTATGTAGTGGTAGCCACAGCTGTGAATACATACCAAGTACGTAAAAAGATACGTTTTATGCGCAGTACTCCTACAAATGCTGGCTCGTGTGGGTACTTTTGATGACGCAGCCTACCATCAGCATGAGAAAACTGACATGACTGTTTTTACAATACAAGCGTATATGTATGTAGCTTATTGTATGCAAATGTGTTGAAGCATTTTTTAATATGCACATTTATATATTTCGTATAATTATAACAAATATGTAATTGATTGCCATATCAGTTTGTTGTTGAAGTTTCTACATACATATATGTATGTATGTACATATATTCAGTCTCAACTAAATTAATATTTACACTTCTTTTTCCATTATTCAGCCGCCATTTTGCGCTTAGTTGCTGATAGCGCATTTGTATGAGAAGAGCTGGCTGTGTCACTCAAGCTCTGCATGTGCAGCTCGTCGTCCGCTTTCGTGTGATTTCTTGACTACTCCCACTTTGTAATTACTTAGAAATTTCCTAATCAACGTTGAAGGAAGGGCATTAATTACGTCTTTTCGAAAAATTGCCTTGGATTAGTTCATATTTTTATGCGCTCTCGTGCGCGTCCTCTCACTCTCTTTCCTCAATCTAAGTTCACTCTCTTCTTTTGTGCTCTCGATGCCATTCATTGCACTGTTATCTTTTATTTTGCTTGGTACTTTACATTTCTGCACCCAAAAATTCGTGGTAAATATGCAATGGCCGCTAACTCACCACAGCTGTTGGTGGTGTCATTAGCGCTCAACTGCGTCGCACTGTTCAACCCACTTAAAAAAAGCACAGTCATGGCATCATTTCCTGTTTGTTGTACTCTTTGTTAACTTCAGGTTTACTGGTTTACTGTGTAGTGTGTATTGGTGTGCGTGCGTGCGAGCGTGAGCGTGGTGAATTGCCTTAATTTTATTCGCACTCGTGTACCACCACTACCAGCAACTAAAAGTATTCGGTGTGTAGTCGGTGCTGTTAATTTATTTAATTCGCACTTTGTGCTCAATTCGGTTATTGGTTTTATTCTTTGTATTAACAAAAAAATATTTTCTCCCAATTTCTTACTGTTTTGACGCCCTCGAATAAACTTTTTGCCAAATTCTCACTTCAATACTTATGCGCATAAATTTATACATATTTATGTATGTATGTATTTATGTATGTATTTACTGCTCGTGCACAGCCAGTTGAGATATGTAATTATTTTTTTTCTCTGCCCACATTTGTTGCTCTTCTACAAGTTCTTCAAAAGTATTATGTATAAAAAGCTGTCTTTATTTTTTATTTCAATCTTATTAAAAGGCATTAAGTAGTTATATCAGTTCTTAAATTGCTTTTCTTTGTAAATATGTATTCCATATTTTTTCGCCTTAATGTTTTTAATTGTATTATTTTTTTCCATCAAGAGCTTCTCGACTGTTCAAACGACGCATTTCCAATCTACCACGTCTACAGTTCCCCATGACTATATCGCACAACAATAAAATTTATGTACAAGCATATGTATGTATAAACAGACGTAAATACTCGTACTCAAAGTATGAGTACGTCGTAGTCGTGTCTACATGAGCACATTCATGATTGCATATATGTACATATAACACATACTAGCTCGTTCGTAGTATGTACATATGTATGTACTAAGTATGTATTCGTATCTACGTCGCATAAACGTTGCTAGTAAGTCCAAAGTTGTTTGCCTTTACTTTATACTTATTGAGCATGTTCAATTTCATTAAAGCGATTTCCTCTTTCTTTTCTGACAGCGTACGCTTTTGCCGTAGTTGAAGTCGGCTATAGTGACTTCATGACTTGAGCAAAATACATATGTATGTATATTAATTGACGCAAATGACTCTTTTAAAAAGTTCTTAAGTCACAGTTTTCAGGTCAAAAGAAGAAAAAATTCAAACCTTCTACTTTTGAGGGTCATTTAAGAGATCAAGGTAGATGTCTATCTACATATGTATGCATAAATGTATTTATATAATACCCGAAGCTATCTTTTGTCCAGATCATCAGATTTGCACCGCGTTCGTTCGATTCTCAAAAATGAGGTGTGAAATCAAAGCGCTTGGCCTGTGGCCTATTTCATAAAAGTGACAGGGACGACAATTGTCGATTTGCCCTAGTAGTGCCTCAAAAAAAAAAAAATTTGGATGAAAAATCAACCTTCGAAAGAAATCAATATTTTGCTGGCAAAAAAAATTTGGTTTTTGGTTTTATGAACTTTTCTTGTAGACTTTCGACAGAGGAATTCAAATTTATTTTCAAAAGTTTACTAAGAAATCTTTTAGGTGCTAGTTTTTCAATTTGCAAAGCTGCATCTAAATTTTCAATTTAATCGCATTTTTGAGTAAGCAGTTTTGTAGCCCATTAAATTCTAGTTATATAAAGTTCGAATTTTTAGTTGTTAAAAAATGGCGTTGATTTTTGGCAATTTTTCTAACGCATTTCCTTTCATTCAAATGTTTCTATGCAACTCCATGACTTTTCGCCTAGTAATAATCGTTCTTTCGGGCCAATTACTTCTTCGGCAGCGGCACTTAGTGAGCGCAAGATGTGGTTCCAATACTTTCATATGTGTGTACATCAGATTGTTGAATTATGAATTATTTTATGCTGAAACCTTATGTTTCAGGTGAAATCGAACAACATTAGTCTGTTGTTCAGTTTAGTTGGACAAAAGATGCATCTTTGACAACGGGGCGTTGAGGTCGCCAAGCGAATTTTTTATGTCGTGGCTGAAAAAGCGCTCGAAAGCGAACTCTAAAAGTTTTTTAAATTGTTCGTGCCTTTATTCTCCTTCATTGGCGTGCGGACGCAAAACATCGAGATGTATAAGAATCTTCCTTTGGTTTTGGTTGCGAGGCGCTCGTCCACTATGGTGAACGACAGTACTCGGCTACAGAGTCTCTCTTCCACCATGAATCTAACGCCGAATTCACCGTACTCTTCATGGCGGCTATAGCTGAAATCGCAAAGGTTCCAGGTAATTCTTGTCTTGCCCTTCATCAAAAGAAGGGTATCTCATACGAGACTTTGCTTAGTATTCCTTTCATTAGAAGTTTGTTTTACGTGGCGGTAATTGACAATTTTAATGAATTTACGAGGTACATGTGCAAAATAAGACAGGGAAACCCCCATGGTAGGAGTTAAGGTTTTACAATTTTCTGCTAAAAAAAACAGTGATATTATACTACTTTTTTCAGGATTACAATGATGACCTCACTGAATTTAAAATATCTCTATTAGATTTGATTTATTATAAGACAAGTAAGGACCAGTAGAGCAATTTTTATAAAGTCGAAAACTGAACAAATGATTATCCGTTCATTATTACCGTATGTAGGGCGCCACAGCCACAAGCTGCTGCCATAAAACACATACACATATTTATACATATTTGTATGTATAAACGTATATTAAACACCTCGCTTATATTTAGCATATACTTTCGTCATTGTTCACTGCTGTTGCGGATGATGACATTTCAGCATTATTCACCCAAGTGAGCGAGCCAGTCTGTGAGAATTCAAGTATAAACAGCAAATGAGTTATGTACATACATACATTCTTATGTACTCGTGTTCATATATGTATGTACATACAGTGTTGCCGAAAGCTTTCGCTGAAAGAACGCCATTTTACCCTGAAAAAATCGTCATTTCGGCCAGAAAAACCTCAAATTTTTGTTTATTGTAGTTTTTAACAAAATAAAAAATAGAAACAAAATTACATACAATACATTGCTTATGGGTTAATAAAAGTGGATTTGTAATTGTTAACGTCATTTTTAAATTACACTTTAAAACACAATTGCTTTTTACAAGCTTTTATAAATTGTTCAACTCCACTGACTTGAAGTTTTTGATGCAGTTTTAAAGTGTAATACATATAAGCATTTATTAACTAATAGATAATCTTGCCTGAACAAAATATTTCTGCTATTTTTCTGTCTCTTTCAAATCAGTGTCAACAGTGCAAATTAACGATTTGGTTACAAGTCTAGAACAAAATTTAATACAACTAAAAAAGATGTGATGTGGAGTGAAATGATATATAATTATTAAAAAGTATACGTACAATTTGAACAATTTTCTTACGTTAACCAATTCAAGCGCTGAGTAAGAAAGAATCTTTTCAATTGTAACTGGTGTTTCATGTAAAAAAAGGGAAAAAATTATATGATAAAATTTTAAATAGCACATGTATGTGCTTCAATTTTAAAGTCACCAAAAAATCATATTCGGCTACACAATGAAAAAAATTTGTAACAGTGATAGTTTTAAGAATTTCCAGTAAGTATACAGAATAAAAAAAACACACAAATGTATGAATGCATTAGTTACCTTAATATGCAAGAAAATTTCCTCAAAATCTTGGGTTTTAAATAAGCACTGAAGCTAATTTATGAATGTAGTACATTTTTCAAAATTCCTTTAGGCCCTTAGTGAGTAATCTACTGACCTTCGAATTTCCAAAGAATATTATATGTGTGTGCGCGCTTCCACTCCGCAGGGCCTGGTCAAAGCAAGATCAAAAAACAAAACAAAAATTTATAAAAAAGGTTTTTTCTTAACAGCGGTCGCCCCTCGGCAGGCAATGGCAAACCTCCGATTGTATTTCTGCCATGAAAAACAGCTTCTCATAAAAATACAACCGCCGATCGGAGTCGGCGTAAAACTGTAGGTCGCTCCCTTTTGTGTGACAACATCAAGGCGCACGCCACAAATCGGAGGAGAAGCTCGGCCAAACACTAACATATGTGTAAGCGCCAATCTATTATTATTATTTTATATGAATGTTACTTGTTTACCACTGAAATATGTATATGTTTCGAATTAGTTGGGGATTTTGTGAAATAAATTTTTAAGAAGTGGGTAATTGAGGGATTTTTTCCCCGATTTTCGTGGGGATTTTTAACGGAGAATGTCTGGCAACACGGCATGAATGCAGTACATATTTTCCCTTTGCGTGAATTTACTCACCGCAGCTGGTGGTGATACATACACATTCACCTGCAGCAACAGCAACAGCATGAGAAGCCGGAGCAGCGATGGCTGACTGCTGTATAACCACCACATCATTGTACACACAACATACATACATGGTATGTACATGCATATCACGCTATCAATAGCCAGCCATCAGTTATGTACATACATACATACATACATATGTACTCCGTCAACTGTAAAACGGAAGGTGAAGCAGGGGATTTGTATAAAATGCAAGTATGCACATACGTACATATGTATGTACAGAAGGGGATACCTGTGACTGCCTGCCTATCTGGCTAACTGTTAGCTCGCCCTCATCCGTATGGGGTGTGGTGAATAACATAACAATGGCTAACTTCCTCTCTCCATTGTGTGCTGCGTTCAGCAAAAATGCCACTGTATGCGTCTGTTGTTTCACTGGCCTTCGCATGTGTGCGCGTTGTCAGTTTATGCATGTGTGCATTCTGTCCTGGCATTGGCAATGTTGTTCAAGCAATTTCAGTTTTAGTCGAAAACGAGTGCTTGGAGACTTCACATATTGGAGGATCAAATCCACGTTGAATTTTCTACTTTGAACGTTTGAATTTTTCTGTCTCGTTCACTCTTCGTGTGCCTGTGTATAGCACAAATGCAAGTACAGACATAGATATTGTATTGTAAATTAAAGCTGAGTTATTACAAGTTCTTTTTTTTTTTAAATTAAAAACTTAAAGAGTAATAAAAATAACTAAAAGGGCGAAGAAACGAGAATTTTCTGTTACCCGAATTGTTCGAATAAATAAAAGAGTGCGTTTCCATTTTGGTGAAATAAGGCAACTGAAATTGAAATTCTTTTGAAATTTTGTGAAATTACGTTTGGTCTGGTGTTTCCTTTCGTTTTGTGGCGGCGATAGAGGAAGGACAACGACGACGAGTGAGATAATAAAAGGAAATCGAAGCATATAAGAGCGGATATTTCTTAACTCAATGCTTCGTGGTACGACGAGATTTTAAGTCTGAATAGCAAGCAGACACGGAGCGTACGTGTGTTTGTTTGTGCTATATTGTGCATGTGTAAAAAAATTTTGGGCCCTGAACCCTGAGCAAAATCTAAATTCGTGCGATAATTTAGTGTGCTAATACTTTGTGTGATTTTTTGAACGCAATTCTTAAGCGAAAGGGCCGTTAAACGCGATTTTTACCCGGCAAGAGTGCAATTTCATTTTTACATACAAGAAAAGAAGGAGGAAAGCACATATATACATAGCGTTAAAAAAAAAATTAATTTAAAAAAAATTCTGAAGCCAAAAGCAAAAAACACAACAAGCTCAATAACAAAAATAAGCTAAAGGAAAATAAACAAAAAACACAAATTACCGTACCAAGCAAAAAAAAAATCTTTAAAACAAAATCATCGAACCGGCAAAATTTTTTGTAAATATATAGCAGAGAAAATAAAACTAAAATCAACTGTGAAAAATTTTGAATTTCAAATAAAATTCTCGTATTATCAAAATAAAAGAAAGGAGTCGAGCAACTGCTAATAAAACTGTGATCAACAAAAGAGATTTTCAAGCAAAATAAAGAAACTTTCAATTGCATAAAAATCGCAGCACTAGCTGTCTCAACAACAGAAGCAAAGCAACAAAAAGGCGATCAAAGTTGGATAACCAAAAGTAAAAGTAAGTTTCAAAGGATAACGAAAAATGTCAATATAATAAATGTTACAGGAATCAAAGGACATTTGCAAGAGTCCTTGGTGCTGAAGCAAACGCAAAAGCATCCGCGTTTTCATTTCTGTTAGACGTAGAAAAAGAAAACCAAAATTGACGATTGTGACAAAAATTTCCAAATATTTTATATGTTCAAAAAAATAATATCAAAATTTCAAAAGCAGTTTTCGAAATTAAATAAATTAAATGCCTAAAAACTTCGAAAAGTGCAAGTGAAAAAAAAAACATATGCTAGACTGCAAGGCAGCAGGATATCAACCAACATACATACATATCTACCTTGTATCTGCATAACAGTGCATAGGTACCGCAGCGCAAATGGCTGCCGTGGTGAATAAAGTAAATTAGAGAAATGCATAATTTTACTCCTGTAAAACGCAAATTGAGCGTTTAGTGTTTCGCAGTAACTTGCACTTTTTTTTGCATTTCTGCTAATTACCTTATTAACTCTTGCAAATCGCTCGCCTTTGAACTTTATACAAATAAAAACAAATTCCCTTTTTTTCTCTCAAGTGCAGCTAGTTTTGCCGCCCCCCTCAAGTGTATACTGTAGTCACCACGCAGCTGCGCTGGTGAGTTTCTAGGCTTCTTTTTGTTTGTGTTTTGAGAGCGGACGCATCTGCGCGCATAGCAAAAATTATTACGTCTCTTTGTGCCCGAAAAGGTAGTGAGTGGGACAAGTGCACGTTGGCGGTGCGGTGAAAATATGTTTTAAAGGCCAGCTGTGTAATGAGGTCTTTTTTAGTTTTGGCCAAACTTAAACAAAAAATAAAAATGTATGCAAAACGCAAAAGTCCACATTTATTTTTTTCTTTCTTTAAAGAGCGACAGCGGCCATGTTTTAAAATGACATTTCGTATACAGGAAAACATTTTTTCTTTAGCATATTTTAAATGAGTTTGGTGTCTATGCTACTTTAATAGCTGACTTTTTCGCTGTCTTTTTTAATACCTACCACTTCGTTTGCTGTTTTACATAATTCCCCTTTTTCTTTGCTTGTTTTCTACAAATCTTATAATTTACAGGTACCTATGTATGTATGTATGTATGTATGTTCATACACATGCTATTTGTTGGCAAAACGTCATACTCGTCGGTATGTACTTCCTGCCTGTACACGCGCACTCATTTCTTTGTTTTTATTTGCTATACATATTTAACTTTTTTCAGCTAGCCTTGGCTAGTCGTTATCGATAGTTTTCGCTAGCGCTCGTGGGTTTACAAGTATTAAAATACATATATACATACATATGTATGTATGCATGACAGCACATTAACACAACCCCTCTGCGCTTGAATTGCGTTTCTTTTTCACGTTTCAAATTTTATAGACCTTTTGAACGAAAGCTAGTTTTTTATTTTATTTTATTATACTTCGTTTAGTAAGCGCCTTTGTTTATATTTTTTAATTTAGTAATTTTTTTTTTATTTCTTTTAATATTTAAAATTATTGCTTATTTATTGAAATATTTTAATTAATTTAAAATATTTTAAATTTTCAATTTTTATTAGATATACGGGCAGGTGCTGATATTCACTACAAAGTGAATCACAGAACCTGCCTGATACATACTTTTATTTCTATTTAATTTGCATTTGATTCCTTTTTTCATTTTATTTTTATATTGCCTGTATGTATATGTACATATTTTAAGATTCCTTTTTCAAGTTTTTTAGATTTTGTTTTTTCCTTTTTAACAATTTTTAATTTTTTTTTCTAAAAGTTTTAAAATTTTTTAACCCTTTCTTAATTATTATATTTTTTTTACTTTCTTTTAACAAATTTATTTTTAATAAAATATTTTTTTTTTTAAATACATTTTTTTATTTATTTTTTGTTTATTATTATATATATTATTATTATATTTAAAGTTTTAATCTTTTCCTCTATAAGCTTTAAAGTTTTTTTAACCCTTTCTTAATTATTATTATTTTTTTAATTTGCTTAAACAAATCTAATTTTTAATAAATTTTTTTCAATAATTTTTTTTTTGAATACATTTCTTTTATAAAATTTGTTTAAATTAAATTTTTTCTAAGTAAAATTCTTGAAAACTTCGTTTTGAGTCATTTTATGTAAAAGAGGAAAACGACATAAATTTGAAATTGCCCTAAATATCTATATTTCAATAGTAACGTCTTTTTAAGTGACTACATTTCATTAGTCTTTTAAAAAATATTTAAACAATAAAAATAAGTTGAATTTTTTGTCTATAGAATAGTATTTACAACACAAATTTAAATACTTTTAAATTTGTAATTCTATGAAGTTATATACAACTATAGAACAATTGATCACATTCTAGAATAAAATGACCCACCAGTCATAATGGAATGGCCCTTTTGTAATTTTCTGCAATTTTATTTTGTTTCACTTGTTATATTCTTGCATGTTTTTATTAAATTTTGTTTGTTTGCTTTTTTATTTATTTTAATTTTTTTTATTATATTATAAAGTTTCGAACTTGCTATACCTCCATTAATTATTCATATATTGTTTGTTTTAAGAGAGTAAATATCCCACCCTCTTCGATATTCTATTTTTTTTTTTCGCTTATTCCTTTTTGCATTGCTCTCTTATGACTGGGGATTTCAATCACACTTTCCTTTTAGTTTTCCATTTTCGCTGTTACTACTCGTAGTAAATATGTATGTATTTATGTAGGTATGTACATACTTCCATAAATAATCATAAAAATATGTTGTCCACCAACTCCCTAACTCCTATGACTCATCACCTCATCAGTTTGGTTGTTATTCTTACTTTTGTGTTTTTGTCATAGTTGTTGGTTTTTCTTTCAATTTGTGCATACCATATGCTAACGAGCACCTAAATATTAAGGGTATTCAGACTATATTCGTTAATGTCTTAATTCGGTATTCGGTGACTCTCACCATTGTCTTGGTTTTTGTAAATTACTGAATATATCATTATAAACTTAGCGAGAGGTGGCAAGTCCGATAATGTGGTAACACACGCGTTAAATGTCAGCCGATTCCTTTCTGTCACTTATTTGCTGGAATTTTCTCACGCGAAAAGAGTGCAAACATTTTATAAAAAGTTCAATAAACCTTTCTGTCGTGGAATAAATAAATGCTTATAAATAAAAGAACTTCACGTCAGCTGATGCGAAAGTAATTTTAACCAAAAAAAGAATAAGGGGCGTTCGAAGTTGAAAGTGTTACCGTGTTACCAGATAACGTATTAATACATTACCGAGGATAGTCTGAATACCCTTATTGTATTTTGTTAAGTTTGCTGGTGTGCTAGATAAGTATCAGACTGCAGCTGACGTACTTTTGTAGATTATATTGCTATGTAGTTTGCATACATTTGAACTTACATAGATGTGTACAATCCAATCTGTTTTCGTATATGCTTTGAGTACATAGTAGGTCGAAAAATATATGTATGTATGTAAGAAGTGGAAGTGACTCGCCCTGACGTTTTTTCAAAAAATCTGTAAATACTTACGAGAAAAATTTTAAATTTTTCCACGATTTATAATGCCAGTATCAGGTATCGATAAACATATTCCAAAAATTTAAGTTGCCAATTGGTAAATTTTTGCATAATATGAGAAAATTTCTTTGCAATGATATTTTGCCAATGAAAATTCCAGATTAAAAATCTCTTCTGGTATGGCACATGAAAGTTGGTTAAAATTTGACCGGGTCACTCACGTGGCAATAAAAAGTGCTTTGAAACATATTGCATTAAAAATATCTTCATTTAGCTTTCTAAATATTGATGCAGATCTCTATAGCTAACATACTTCTCTCAAAAGATTTCTTTTTAAATACAACACGATTTTCCTAGGTATTTTTGGCGGGAGCCATGAACTAATTTCTATGATTCGCTTGGGTATACTGAACATTTTTTTTGCGAGGCATCCTAATGTACTACTTATATATGTATGAATGTACATTTGTGTGTATGTTTTGGCTACTTCAGATGAGCACTTTATATCACTTGATGTATTATATGTATGTATGTATGTATGTACATATATATATGTTTTTATGACAGCTATCTGTCAAGTTAACAAATAGGGGCGTATCGTCTGGTGGCCTGACTTCTCATTTAAATTTATGTAAACGCATATACACGAGTATGTACATACTTCTCGAGTTATACATAAGTATGTATATACGTGCGTATAAATCCATATGGGCGAGTGATTTCTATTAGCTTGACATTACATATAAATATCAATTACAATATATTTATGTATACACTGTAAATTTCTTACGGAAACGGAGCATGTCAGTTCTCAAAGTAGGCGTTCGTATAAACATTCGCTAATATTTTAAAGCATATTAACGACACGATTGTCACAATTATGACCAGTTTAAAAAGGCGATTGGAGATGACTTTTTAAACCTAAACATTATTTTAATACTCTAATAAAAGATAGCGCCGCAGCAACTTAAAAAAAAATAAGCGGGGGATCCCTGTTAACGAATAGAAAAAAACTAATCTACAATTAGCGCTATTTTAGTGCCGATTTCCATTTATTACAATCCTTTAAAATCGTTATGTTACTAAATAGTTTTATTAACATACGCTTGCTGGAAATTTCGCTTAGTTAGTAGGTCCTCACTTCAATAATTCCTCACATTTTTTTGTATGTCTGTTACGTATTTAGGTCAAATAAGCATATGTATCTCTTAACTTGCCAAAACCTGTTTGAACATTCGATTATGCCGGTCCAGTTGCTGGCATAATGTAAACCTGCACCGCAAACGGGGCATTATGCCGGATCTCCATTGGGCAGTAAATGGGATAAGTCCTGCAATTAAATATATTGGCTAAAATCTACATAAAATTTCTCACATATGCCAAATTTCTTCCCTGCTATCGTTATGTAATTTTTTACTTGTTATCTTAAGCCACTCGCATATCTCGCTAACAAATATGTATGTATGTATGTATGTATGTATGTATTTCTATATTTTCGAACAAACACGATGACGCATTAAAATGCCACAGTGCAGAAAAACAACTGCTGATTCATTAACTTTCTTAATATAAAGCTATCATAAAAATACTTTTATCGCATACAGATTATCTTTGAAAGTATACACACATAAAAATGTGACATCTAAAAAAACAAGGGATGTATCAGGCATGTTTTGTAAATCGCTCGATTTGAAATCGATACGATTTGCTAAATATTGATCGTTAATTCTGATGGAGAGATTAAATATTGTATATAAAAACACTGTAGCAGAAACATCAGCGAGGTTATATCATCCGTTTTAATACCAAATTTTGCGTTTTCTGATTATAAAAATCTAGAAAAATATTTACAAAATCGTACCGATTTCAAATCGTACGAATTTTAGAACAAGTCTGATAATTTTAAAATTTTTTTCTCGATTTGCTTGAATGCATTTTTGAAAACGAGCTAAGATGAAGCGTTCTAGAATTCAAAGTATGTATCTGGATATCTTTCGTTTTAAGTTTACTGGGTTGTGCGGCTTTTATTTCCCTGCAGGAAATGTAGCCCCATAGCCTTGTAGTTAACCTTTAAGTATCCAGCAGTCGGCTAGATTTAACATGGCTATTTTCTTCGACCGCAAGTAACTTGCAAGGGCGATGGTCGCATAACTATTTTCGGACATAAAATATTAATAAGGAAAAAATTAATTTGTTTATTTTTAATCCCTTAAATGCTAATTTTTTTTACTCTATTTAACATTACATATTTGTTAATTTGTTTACATATTCTGCTGTCGGTGGTCTCATATTCGAATTTCGTTAGACATAACATCGAAATGATATAACATATATGAGTACAATCTTCATTTTGTTTGACCTGAATTGGAAAAAGCTTCTGTGAAGTGCAAAAAAAATGTATTCAAAGTAACTCGAATGAAGTATGAAGCAAATTTATATAGAAACTTGTTCAAACAAAACAAGCTTCCGATTACGTCTGCATGACTCCAGCATGACTTTACAACTCCCTCAAAGTTAGTTTTGTCATAACTAACTAAAAGTGAGGTATTTATAGGAATTCCGCAAAAAAGCTAACTACAAGTTGGTGGTCGATTGATAATTTATTTGCTGCAGAGAAGTTGATTATTTTTATCAATTGATAGTTTTTTACTGTAGGGTTACTACCAATATCTACACTCTGCGTCAAAATGCTACGGTCACCCGGTTTGGTGTATTTTTTTTTATTTTTCAAAATTATTCTTAACAATTTTTCGTTTTAAGAATAGCTCATTGTATAGCAAAACCCTTATAAAACAAAATTTAAAAAAAGTTAACAATCTGAAACCAATACATTTTCTTCCATACTATAACAAATGTTTGGTTTTTATTTTAAAACTGCATACTTAAAATTTTTCTAAAAAAAATAAAAAAAAAATGTGTCTTGTGGAAATTGGTTAAAACTTTCTAATTTTTATACAAAGTTGAAATTTGAATTTATATTGTTTTTGTAAAAGATTTTTAAATTAATTACAAAAAAGTAATACAATTTTTTTTAAACAAAGAAAAAATATTAATAAATACCCAAAACTAGCTGACGGTATCATTTTGTGGCGTATCATTTTAAGCGCCTATTTCTCAACCGCAATGCCATAATTTGTTAAAAATGTACAAGTAGAAGTGATAAAGTGCGGCTACACTGATATGACGGAATAACTTTCGAGAAACTCATTAAGTATGTATGTACGTCTTACGTGTGTTTTATAAATTATATATATGTATTTACTTTATGAAGGTGATTTGCTTGGCAAATGTGATGGAATAATGCTGCTAAATTTCGCTTGCTACAAATTTGCATAGTTGGAATGTGTTTGCTTAATATAAATAACTGTGACGTGGAGGTTATTTTACCATAACCATAAACTTTGCCTTTTTTCAAAAAAGCGCCACTAATCGAGTTTCTTTTACATTGCATTTAAAAGTGTAGTTATTTGCAGAAGAATAAATATGTACGTATGTACGTATGTATATATGTTTATTTTTATGTACTTGAATTTATTCATTTACGCCCATATTCCATGTAAAGCATGCATTCATATTTTTAGTGCAAAGAGGAAAAACTTGCATATGAAATTTGCATATTTTATTATGCCCTGACGTGTCTTATAAGTTTTATGGATCAAATTTATTAAAAATAAACTAATACAATAAACAATTATTTGAACGAACAAAATATAAAAGGGGCCACAAAAAAAATATTTGAGCAAGTGGAAATCGCTTGCTCCATGACTACTATCGCATATTCTCTATATGTATTTCAAGAGCGGAAGATCTTTATACAGTTGAAGCTTCATGGTGTACCTCAGTGCTGACATTTTCTATCAACTTGCTCGAACTTTATATCCGCCAATTTGCACACTGATAAATGGTCAAGCAGACCAAGCATGCAGGTATAAATTTAGACGTTTTAAACGTCGTAAAAAAATTTAACACACAATTTAATGACGATTTAAAAATAACTACACTTTAATTATATACCTCGAAATTTTGCATTTATATTCAAGTCACTAAAATTCATTCATTTACAGTCAGCATCAAAAATATGCATACCTACCCTGACGTTTTGATGATTTTATTTATTTATATTTTCCATACCGAATTTTTCTATTTTATTCAACAGCAAAAACCACAAGAATCAATTCTTCTTTTATTTCATACAGAACTCTGAGAAAATGCAAGAAACTGCATCGAAATTTTAAAATTTTCACCTCGATTACTAAAGGCGGTGTTACACGTTTGAGCATTTGCCCAAAATTTTGATGAAAATTGTGTCCCAATGGTGTGAATGCACAAATATTTTTCTTTATCCCAATCACGGAAAAAAATTTGTTAAAATTTTTCCATAGAAGTTCGCTGTATTGTACCAATAGTGTGACTACAAAAAACTTTGCCGTCCCATTTATTTTTATTTTGTACCAATCGTGTGACACTGCCTTAAGAAAAATTTGGTATGGAAATTATGAATAAATAAAATCGTCAAAATGACAGGGTATGCAAATTTTTGACGCTGCTTATATAGGAAATATTTTTCTCACTTCCCACATATTAAAAAAAAAAAACTAGCTGATTGCGGAAAAGTATACT
This sequence comes from Rhagoletis pomonella, assembly GCF_013731165.1. Lineage (NCBI taxonomy): Eukaryota > Metazoa > Arthropoda > Insecta > Diptera > Tephritidae > Rhagoletis > Rhagoletis pomonella. The sequence goes on from NW_023458558.1 coordinate 4,579,225, forward strand.
TACATACATACATACATAAGTATTCAAAACAGCTGTACACGTGTATCGTCAGTATAGACTCACTGAAGTCGTTCCTACATTTCCATACATACATACATTATCGTTATGTATTATTATTTATATTTTTGCTCGAAATAGTTTCACTTTTAGCATTTAATTTTGTGTCTAACAAAAATGTACGTAGTTACTTCTCTAAATACGTATTACCTATTACATATATACGTACATACATTTGCATAAATATATAAATAAATAAAATATATAAATACATATATAGACACGTGCGGTGTTCTATAGATGACAAAATGCCAAGAAAAAAAAGACGATTTGAGTGGGTTAAACCCATGCCATGTTTTTCTTACCTTTTGGCGTATGTTATGCCAAAATTTAGATAGTACATTAATAGTTTCAAAAGAAAAAAAATATATATATATATTTTTTTTTTGGTTAGATACAATCAAAATCAGAAAGTGAAATGATTGCAATAATAATACGGTCATACAAACATACAGATCTTTATGTATTATATCAATCTCCTTATAAATAAGGCTTATATCTACATATCGTCGTTTAAGGTACAAGACCGCGCATCGTCATTCCGCAAAACCGCGTAAGTGACATTTGCTGCTAAAATTTGGATTTGCTCACACAAGCTCTTGGCTCAATCCTTATCCATTCGTCCTGAACTATACTAGCCAGAAATGCGATTGCTTTATAAAAAAGAGAACCATTTTGAAATATGAGTGTTTTTGCTCTCTAGAAAATAAGTTATACAACCTCACATGCGCGGTTTTGCATTTTGTCGATGTGCGGTTTGGTACTTTAAACGACGATATGCACACACATACATATACACATGTGCATACCTTTGTACATGTGATTCACAATTGTGAATGTCTTAAAAATCATAATAAACTTGCCTCTTCATAAAAGTATGTATAACTTTTTTTTTGCTTACTGTTACTTAACCTTTTTTGTTTATTTATTTTTCCACTTTCTAATCCATTGAAATTGGGTAATTTGAAAAAAAAAAAAGTCATATATTTATGCATATTAAGTCTAATATTTAAAAACTATAAATAATGGTATGCATATTGCGTGGATACAACGCTCCAAAGAGTCCAGGCATTTATTATTCTACGATCGTAGTCATGTACTCATGGCATACACTTGTGGTCAGCTGATTAAGTTAAGGGACGTTATTCAGTATATAAGCTTTATATGAAAAAGCATGCACAACACCGTCAGCAAAAAAACAATATATATTAGAAATTAACGCGACTTTTTAGCGTCTTGAAATTTGCACTTTAACGCACTAGAATTTAATGGGCTAATGCATACCTAAAATTTTCTAAAAATTCGGAATAAAAAGTTTAAAATTTTTTTTGTGTAATTATTAAAATTTGCTGAATTTTTATAATTTTTGTACCAAGTTTGAAATATGGATTTATGTAGTGCTGATTATGTAATGTGTTAAACTTTCATAAAAAAATCATAAACATTTAATCAACAAAAAAAAAAATAGCCAAATGCCACTTAACTTAATCAACGGACCAAAACTGTACATAATTTTCATCGATTTATATGGTTTGGGATAAAATACATATAATAACAGTATTTACATAGGTTTATAGAAATTCCAAAAATGTTTACTTCAAAAGCATCGTGTAGAACTGAAAATAGATTTTGCACAGCTGACAAATAATTTTAAGAGTCGCCAGTTCAATTAACCTTAATTTTTATATATGTAGTACATATTTACTTAATATATTTTCACAATGTATTTGTCTGCTCACAAAATTGAACTCAATTGTTATCTTTTTATTTGCTGCAATCTCAATGGCACTGTTCATCATCAGCGAAATCCGGGTCAGCACAATTTGTGCTCCAGAAACATCCAAATACGATTATGTATTTATATACATACATACATACATTTTTATTTTTGTTAAACAAAAAACTTGCATTAGCTGTTATCTCTACATTTATGCCGTTTCTGAAAATGTCTCGCATTTCGCGGTGTCCCTAATTTCTCAGACACCACATTTAGGCAATTTTATGTATGTATGTAGATACTAATGTGTGTCTGCATGCAAGTATGTATGTATATTTATTTTAATATCTTACACTAACTGTGGTTGTGTTAAGCTCATGTTGACAGTTTTTAAGGAGTGTTCGGTAGAGCGGTGTGTTTAAAAAATAAACATAGTTTGTTAGGCCTACGGTACAGTAGTTAAGGTATTAACGGACTGTTGCTGTGTGAAAGCAAAGGAAACGCGCGTAGGCGCACGAAATTGCTAATCTATAACGCTGTATCTGCTTATACAGTATTTTTTCACCCTTTATTTCCCTGAGCTTATTACGACAACTTAAATTCATTATGTCCAAAATGAGTATCCAACTGTATCTACATACATAAATATATATGTACATACATCTCCTCTCCATGCCCACGCCGTATAAGTGCCAAGGTTACCGTTTCGTTGTTTAAATACATCGTTTCTTATGATGTATGTGTATGTATTTTTTTTTTTTTGCATGTATGTAGCTCTCAGGTCAAGTGGTGCTTTTAATGTTGCCTGTCGTCCAAGTGACTTGTATGTACGTTGATATAGAACTATCAAAGTAAGGTGCAACAACTTATTGCTTATATATGTATGTACATATGTATATTAGGGTGGCCCGAAATAAGTAAAGTCGCAATTTTAATGCTCTCACCCCCTAGGATTGTTCTATATCGAGAAAAAATATACTCCTATTTTTTATTTTGAAATCAAAAATTAGACATCGCTCAAAGCGCTTAAAATTTAACATGTATTTTATATGGGGAAAAACACTTCGTAGAAATGGTTCCTGTAGAATTCTTGAAAATCAATATTTTTCGATCCGATAAATAAAAAAATTGTTTATTTAACAAATTTTTAGTACTAAAGATTTTTATTTATACCCCATTGCTTTTTCTGGGGGTGTGGTGGACCTATAAAATATAGTTACTATGAAAAAATGGTAAAATTAATAATTAGGTTTTGTTATTGGGAATCCCCTAAACAGAGTTTTCCGTTCGAAAAATATTGATTTTCGAGAATTTTATATAATGCATGGAAAACTTTGAGCGCTTTGAGCGACCTCTAAATGTTTTGTGTTTTAAAAAAAAAAGGTATATTTTTTCGATATAGAACAATCCTAGGGGGTGAGAGCATTAAAATTCCGACTTCACTTTTTCACATGCATATTTGGACCACCCTAATGCCCATACATATGTAGAGAAATATACATACATATGCCCACGTAGACTTTGCCTACACGCGCAGCGGCGAAAAATCCACTTAACCATTTGACTTTAATACAAAGATTTATTGGGCGTCTACGTGCGGATAACATATGTATGTAACTGTAGTGTGTATTTGTGGACACCCTACTTTTGGGATGCGGTTGTATTAAAAATGAAAATTTAGGCCAACACACGCAGCGAAGTTTAAAAATATCAGCATTACATTTATGCTGTACGGTTTCTCTTAATTTCCTCCAAATTCTTTATTTCTTGTTTGTTTATACATAATTTCCTACCTCCGTTTGTCGCTTTCTTGCTTTTAGGTTGGTTTTCCAGAAGCATTTTAAACTTCTTAATTTATGCCTTTTAGTTTTATTTAGCACTGTTTATTCCATTTGCTTTTCGCTATTGATTCTGGCCTTGCTTGGTAGTTTTTTTTTATACATATGTATCTACACTAGACTGTATCAGCCCCCATGCAAAAAAGAATTATAAAATCTTTTATATTTTAAGACGTGCACTAAAATATTTCGGAAAAATATTAAGATTTACGTGAGCTAGACTGATTTGAAAATATCTAAAAAAATTTGTCTCTTATGAATAAAAATAACTTTTTCAGTTTTTTTTTTGAAAAAAATAAAAAAAAAATTTTTCAACGGAATCATAACAATGAGATTTTTGATGCTGTTTTTGAACTTTTTTCAAAGATTGGTTTAAGAAAAACTTGAATAACTCAAGCAAAACCATACGAATTTAGACATATGTATGAGGTATCATTGGAAATGTATTTACTCACCCTTTTTATTTCTTGGCAAACACACTTATTTCATTTTTTCATCTGAGGGGATAAAAACTACTTTTTGGAGGTATTTCCACAACGGTCTAGCTCACGTTAATCTTAATATTTTTCCGAAATATTTTGGTGGAGGTCTTCAAACATAATAAACTTTGTAATCCCGGCGGAGAAACCGCAATTTTTTTCGTTGATGCAGGCTAATGTACCTTCTTCTTTCTATTAAAGAAGTAATCAATTTATATATGTACATACATACATATGCGTATGGGTATTTACGGTTTTTACTAAGTTCATAACTGGCAATGCCGCTCATAAAAGCATTATTTTATGTACGTACACATACATATGCATACATATGTATACATGCCTTATTTAATTTTTATTATTATTTTTTCTTAATTTCGTAGCCGCTGCCATTTTTATTACCTACTGCTCCTATCTGTGTTGCTTGCCTTATTTATAAAAGTAAGTAGTAAGTTTACGTACATATGTGTGTGTTTGTGCGAATATAAAAAAAAAATAATCGAAATGTCTGTCACGCGCCGTCGATTTACCACATCGACTACGTACTAGAGCCGACTTCTTCTTTGTACGGTTGCTCATTCTCTCCGTCTCTGAGATATGTATGTATGTATCTACTCGATCGCTAATACTCGGCCTTTCTTTCCTTCATTTTTCGTATATTTATGTTTTATAATTTATTTTTACTCTCTTGATGACTTGCTGGATTTAACTAGAAAACGAAAATTTCACTTAAAAGCTTGACGCATAATATTTAGTTAAGTAATGAATGCGGGGTCTTTGTGTTACGTATGTGTTTGCTTATTTCGGTTTTAGCTTATCTCTTTGATCTTAAATCTTCGAGTGATTTTAAATCACACAGAATTTCACAACTTCTGCGGAGTTTTAATCATCCTATATGGTGTTATGAATTATTGACGTTATGATATTAAGGAAAATTGGACGTAATTTCGCCAGTCCTTACTTTCAGGCACTTTTTTTTTAGGCCTGGCACCAGCTGTAGTTGCAGCTTCTGTTAATATGATATTTCTTATTTATAGTCTTTCGAGAATATACTGCTAAATTTTTCAACTACAGGTTGTGTACATCGAAGAGTTCAAACTTAAGCTAAGATGGACTCCAATTAGATCCAAAAGTTAATCAAACTTCAAAAAATTTTCAGGAATGCAGTTTTGTAGCCCATTCAATTTTCCGCTAATGCATACTTAGAATTTTTCTAAAAAATCTGAATAAAAAGTTGCAAATTAGTGTGCAAATTTAATGAATTTTCCTGAGTTTTGCACAAAATTTAGAGATTTTATTATTATGTTTTCTGGTGTTTCAGCGAAGCGGGCAATGAGATTTGTCGGCAGAAAAGAAAACGCCATAAATTTGAATTTATTATCCATTCATTCAGTTTTTATCTACTTGAAGGATAAATATTATTTTAATTTAGGCATCCGCAATTAAAATTTTTTAAATTAGAATTTTGATATTATTTTTTTCCGAAATTGCCATAAGCGGACATCTCCCATAAGCGAATAAAAAAGTAAGTGACCATCGGTGTTCGCTTATGGGAGCTTTCACTCTATATTAAAATGAATGCGCCATAAAATTCCATACTCGAAACTTTTTATGGAGATATTAGATAAAGTTTCATTAATTTTTGTGACTTTGTCAAAGCTTGGAAACTTTCTACTTATTTGGTTTCTGTTATAAGTCGAACTATATTTTAAATGAAAATGATTAAAATATATAAATAAGCATGAGTTGCAAGCAATATTTATTTTTAAATGCTGTTGCTATTATTTTGACCGCAGCTGTATGTACCATAATCATACAAGACTGTATATTTAATCACCCGTGTGACAAGTTAACCTTGTCGCTACGAGTCATAATCAAGTTTCCTGCTAGATTTACATTTTGTTTGCAATTTAAAGCGCAATTTTGCAATGCTGTCATCCAGCAAAAAAAAAACAAAAAAAAGTGGCTTCAACCATATTTGTTATGCTACTGCAATGTCAGCTTATGTCCTGACTTTTTTATGCTTCGATAATTTCTTGTTTTATTTCGCATACAAACATTGCAAAGTTTTGAGGAAGGAGTTGTACGAAAAGTAGTAATTAAAACCGTAATAAAAATCGTGATGACAATGTACATACCGTATGTATGCATGTATGCAATAAACTAGCGTTATTTTCCTATTTGCTGCAGAAATATGTTGCTTGATGAGCCCTGTTTGTAAAAGTTTGTCTGCTACTGCTGTTTTTTTCTTCTTTACAGCACAACATAAATAATCATAAATAGTTAATGCTTGTTTTTAAGACATCTTAAACTACTTTATCTTCACGTCAATGCTTAAATCTGGCTCGTTAAGTTTTATAGATCAAAAAGGAAACATACTACTACTTATATGTATACATTTTACTCAAAACTTTATGTGCTTATGGATTGGTTTGTGGATTAGTAGCTATTGCCACATTCGTTTTTTTTTTTGAGGGTGTTGCTTTGAGAAAATTTTAACTTACTTTTTTATGGCAAGCAAACGCTTTTTTATTACACATACGAACATGCTTAAGTATACAATACTTAGTAATAAGCGTAAAAACGAAATTACATACTTAGTCATTAACCAGCTAGTGGTGTTGTAGTTCTATGAAAGTTCAATAAACTCGGTAATACGTATGCCATGTATTTTATATGGGGTATATGTGGTTTTCGTAGAAGTGGTATAGAATTCTTGAAAATCAATATTTTTCGATCGGGAAGCTCTGGTTCTCTTCAGGAGACTTTCAATAATACCCAACTGTTTATTTAAACATTTTTTTATTATTAACGATTTTTTATTGGTGCCCCCATTGCATTTTTCGGTGTGGTGTTCGGGACCTATAAATTATAGTTACCTTGAAAAACGGTTAAATAAACAACTGGGTATAATTATTGGGAATCTTCTGCAGAGAGACAGAGTTTTCCGATCGAAAAATATTGTTTTTTAAAAATTCTATATCAGCTCTACGAAACGTTTTTTTTTGTTATTGTATAAGAAACATGGAAAACTTTGAGCGCTTTGAGTGACCTTTAAATAGTTATTGATTAACAAAAAAAAAAAACAAATTGGGGTTCTATTTTTTCGGTATAGAACAGTCCTAGGGGTGAGAGCATAAAAATTCCGATTACACTTTTTTTACATGCATTTTTGGACCACCGTAATGCACACACCTATATCCCTTTTTATCGATTATAAATCCTTAGGCCAACAACGATGCGCTTTCGGAATGAGATTCTTTCCAACTTCGGTGGTTCGAGTAACTCCTAACCGCTCTATAGGATCAAAAACATTTTTTTTTACTTTATTTTCGCAACTGTTTAGGGCATTTTTTTAGATTTTGATTTGTATGCGAGCTAGGCGATATCATAGTTTCAACATAGTTTTTGTTGTTAGCAGACTTTAGTAAGACATTCTGGTATAACTTCGCCTGTGTTCAGAAACCTTGTGCTGAGAAGCAACGGTACACATGACTCTTTACTTGATCTTGAATAGTTCGCTGGACTAACTTTTCAGCAGATTTAGTCCATGCTTTCTTTATCGAATTGAAAACAACAAAAAATAATGAATGTTTATTTCACAGCCATTATTGGCTCCATGGGATGCGGTACGAAGAACACAACTTCAAATGCAGTGGCGAAAATATTCGTAATCAATTCTACAGAGAACGTGGGCGTGCCTCCATTTTGCCGCTAACGCAGATTAAAGACTGGACGCAGAGGGAAGGTAAATACGAGATAGATCGTGAAACCCACCTGTAAGACTACCAGGCAAATATGGTAGGCGATCAAGAATGATAGAATACAATATTTCTCTCAATCGTGGTAGGCGATCAAAAGCTCTCACTCAGCTTGACCGCTTCTCTCTTCTCTCTTCTTAGTAGTCTGGGCAATAACCGGATACCACCTTATGGAAAGAGGTTGCGATATCTTCGGAACGATTTTTGTGCCAGATGCAGAGGCAAGGGAGAGGTGGAGAGCATCGAACATGTATCTCTGGCACAGTCCCGCCCTGGCGGAGACGCGCAACCAATTTCTCAAAAAGGACTTTTTAGATTATTTAGCCCACTTGAAATCAACGAACATTCTCGAGTTTTTGTGCTGTATAAAGCGTTTGAGTCTGTGTTTGCTTCATGCTCTTGCACTCTAAGCTAATCTAAACATTCTGATTCCAAAAAAGTTTGGGAAACGCTCTTGCGTAAACCATTATCCATATCTCAGTTATTTAGCCCATCGATGTTTTTGCTCTTTACTTGCTTAAATAGCTAACAATAAAAACCTTTGAATGCGATTGTGCCGTGCCGTGCCGTATGCGTGCGTCCACCAGCTTCACTTAAGTTCGTCGCCCGTCGCCCGTCGCACGGCGAAGTCTTTTGAACGGCCTTCAGCAGCGAAACGCGCACTAGCTGCTTTAGCCAAAATAGACAGGTTTCTTCTTATTTTGTTTACTATTTTTAGCTACTTTGCCTGCCTGTTAAATGCCTTTTTGCTTTTAATTTTCTTTCGGTATTTATTCAACCTTCTAGACATACATAAGTATTTTCGTTTTTCCCGCTCACTTGGTCGTAACACTTTACTGCTTTACAACTTTGTTGCAGGCCAACTTTGCGCTTCTTCAGTTTTTAGTGAGTTTTTAGTGCAGGTATTTATGAGCTATGTACGAAATTGTCTTGAACATCCTTAAAATACGCAGACTTGCATGCGTCCATTAACGATTAACGATTCCTTGCTGTCTACTTCAATGAAGTTTGTGCGCGGCCATTTCCCGCAATAAGTCAATAAATTGTTTAGTAGCATTTCGAACAATCCGGTATGGAGCATAGACCAGATGAAGGCAAACGGCCGATGTACAGTGGTTCAAACTCGTCATTTTGTATTCACGATTTACTGGTGTCTTAATTTTTTACTCAACTTGATTTTTTTTTTAACGAAAGCTAATAAAATTGTGCCCGATTTTTCAATTTTTGCTTGTATTGAACTTTTTAGTGCTAAGTGCAAAAAAAGTGGCAATTTTGAAGAAAATCGATTCTCCTGTTCCAGTTACTAAATCTTAAATAATAACAACTAGTTGAAAACAACTGTAGGGTTCTCCCTAACTAAGCAAACAAAAATTTAAATGTTATAAAAAAGCAAAAGCGAAAAAAAAAATTAATGTTATAAGAGTTTTCACCAACATTTTTTATTTTTTATTTTTTTGGTTTTCATAAAAATTTTGGGTATGCAGTTTTATAGATCATTAAATTTTAGTATAATAAAATTTAAAAAAAAATATTCAAAATCAACGCGACCTCTTAGCCACTTGCAGATTGCACTTTATTATACTAAAATGTAATGGATCTTTAAAACTGACCCAACATTTTTCTAGAAACTCAAATTTTTTTTTTTTTAATTTTGGTGAAATTTTTTTTTACTACATTTAAAATTTTTCTTGTGATTTTTTTTCGTTTTCGTTCGTTTCGTTTTTCGTTGGTCTCTTGAAAATTTTATTAGCTTTCATTGAAAAAATAAAGAATAAAAATTATAATCAAATTGAGCGAAAAGTGAAGGCTGCAGTAAATTGTGAACTCAAACTACCTATTTTGAACCAGTGTGCGATGGTTGGCTGTTGTATATGTATGTACATATTTTTGGTTGGCTATTTGTTTTTAGTGCCTTGCTTGCGCCACATCGAGAGCTTTTACGTTTTTGCGTTCATTAAAAAAAAAAAATTCCCGAACTGGTTTTTTATGCACTTTAACTCGTTTAGTTTTCACTTGTGATTTATCACGTTGTTTGTGCGTTGTACAACACGTCGCGTACATTGTTGTTTGGCGGCTACATACCCATTTTCTTAGCGATTTTAGTTTAGCTTATCTTGCTGCTTACGAATGAAATTTTAAAACCAAAAACAAAAAAAAAATAAATATATTTCTTAATTGGAGATGACTGACTTTTGCTGTGGTGGTGGCAATCTTGCGAAGAGCATGGCCGTCAGACAACCCTACTTCCAACGCCTCTTATTCCCATTCCCATTTCCCATTTATTTCGCCTGCTTGCAACGCTTTCATAAATTTCGCAGTAGAATTTATGATCGTACGCACCTCCTGCGGCCGGCCGCTAACTTTACCAGACTTTATTATTTATGAATGTTCCACACAGCGAGTTGTGTTCTACCCATCTACATACTTCCATATACACAATTAGTAAATACATATATGTACATATAGCATGTACATACATACAAACATGTGTACATATCTTGTATATATTTTCTGCCTCATCGTCTTGCACCAATTTCCCATTGGTTCCACTCGCAGCACTTTATGACTACCCGCTTTATCGTCTGTCGTCTAGGCAGTCTCAGAACCCCATGCAGTCAAGCAACAGTCGGGCAGCCGTGCTACCAGGCAATCAAAAGGAACAGCTATTCAGTCGGTGTGTGTGTGTGTGTGTGTGCCAGTTGCGTTCATGGCCGGTGTATCATTACGCTGCAGCTTCAATACGCCCCGCCAAACCATGCCCACCGTTTCAACTGCAGCTCTGCCTTCCTCATCGCACTTTATCAACCAAGTAACTGGTCTTGCACGTCTGCCTGCCCTACTTCCTGCCTACTTTGTGCTTACCTCTAGGCGCCTGCTTGCCTCAATTTACACACCACACTAGTGTACATGTGTACATATTTTATGTTCCCATGCGGTGCAACACTAATCTTTATCTTTCTTTTTTTAATAAAAAAAATAAATAAAATCAATAAAAAAATTAAAAATGATATAAATAAGCTCAAAATGGGGTAAATCTTATTTATTTATGCACTTATTTTATACTCCGAAAGTTGCGTAAAAAATATGTTGTAGACTCATATGAGTGGGAAGGAATATACATACATAGTACATAGTAGGTATGTAGTTTTTTTTTTTTAATTTGCGTATTTTCAGACAAGATTTTAATAGAGGAAAACCAACCCCAAAGGGGTGAAAACCTGTCGGCTTAAGTGTTTAATAGTTCTATAAGGAACTTAGAGAGGGTTTCGAGCTATCGAGATGAACCCCGGGATTAGCCGTAGGTACAGAGACAGACGGCAGTAATGCTGATTAACCAGCCGCGAGGCCGTGGGTTAAAGTCCCAAAGACAGTATAATTTTTATTTGAATGTTTTTTATTCATTCAGTTATCACTTTTTTTCCTAATGTTAGTTGTTTTGCACTTTTATCAAGGCAACGTACTTATTTGAAATTTTCTGGGTATTTTTCCGTTATTGTTATAAAGATTTTGTCCGAGGATGTCGCCAGTGAAATTTTCTGGCGAATCATTATCTAATACCTTTTAACCCACTAGCGACCTCCCAATTGCCATTTTATACCAACTTTTCAAAAAAGGGGTCGAAACGACCCTTACATGAGAAAGCTATTGGGTTAAAACGATCTACAAATTGCTCCTTGTGAAATTTTTCCAATGTAGATGCACGCAAACTACATACCTATTTCGCTCCGATATGAACTTTAACCCTCTTTTAACTTCTTCTAAAAACACAGCAAAAACTTAATATGGCCATACAAAAATTTTATCTGCGTATACAAAAAGGTTTGGGAGTTTTTAATATATGGATCTAGGTCTAGGACAACAGCTGGCCGTTATGGTCAGTCTTGCCATCGAAATTGCCGCTGATCCGCATTAATTTTGAGGATTATGTGCAGAGCTTAATCCGAATCAACTGCAGTTAATTCTCAAAATAATTCCGAATTAACGAGTTGATCCGGATCAATATTGCCGTCTGTCTATGCTTTTATCATTTCAGCAAAGCAATTTTTGTTAACATTCTCACCGCATATTACCAAATTATTATTTGCTTACAGCCGGCGGCAAATAAAATGCTGCTGTACCTAATTTATCTTCAACTTAAATCCTTTCTTAGCATGGCGAAATATAAAACCCCCAAATTAAACCCTCGTCCTTACAAAGGTGGCGATCAATATTGAATTCAAAAAATATTCCAAGAAATCCTTTTCTTGTTCGCCTGCTGACCACATACAATTATCAATCAGCATGGGTTTCAGCCGCAACCACATGCAGTACGAGGCTGCTTATTGTTCCACACTCTTTCTTTACGCCACGCTACAGGTCCAACACTCGTTCAACTTATGGTATACGTACATCAGGGTGGTCCAAAAATGCTTGTGAAAAAGTAAAGTCGGAAATTTTATGCTCTCACCCCCCTTTGATTGTTCTATACCGAAAAATATACCCTTATGTTTTTTTTTAAATCAAAAAATATTTAGAGGTCGCTCGAAGCGCTTAAAGTTTTTCATGCATTTTATATGGGAAACCCCACTTTTCGTAGAAATAGTATAGAATTCTTCAAAACCAATATTTTCGATCGAAAAACTCTGTTTCTCTTCAGAAGATTCTTAATAATAGTACTCAATTATTTATTTTACCATTTTTTCATAGTATCTAATTATATTTTATAGGTCCGCCAAAACCTCCAGAAAATGCCAGCAAATGCAATGGGGCGATAAATAAAAAATCTTCAGTATTAAAAAGTGGCTAAATAAACAAACAATTGGGCACTGTTATTTGAACTCTCCTGAAGACAACTAGAGAGTTCCAGAATTCCATACCATTTCTACGAAAAGCTTTTTCCATATAAAGTACATGTGGGCGCTTTGAGCAATCTCTAAATATTTTTTGATTTCAAAATAAAAAAATAGGGTTCTGTTTTATGTTCTAGAAATATCCTAGGGGGTGAGAGCATTAAAATTCCGACTTTAGTTATTTTTGACCACCCTAATATAGTACCTATACTTACTTTATTTTTATTTTTTCTTTCTTTTTACCGTTGTGGCATTTCCATTTCGCAGCTATAATTCTCATACATGCATACTTCCTTTCCAAGTACCACTAATTTCCTACGCTGCCAACATCAAGCAACCTTTTTGCCTGGGGCGTATATGGATGGACATACATACATACATACATAATAAATATACTACTCATATGCGTCATAAGCGTCATAGGCGTCTTTCAGCTTGACTTGTGTACCAAAAAGACAGTCTGCAGGGGAGCTAACAACAAATTCTCGTCGACTTATCGCGAAGTACCACATACCATTTCAACAGCAATGAATCGAGTACATTATCATCTGCGTTGCAGTTCTAAAGAAAGAAACTTTGATCCTTCTTCTCTTTTGTTGCTGCTCACTGATATGATTGTGTCGATGGATTTGTACTTTATAAGCAACTGCGTGTGCTCATCGAACTCTGCTGTGGCTGTGGTCGGTGCATGAGCATTTAGCGGTTCCCAGGCAGCAGCCACCACCGTCCGCACCACAAATGCCGAATGCAGTCGCACAGAAATCAACAACTTTGTCGTCCGTCCACATTGATTTTTGCCTCTTCTTTGCGCTCTGTGACTACATATAGCCAAAAATGAAAAAGAAAATATGTAGTCGTATGTACTATAAATGGCCTCTTATGTTAAAGTTCAAGGAGAAATCTGGGTACGTGCGTGTTGTGTTCTTTTATTATTACCGTATGCAGTTTTTTCATCTCATTTGTGCCACGTCCCTCTCATTCGCATGTAGAAGAAGTATTTACATACATATGTACTTATTCATGATTGTGGCCTGCCTGCCTACCACTCTTCCTGTGCTAGTTTTTTTTTTTGTTTTTGTTTTGTTTTTTCCCTTGTCCTTAGTCTCCACTTAACATCTTTCGACACGTTTACTTTTATTTCGCCTCGAGCGTGCACCTCCCGCCACCTGAATGTGAGCCTTATGATTCATTCGGTACTTAAGTGCGTATGCGTGGTAAGTAATACCAAAAATTACTTTGCTTGTGGTCTCCAATTTCCATTTATGCGCAGTCACAAGCGTTTTCTGCTACTTTGCTTTGCTTTCACTCAGAAAATTCGTCATTTCATCGCTTCAGACACCACCTGAATGAAGCGAGTTTTGAGTCGTTGAAATATGATCGTCCTTCTCCAGCAACTTGTAATGCTTTATTTTCACTTGTGTATTCGAAATTTTGTGTGATCTTTGCTCATTCATCAGATGGGAATATTAATCCAAGGCTTTGTTCGTTGGTGCTCTGCTGGTGTCGCTTAACATTTTTTTTTTACAAAATGGTAGTTTGTGACAAGTTTTTGTTCTCGCAACTTCTTCAGAATTCATTGTAAGCGATGCTCAACCTTCTAACTAGGGCGCCAATTAAGCAATGTCGCAATGTCCAGATAGAACGGCTACTATAGTCGCAACGTCGCATGGTTTTTTTTTTAGTTTTTATGCGGCCTTTATGAATGTGGCTATACGACAGCCAACTATGGTCCCTTACCGAAGATTGTGGAGAAAATGTTTCTTGTGCAAAGTTCCCGTTGGGGTGAGATCCGATTCTCGTTTGAGAGCAAAGTGGTATCCTTCCTGATTACCTCTACTTTGAACTTGCTACTAACTTTTGCGGTCCGCCCGCCTTGACGATGGCTTAAGGTTCACTTCACAAGGTGGCAGCCTTTGGTGGTAGATAATATGTACTTCTGCCCAAGAATTCAGAAAACGTATGCTTAAAATGATATGCATATGGGGTTTCGACATACATTACTTCCACGGAACCGTGACATAATTAACCATAGAAGTTACGTTTACAGAATTAAACTCAGACCTTACTTCCACAGATCTGAATCATGAAAGATATGTGAGAAATAAGTTCTATGTTACTTTTGCATTAAATTGCCTGACCCTTCTCTGACGATCAATTTCCATGAGATTTCCTGGAAGCTATGTCTGATCTGAAATAACTCGCACTGACCCATGTATGTTATACATATCAGTTAATCGCACATATCCGGGTGAAGATATCTATTAAATTCCTCGTTCAAGCAGTTTATCGTCGGAACAAGAGCTCCGAAGCGCCTGTGGAGCTCTCTTTCTTGGTACGAAATCGAGAAATGCTCTAGATATGCCTAATCGCTTTTCTTTCCAAAATATACCCAATTCTCTGAGTCTTACAGCAGACATTAAAGCGGCGTAAAGGTCGTCCATCAGACCGCGAAAGTTGATTGGACAAAAGCCGTCAACATAGATGTGGCTTTGCAGATTTTGGGATGAAAACCAGAACTGTTAAATTTCCATTACGATTAGTAATCGTCGTTTTTTATGAATTTTTTAAATTTAATGATTATTTCTTGCATAACCCAGCAAATAATAATTAATCATAATTAAAAATAATCAAGAATAGTCATGATGAATTGCAATTAAAAAAAAAAATAGTAAAAAAAACATATAATCAAAAATTATAAAATAATTAAAAATAATCAAATAATTAGAGATAATGGAATCATCAAAATTAATCAAATTATTTCGTTAATTATGTGATTATTTTTAATTGTTTAATTATTTTAAATTAATTGATTATTTGTTTTTTTACTATTTTTTTAATTGCAATTCATCATGACTTCTTGATTATTTTTAAATTATTTGATTATCTTCAATTTTTGATTATTTCTCCAAATAGATGGTAAGGTAAATTTTCATAAGTTAGTATTAAAAAACAAACAAAATTTACTGTATGAGTAAATACTTGTACTGTAGTTTACTAATAAGAAATGATTTCTTACAGACATTGTCAACTGTCTTTGCTACTCATTGATACTTTCAGAAATTTAAAGCAAAAACCAAAAATAATTGAAAATAATCAAATAATTATATTAATCATGCAATTAAAAAAAATCAAAAATAACTAAAAATAATCAAAAATAACAAAATAATAATGTAATTAAAATTAATTATTTAATTGGTAGTGCTTTTAAGTAATTAATTATTAATCATTAGTAAGTGCAAATCATTAAACGATTACCCAAAAAAGATGTGCTTTAATTAATAAACATTATGATTTTTAATCATTATTTAACAGATCCGATGAAAACTACTTTCACTCGCCTCTACGGAAAAGGAGCGTTAGACGATAATAGTCTTTGTAGCTGGACTAAACGCATAAGGAACATTATAACATATGCGGTATTCACAACGGCGTCGTAAGTGTCGTATTGTTGTATGTCGTAAACTGTAAACGCCTAAAATATACATTAGGAAGGTTCGCAAAGTGCCAACTAATTCTATTATAATTTATCGCAGTGTTAAAAACTAGTTGGTTGTGGTTTCAAGTTCTCTAAACATATAATCTATCTTTTATGATACTTGCTCTGGGTCAAATCATATATTTTGTTTAATATATGTATGTGTTAGATATTTTTTTCAAACCCCTTATTTCTTTTTTTTTTGTTTGCGCTATCTAACCTCTTGAACACGTTTAGTTCCCCACTTTGGAAATAAGACATTATATAGTGTCTTTCTCATCCCGACCTGCTCTTTCTTCAGCTGTATAATTTTCCAGTGAAGTGGATTTCTTCGCACTGTTGTTGAATTTAATAAAGCTACTTGATCTCAGCTTTTGCGGCATATGTTGCTTTTTAAATTATGTGAATGCCTTGTTGTAGAGATGCGTAAGGCACTGTAAGTTCCACGTATTCCTACAGAGGTATCTTCGCAGAGGCGTTACTACTACTGATGAGTTAATGGCATTCGCTTTTCGAATTTGCTTACTTCTGCCCTTTACTTAGCCTTGTTCATCTTTTTTTTTTTCAAGTGGCTTTTCGTTTGGTTTTTCCCGTGATCTACTAAAATTTTAATTGAGGCACTCGTAAGTACAAGTAAAAGTATGTAATAAGGATTTTAACTGTACAAGTCCTTCATGTATGCACACCAAAATGCAACGGCTGATTTTTAATTTTTTTTTTTGGTGTTTTTGCTTTTGCCCCCTCTGCTGTTGTGTCTGCATTTGCCGCTTCAGCGCTGGCCATTTACCGATTCGTACGTCCCTTAGGCGCTCCGTTGGTCTGCGGCCCGTTTACATACATACACACACATACATATGTACATATGCACCCAATATCTGTTTCTTTGAAGCCTGTTTTTTTCTTTTATTTTCACAAAAACAGGTGTGCTCTGCGCTACTTGCCTGGTTGACTAGCGCATCATACACCTCTGAGATTTTCATTTAAGCATTGAAAATTCCACACGTTATCGTCGTGTGGCTCCGGCTGCGGCTTTTGTTTTGTACCTGCGTCTATCTACATACATACGTACATACATATGTATGTATGTCTGTGGCACTGGTATTCCCTATCTTTTGCTTTAACTGGCATGTTTTACCCACTCGTCTATTTACATATGTACATACATACATACATGCATACCAAGTAAATATGTATTGTTGGGAGTAACAGTAAGCCAAACGTTTTCACCACTTTTTTGGGCGTTTCATTTTATTTTTTTTTTTGGATTTTAATTTTTAATTGATCCATACTGGCCACCTGCGTGACCATGCGCCCGTTCGTTTAACGGAATTATCTATTCACCCATACTATAAAATGCGCTCTGGCCGATACCGCCTGGCATTCTGCGTTTTCACATCCGCTTGGTCGTTGGTTTTTGAAGGTGGACAGAGCGGGAATACCTTGTGAATGCAATAGCAATAAAAAAATATATATATATTGATTGCCGTTTGCAATGCGCCGTACTTTGATATTTTTAAATTAGATTTTTGGCCGCCGAATATGAGAAATATAAAAATTTTAGGTTTCCGTCTGCTTTACCAGTTTTAAAATGTGCTGGCTTTTGAACTAGAATTCGAATAAAAAAAAAGTAAAAAAAAAATCCATATTTTCTGCCGGTATTTTTTACCTACTGTAACTTGTAATTCCTTTCTACCAACTGCTTCTTGTTTTAAACAATGTCATTTTCTAATACTTTGTACAAATATGATTCATGATGCCTGCCTTTTTCACTAACCAGAATATGTTGCCGTACAGTGTCTTTTTTTAATATTTGCAATATTTTTCGTAATAATTTTTTTTTCGTTAATTTTTAATAGAAACATAGTTCATTCTGCATCAAATGGCATATAAATTAATGATTCAAAGTTTTTACAAAATTTAGGAAAATTCGGCAAATATATATATATAAAAAATATTCAACTTTTAAACAAGATTTTTTTGGGTATGTATTTTGTAGCTCACTCAATTTCAGTATAAGTGATATAAAGCACAAATTTTAAGTGGCTATAAACTACCGTTGATTTTTGAGAAATATACCGGAAATTTGCCTAAATTTTGTAAAAACTTTGAATCAATAATTTATATGCCATTTGATGCAGAATGAACTATTTTCCGTTAAAAATTAACAAAAAAAAATTATTACGAAAAACACCGCAAATATTAAAAAAACACTGTACGGAAACAAATTTTGGTATGTATGTATGATACATACATATGTAATGCTGGATTTCCACTAGGCATTAAATGGCAAAAATGACAAATAACAAAGTCCGGCATTAAAAAATAATCGTGTCATTACATTAAAAAGATAGACATCAAGTTCATTTCCAAATGGCATGCCTTTTTTGTCATTTCAATGCCTAGTGGAAATTCGGCATAAATTTTTAAATCTTTGATAATCTTCACTATGCAAATAGGAAAGATACATTTTCAGCTATTTTTGGATATTTTTCTTTGTTTAAAAAATAGTTAATATTTTTTTTTTTTAATTAAAATATAGATAATTTTCTAATAAAAAAAAAAAAAACTTGTGGATCAAAATTTCAAACTTTGTAAAACATTTCTAAAAACTCGGCGATTTTAACAAAGTTCATAAAAATTGTAAACTTTTTAATCAAAATTAAATTTTTTATTTATTTATTTTTTTGAATATGCAGTTTTACAGCGCATTCAATTTTAGTATAATAAAGTGCAAGTTTGAAGTAGCTAGGACTTACCGTTACCGTTGATTATTGAACATTTTTAGTTCATGCATTTTCTTCCATACAATGTATAAATGAGCAATATCTTCCCCAAAAAATTGGTTGTTTTTTAGAAATACAATTAAAACCCTAAAAATTTTGATGAAACTTTGTCGAATTTTCTAAATTTTTCTACAAAATTTCAAATTTTGACTTACATGGTTTTTGTTAGATGACAGCTACAAGTTTGAAGTTGCTAAAAATCGCATTGCTATTTGATATTTTTTTCGCGAGTTTACTAATACATATGTATAACGAAGAATGTATTTCAAAATTTCAATTTCCCTGCAAACCATTTTTTCAGAGTATTCTGCATTGTAAAGAAATTTTAAAGAATTCGTTAAGATTTAATTCGATTTTTTGCCGAATTTTCTAAAATGAAATAAATTACGCACACTTCCATTCTTTTACGAAATTTCGGTAGAAAATCAGTGAAGCAACGAAAATAATGCTGCTATGTGAAGAATATCTTTCAGAATTTTTCCAGAATTTTCTTTATTTTTCGTACAGAAATTTCTTTACGAGTTCGTGTCAACCCCTTCATATAATTTTCTTTGAAAATTCGTAAAAAAATCGTTACAGAAATCAGAGACTCCTAACGATTTCCTTAAGATTTCGGGAACTTTGGTTTGCAGGGTTTGTGGGAAAGCGCAATCAAAGTTTTATCAATTCATACAGTTGGTATACAACAAGTAATTTAAAAAAAAAAAAAAAAAACCGACTTCTCATATCAAAATTTAAGATTATCGTTAATCTCTTCATGATCCGATGAATTATGTATATCGGTTATTGTGCTCCAAAGTTATGCGGTATCATACATAAAAAAAAAACAATATTCCGACGATCTTATAACCTTCCTCCTTTGAGTGAAGTCGTTTAAAAAGACAGATGGAAAGACATATCTTCGCCATATTTGGGAAGTTTGTGTATTTTTTAGACTAAACATATTGTAATTATCAAGTTTATTAACTGCGTAGTTAAATCTCAAAAAACGTAAATTTTGAGTTACATCTCTATACTACTGAAGAAAATGCGTTAAAACAAACTGGCTGAGTCGCCTCAAGGTCGCTTTCCGTTGAACCCCGAAATTGTATTATTTCTTACTTTTATAGATTTTATATACAAAAAAATATACTATACTTACATACATACATACATACATACATGCTCTTATGTGTGTCTACATGTGTATGTTTGTACGTAAATAAATGTAGATATTCAACTTTTATTTTGCGCATAATTTTAAAGCTTGACACTCAAGCATACCTGCAACTACTACATACATACATATGCACATAACATACATAACTCAAAGAATGAATGATAATTAATTTCGCAGTATGCACTAAAAATATATAATTAATTATAAAAAAGCGGTTTATTGTAGCCGATGTTGAAAGCTGTTCTGAAAAATAACTAAAACAAAAATTAAACTTGCTAATAAAATAAAATAAAAATGAAAGAACAGGATAGTGCATGTATGTACATTTGTATGACCCATAAATAACAAAAAAAAAAACAAGGTGTTCAACTTCTTATACGGGGAACATCAGAGAGTGAGTTGCCTCATTGCGACTTTGCCTTTTCATAGCATTTGTCCATTATATTGGACACATCAGGAAACAATTTTTTGCAAAGTCTTTTATTTAAAATCACTGGCTAACAACAGTGGGCGCTGAAATAAATGAAAAATCTTTTTTTTGTTCTTCATTTAGTTCTTGATTTTTGATAAATTCTCTCATTTCTATTTACTATGACCATCATTCCCAATACAGGTAAAGAACCCTAACTCACCTTATCTCATTTCAAATCTTTCTATAGCACTTTATGTATATACCATACTACACCGTTATTTCGAGTGAATACTAATTATCCCTGTTACTTCAACACGATTTCTAATCATATTGCCTAACTGCTTTTATGCGCTTGCGTGTCTATGCCCAATTTCATGAACCGAACAAAAATATTCTCTCAATGGAAGTATTAATTTTCGAAACTTTAAATAAAAGAGTGCAATGAAAATTCTCTGCCTTCAGTGCAAGCTTTGGCCTTTGTTTCACCGCTTTGCAGTATTTAAGCTTAGCTTTTTTTTAGGCTTTTTGGTTGCTGTTATGTAAATTTTTTTCATTTTATGAGAATTTTCTATTTTCGTGAACAGGCATGAAAATACAAACTACCCCACAGATAAGATTTGTATGTATGTAAAGGCGCATCAATTTCTATGTATGTATGTATGTATGTACCTACACATTTGAGCCGCTTATTAAAATGCAGGTCATTTTGGTATAATAACCTGTCTCAGTGTCAGTGGTGTAGTTAGGAAAGGGGGAATGAGGCCGCTGCTATTGACGCAATGGCTTAAAGGGGTGGCAAGAGGGTCTTAAGAAAAATGTGTAATATTCAAAAAATTCCTTTCGTCATCAAAAATCGAGAACCGAAAATAGTAACCGATTTCATTTTAATCAGAATCGACAATTTCGATTATACTTTGGTACACCCAAAAAACATTTTCTAAAAATTATGAAGCCACATACAAATTTAAGGACAGAAAGGTAACAAAATTGCACTAAAGCGTAACTGTTCTAAAATGAAGGATTTGATTTAAAAATTTCTTTAACTGAAGTAAAAATTGTATGTGCTTTAAGCAAGGAAATATTTGTCGTTAAGTCAAGTATAAATGATACTTAAGTTTTTTGCTAGTTTAAGTACATGTTGTCCCCACAATACAAGGACAGCAAATTACTTAATATTAGTACGCATTTGTGTCTATAATATACTTGCTTTTGAGATATTTTGTCCTTTATTAAAGTACATGTTTTTCTCAGTAAAATAGTTTTGCAGATACATTTATTTTAATTTTATGTAATTTTCGTATAGTTATGATAAGTACTATATTATAATATGATTGGTCTCTACAACTTTTGCGGGTTAGGTTTCAGCTTCTACCTACGATCAAGTCATATTTCTATGTACATATATGTATCTATTTGTGAGAATTTCTCCTATTGCTTAACTTTAACAATTATCCCTTACCTTAAAAAATTTATTTCTTATTTGACTAACTTTATGGTTTTTTATTAAAAAACAGAAAAAGTTAAATTGAACCCCAACTATGTATTTAATTAGCAATCTACCTGACGGAAATCATTCTAACATATTGATCTTCCGGGTTTTCATTACCCTCCGTTTCCACCATCAATAAGGATGACGTTCAAATTGGCGTTCGAAACCGACCAATTCAAATTAGAGCTATGTATGTATGTATATGTAAATTAAAAGAAAATTTCATTGCATCATACAATAAACATTTGCTGTACATACTTACATTGGTATATGGCCACTATCTATGTATGTACAGTTGTCCACAAAATAATAGGAGTGCGATATTTTGACCAGTTTTGGCTATTTGTCTTATGTTTATTTAATGTTTATTATTTTTTTATAAAAGCCTAGCTGGCTATACAACAAACACCATATAAATTCAGATTTTAAACTTTGTATAAAAAGTATAAAAATTTTGCAATTTTTCACCCAAATTTCAAACTTTTTAATCAGAGTCTTTAGAAAAAATTCTGGTATGCAGTTTTGTAGCACATTCAATTCTAGTCTGAAGAAGTGCAAGTTTCAAGCAGCTAAAAAATTCCGTTGATTTTTGGCAATTTTTTTGCTGGCAGTGTCCTCCATATAAAAGAAAATTGTCGACATACTTTGTATGGAAAAAACGTGAAACACCTTTAACCAAAAAAATTCTCAAAAATCAACGGAATTTTTTAGCCGCTTGAAACTTGCACTTCTTCAGACTAGAATTAGATGTGCTACAAAACTGCATACCAGAATTTTTTCTAAAGATTCTGATTAAAAAGTTTGAAATTTGGGTGAAAAATTGCAAAATTTTTATAATTTTTATACAAAGTTTAAAATCTGAATTTATATGGTGTTTGTTGTATAGCCAGCTAGGCTTTTATAAAAAAATAATAAACATTAAATAAACAAAAGACAAATAGCCAAAACTGGTCAAAATATCGCACTCCTATTATTTTGTGGACAACTGTACATATAAAACAAACTCTCGGCTACTACTAAATACATATGTATGTATGTACACAGTATGTAGTAGTTATGCCATCGCCGCCATCACCAACATCCTCACCTCAGAAAATTACTCGAGCGTGAAAAATACAATATGAATTATATAGCAATTAAAAATTAAATTGCACCACCAACTAGCGCATCGGAAAAACCAAATGAAAAAATATTGCAATGAAAATAAAAGCAAAAAATAATAATAATTAAAAAAGGAAAAAAAAAATATTATATTAGACTAGTGTAAAAACAATATTTCCATTTTACAACACAAATCATAGCAGAAACACTAATGACGTCATGCCAGGCACTTGCGCTTTAAATTCAAAATATAGGCATACAAGTTTGCACGCGCAATTAACTCGCAAAGAGTTGCATCCATGAATCATTCCACTCTCTTCTACAACTACCGTCCTAATCTAATCGATTGCAATTTTCATATCGAAATCGAAGCCATGGATATTTACATTAGAGCCGTCAAACTATCGACAGTTATACTTTTATATCAGCTGCCGATTCAAAAACTCCCTATTTCAGCACCCTTTTCAATGTATTTGTCGTTTGAGATAGGGAATTTTTGAATTGAATTCTGAGAAATGGCGTTATTTAACCAAATTCTGAGATAGGGCGTTTTCGAACTGGCTGCCGAGAAAAGTCGATCTTCCACTCAGTCATCGGATATGTACCTATCTATGTATCTATGTTAAATTTAGACTCAACTAAAAATTTTACTAACCAATAAATAAATCAAATTGCCATACGGTCGAACAATTAAGGTAGACTCCGTAAATATTGTCCAAAAACTCTAATAAAAATTCAAGTTAAATCTAAGAGTTTCTCTAGCATCAGAAGCTGTTTAAGCTTGCAAAAAATATTTATATATGTATATATGTATGTACTATGTACTACGTACGTATGTAAATATGTATGTATTTGCAATTATTTGTTGATTTCTTCCATCTCGCCAGTCTCATTAATTTCAGTTAAATGTCTGTAAGTATTTTTATTTCCATTGTTTATCGTCGTCATCGCGACCCGTGTTATGAGAATACCACCTACTACGTACATACATATGTGTATGTACATTAGGGTGGTCCAGAAACAGTAAAATCGGATTTTTCTATATCGAAAAAAATTATACCCCTACTTTTTTATTTTGAACCGTTGTTTTTTTTAGAATTTTTTTTGTTGTCAAAAGTGTTGTGCATTTTCTTCCATATAACGCACGACCAAATTTAATTTTAAATGGAAGAAACTGCTCAACATCGTCGTAAAAATAACTCTAAATTATAAATGACAATTGTTAGCGATTTGAAACCTGCATTTTGTTAAAATTGAATAGGCTACAAATACGCACTCGGAAATTATCTCAAAATTCTGAATTATTAATTTTTGTGAATTTTGTGTACTATAATTAATGTGGTTTTTGTTATGGATCGCACTATAATTAAATGAAAATTAAGTATTAAAAATAAACAAACAAATATAAGTTGCAAACAATATCATTTTGTTTTTGCACCTATTCTTTTGTCGATGAGTGTACATATTTAGGTAAGCCATTATTTTTAATGAGCATTTAGACATTTTTAGATTTCATTAATATGTATATCGTCTAATGGATTCGCTTGTGTGGCTCGCTAAGCATTAGGCGGCGGCAGTGATGTAATTGTTTGCAGAGTAAAGCAAATTGGCTCAGCTGACGTTGAAAGAAAAATACACATAGAACAATTTACTGACGTCGAAATATTAAATTTTGCTCAACTAAATTTTGTGATTTTTATAATCGTGCTGTTTTTCTTCCAAAAAGTATTTAAGAAACGTATAGTTCTAATATCTTTACACAGTATCTACTTGTAATTGTCAAATGTTTTCAGCATTATAGACCTAAACTTTGGAAAAAAGGAAAAACATAGATTTGATTCATCGACTTTTTCTAAGCTCACATTAAAACGACCAAGCCATATATCGCGGGATATCGAGGGCTTATATGTATTCAATACTCTCTATCTGCAATTTTCATAGAAAACTACTTTGTGATGTTAGAACCCATCTGGGACTTACCTGTCATCACTGATATTAATTCTGACTTTGCAATTTAATAGCAAATTCGTCTGTCAAAGGTCAGATAGAGGGTATTGCATATAAGCCCTCGATATGATATGAAAGCTTTCTCTGATCATAGCTGTACTTAATGAAGGACAGCTTTCTCACTTAAGTATTAAGATCCCCATTGTGATCTTGAAGTTAATCTTCTTTCACTTCCTCGTACTCGCGGTCCCTTGTTTTTGCAGTCTCCCCTTTTCTATTAGCTTTCGTTTGATATTCGAAATGTGAAAGCTCTATGTGATTTATAATTCAACTTCAACAAAAAAGATAGCCGAGAACTATCTTTAAGTAACTGGTAAATATTTTAATGCTTTATTCTACGATTATGGATTCATAATGATCAAAGGGGAAAAAAAAGATTTTCTGCTAAAATTTTACTCTGAGCACAAATTTTGACAGCTCAATTTTTAAAGACGTAAGCTACCACATACATGCATACATATGCATTTAGTGGTTAGACGGGCGGTAAGACCCAAATTGGAATCGTGAACATATTAACCCCCAAGTTTTTTTCTTGTACTGGTGACACTTGGCTCGACCAAATTTTTAGCTAAGTAGCGCGAAATATTTATTTTTATTGTGTGGCACGTAGTTGTACATAAAGATTCGACAATTTTCCAGCTTTTACTCTTCAGCTGTAATTTGAGGTCTTCACCAAAAAAGCATTTGGCATTAAGTCACGAAGTGTAAAAAACCTTTCAACTTTTTAGTCTGGAATCCAATTTACCTGAGCAAACACGTTTAAAAAATGTCTTTAATTGTTGACAATGCAGAAATTTATGATTGCTCAGCAATAAACGATGAGTTCATGATAATATGCATGTATAACTCAAATTTAAAAATTCTTTACAAGAAAAAATATCAAGCACTAACTACTACAGTCGCCTAAATAAAAGCAACACAAAGTAAATTAAATAATTAAAAAATACAAAATTTAATACAACCAGTAATTGGTGGCTTCTGTACGAGTACTGCTTTCGAACGTGCTTTCTCAAGCGCAACAAACAACCCTAGGGCGGGTCAATTTGTTTGGGAGACTTTGCGCGTACAGCATAGAAGGATTCTACGTGTAATTCAAAGCAAATTTGCCGCAGATACCATGGGTCTAAAATCAATTTGGAGTTGGCCAAATTGTGAAAACAGGTTTCTTAGCACTTTGCTGTAGTGTCGTAAATTTAAGTTTTTGGTAATTTTTTTCACGCAGTCTTCCATACAAAGAAATTTTTTCGAAAGTACTTTATATGGAAAAAATGCAAAACACCTTCAACAAAAAAAAAATCTCAAAAATCACCGCGAACTCCGAACTTGCATTTTTTACTAGAATTTAATGGGCTGCAAAACTGCATAAAAATTTGCTGAATTTTCGCTAGTTTTGCACAAAGTTTAGGAATTATTTTTTTATGTTTTTTGTTGTTGAATGAACCATATTTTTATACAAAATTGGCGGAAAAATATTAGAATAAAAATTGTTGCATATATTGTGAAAAATTTTCTGTGCCAATATTTTGTTGCGGCAGTGTACATATACCTTGCGGCAGACAATTTTGCGCACACAAAAAAATCAATATATTCGCCAAACCAAGGACCAAATATAGTAAAATTGCGTTCTTCATTTGTCTCTCTGACGTTAGGATTTTTAAAAAGAACTTTAAAATTTGAAAGATATGACTAATTCAAAAAATGATTTCAAAATTTCCGTAAGGGACAGGTAGGTATTGAAAATACCCTTTTAAAATTTTATCCTTGAATATCTTTGAAATTTTTCAATTCTTGTTTTTGAAAAAAATTATATGTTAAGGACTAACTTTATTAGCTTAAAAAATAAGATAGATTAAAGGGGCATTTTCCATTCCTATTCGTCCTTGTGAACCCAAAAAAATTATTTCATTTGGTACCCATACTTTTGTTTTACATTTTTTAAATAAAAGAAAATTTTGGAACAAAAATGTCGCTTACGTTATTTTGGCGGTTACGTTATTAGGGTTCTATAAATTTTGAATAATCAAATGGAATATAGACAAAACTGATCGAATTAAGGCGCTTTTTTTATTTCTGCCACTAGAATTATGAACTTGTTTCAACCAGAAAATAAATTTTTTGTACACACACTTAAGTATAATTAAATGCATATAAATTTAACTACTGTCTGTCGTTTTGTTACTTATGACATAATTTTAAATAAAAAAGTACATTCCAAACCCATTTACATACTTATTATTTATTATATGGTAGGAGAGCTTCTCAAACCACATTGATGCAATTTTTTCATGTTAAGTCATTGAAAAATAATAAGTATCTAAATCCTGGGACTGATTCCGGGATCCCGGGATCGCAAAAATCGAAAAAATTAACATCCCTAGTATGTACCTATGCACACATGTACGTATGTATGTATGT
Source organism: Rhagoletis pomonella (assembly GCF_013731165.1). Lineage (NCBI taxonomy): Eukaryota > Metazoa > Arthropoda > Insecta > Diptera > Tephritidae > Rhagoletis > Rhagoletis pomonella. The sequence goes on from NW_023458558.1 coordinate 4,606,747, forward strand.
ATATGCATAAATGTCCATACAGCTAGTTAACTGCTTCGGCTAGCCAGTGAAACCGGCTGTGCGTTACAGTTTGCTTATGCATAGGTGAAAAAACTAAATTTTTATTGTGTTTTTTCGTTAAAAAAAAAAAGATGAATTGTATAACAAACTTAAACGAAGAAAATGTAAAATAAGAACAAAGCAAAACAAAGCAATGGCAAAGTGTTATCAAAAAGTGCAAAGCCGCTGCAAAAGTGCAGCAAAATGAAAAGGCAGAAAATGCCAAAGCGAAAAGTAAACACGAATGCCAAAAATAACAAAAAGTTTTAACATATGTATGTATGTATAATCCAGGGGAAAAATGCAAAATTCAGACACTTAGCAACTAGTACATATGTTCATACATATATATATATATATTTATATATATATCTATAGGAAGACGCATCCAACATGCAACTATGCGCTTATAGCTTTATATGTAATTTTGTACATAACTTTTTTCAGTGTGTGCATATGTATGTATACACACGTGTGAATATTCCATTGTTTGTATTAGCGCTTCTATGCAAATTCATGCATACATATCTATGCTTGTATGTATGTACGTAACATTTTACTTCAGCATCGAAAAAAATACTTGAAAGGGAGGTGAACGGGCAATCATACATACATACATACACACATACTCGTACATACGCCCTCATAAAACACACTGCTACCTCAAAGTCAGCAGCCAAAGGCGTAAGCAGCATAACGCCAACGCTAAGAACAACAATAACAAACCACTATTGCAATGCGGGCAGCAAAAAAAAAACAAAAACAAAAACAAAATTTGCGTTGATTGCGGCAACCAAAAGCCCCAGCTTTTTGCTTAGCAGTCGTTTGGCGTTGGGCAAGTCATGGCGTATGGGCGACGGACGCATTCCACGCAACAGTCGTCAGCTCAATGACTATGACTTTGTGTGTGTGTATGTATGTACATTCATCTGTGGATGGCAAATTGTAGAAGTACAAACATATAAAGCTACATTAGTTGGGGTCGTTTGAAAAAAAAAATCAAATATTTGATTAGCATCAAGCAAATGAAAAGCTCATCCTAAACAATATTATAGCCACCAAAAATGCAAAAGGCCCTATTTGAGCACTTTTCAGAAATGATTTCTTGAAATATCTGATTTTTCCCACCGTAAATATACAATTTATTATATATTAAGACTTGCGTAAAATATTTCAGAAAAATATATACATTTTTATAAATTAAATTATGTTTTAAAAATATTTTTTCTAAAAAATTACCTCAGATCATAGAAGAGTTTAACCTTAAAAGGTTTACAAATTTGACCAACGGAATGAAAATAATGACATATTTGAAGGTATTTTTCCGAAATATTTTTGCAGAAATCTTAAAATATAATACATTTTATAATTTCGGTGATTTAAACCGCATTTTTCTTCTCCTTTTTTTTGGTGATGAACGCTAATGTGCGGATATACACATTTGCACCTCATGTTGTCTTAGTTAGATACTCAACTCCCCCACCTCCCTCCACACACAGCTGCCAAAACGCGACGCAAACACACCCTGTAATTTAAAACGTGACTAGATTTTCCATACGTATACGTATGTATGTATATGAACATTTTCAATGTTCAACGTTCTTACATAAATTTATATGGAATGGGGCGTGTGGAAAACCAGCAAAGTAAAGTGTGTTGTGCAATGCCAGCGTCGACTGCGTGCTGCGCAGCACAGCGTCATCGGCAGCGTAGACCCAACAACTGCGCGGGGGTCCCCAGCGCCATGTCTGCCTTAATTGTGTTGATGTGTATTTAAATGTGCATGCGTATGTATGTATGTATGTATGTGTGTATGTAGATATGTACTTACCTATGTATATTCGTAAGCTTTTTATACATAGTATACCTACTTACATATTTACAAAGCGTGTGTGCAAGTCATTGCCTTTGTATACGCCTTTAAATCTCTTTACATAAATGTTTGCTAGCCATTTTTCACCACACACACACACACAACAGCCGTGGGGTTGTATGTTAAATGCATTGTACTTTTTTGTGGCCTCCGCACATTGGAGGGGTTTTTTTTTTTATATAAAAACTCGTTTATCAAAGTAATTTTTCTCACTAAAATATTGACAAATGCGAAAATAATTTGAATTGAGCGATGTGGTGAATAAAAATTTCCTCACTCTCAATTACAACGTTAAGCTGACTTCACCGAATGGCTGCGTAGTTCCGGATGGGTGAGGCCAATACATGTTTACTTCCCTTTGAATAGTATTGGAAAAAGCGATATGTATGTATATGCATATAGTGTATTGCTAAAAGTAGCTGTTAGTGGTGTGGTAACTATGTTATTTACAGAGTTTTCTAATAGCGTCATGCATGTGCTTGTGCGTGTATGTAGTTGTATCTACTGTCAAAATGCAATGACTTTGCTCTTTCTGTATTTGACGTTTCGATGAGCTAGACAGTCGGTACTCGTAACATACGGGAGCGGTTGGTTATATGCTGGTAATATACTTACATGAGAGAAAACTCATTTTTTTGCCGTTTCACTTTTGTGTTGGATTTCTGCCAGCTGTAAGGTCATATCGAAGTGCGCATGACATACGAAACTAATTCACCACAACACTAATTGCATTGCATTGCATTACGTTTTTTGTTTTTTTTTTATCACATGAAATTCGTTTTTTGTCGTAGAGTACGTCTTACGTTCCGATATGGAGGCTATTCTCAAATATTGTAGTTGTAATTTTTAGAGCTTCGCGAAAACGCTTATTGCTCGAGAACTAGTGAAGCGATTTCAAAGCAAAGTGTGGCGTTTCAAAGACAAAATTCCAAACCTATCGACAGAGATACACTTCTGTAAACAACCGATTCTGTGGGTTCTCTGGAGCAGTAGAAATATTATCGTGTACAAATTTTATATAAACTCAACCAATATTGACCATTTTAAGGTGAAAAATTGTTGAATAAATCAAAAAATATTTTTTTATTACCAAAATGCTCGAAAGCCGCTCGAATAATTTTGTTTTTGTTTTCTTTAATCAAAAAGTTTTCCTTTCTGTTTGTATAGGTATATAGGGATTGGTTGATATCTTCTATGCATAATACGCGAAAACTTTTTCGTCACATCAGATCTGTACCGTTCGTTCGATTTTACTAAATGAAGTATCAAATTAAAGGGCTTGGCCTCTGGATGTGCAATAACTTCTTGGTTTTTTTTTCAAAAAAGAGTTGCCACCTGATAAAAATTATCTGAATTTAAGAAGGAAATTAAAACAAGTTGATAAAACCGTTGTAATGAATCGTAATAATGATACACGTCATGGCATAAATCTTGCTTTATAAGCTGATGGTACATATGATTGATGTTAATGTGGATCTGTTTCTGTATTGATCGATTAAATTCAATTCAATACAATCAAAACGAATATTTCATGTACCGTTTTAAACTTGAATGTGATCTTAATAATATCACGTATTCTACGTTTAAGTTTAGCGGTGCTGGGCAAAACGAAGGCGCTGGACTAATCCCTTTTGCCTTTGTTTAGCAGTCGTAGCTTTTCCTCATACTCACTTTTATTGTATTATTTACATAAATTGCTCAGTGTGGTGAATATGTAGGTACATAAAGACTTACCGCTCATACTTGGCGTTTTTCTGTAAACTTTTGAATTGCGTTTGTGTGCATGCTGTAGCTCACGCATTACTTTCTGCATAACCTGCGCTCCCATTGTGGCTTCAAACACGAACACAAGCGATTCAGCTATGGATGTAGCTCAGACAGTTATTTGTTTGTACATTACTTGCGTTTCCATATGAAAATGTACATACAAGATGATGTATTGCAGTTTTCTTTATTTTTATTTAATTTTCTTCAATTCTATGTGCTGAAAATCACGTATACAGTTTTGTGTTTCTCTTCTCTATATCATTCAATTTTATAATTACAAATACGTATAAAAATATCCCGACTCTAGCTCCTTCTAGCGAGTTAACATTTTTTTTTTTTTTTTGTAAACTACGACTACTGTGGGTGTATGCGCAAGAATTCACCAAAAAATAAAAATTCGGGTCTTATTTCACGGAAAAATTATTAGATACAAATTTAATGGCTTCCTAGCCTGGGAAAAATGGTAAATATTAAACCAACATTTTTCGTTGTTTGGTGAATTTCATGAGTAATCCTCGCAAAACGAGCAAGTGGCAAACAACACAAAAAAAATTATGCGAAAGTCAACCCCAAAAGCCCAAATACAGAAAGAGCTCATTTGTATTCTTGTCAACAATTTGCACCGTTAGATAAGGTATAGATACCCAGTGGGGAAACTGGCTCGGTACTAGAGAATTTAGAACATTACGCCCCCCGCGGCATCGCTTTTTAGATAGATTCGAAGCAGTCCTAACAATTTGCCACTTGATACTGGCACATTATTGCACAAAAATTGAATGGGCTACAAAATTGTATACTAAAAAAAAACAATAATAATAAATAAATACATATATCGAACACTTCTGAGGAAAAAAGTTTAAAATTTGCATTGATTTTTTTTAGTTTTCTACAAAGTTTTATACTTGGGGTTTTTATTCTTAAAAATAAATAAACATTTTTAATTTTAATTTTTCTTATTCTTTTTTTTTAGAAAAAGTGGACTTACCAACTTTTTGTGAAAAACACCCATATTTCGCTGCTTTTGAACTGGTGGGGATCTAGTTACTATCGGACTGGTTCAATTTTGGCGATACAGATCTAATACTGAGCTAGAAATTTGGTTCACTAGTTCGGGGTTTCCCTGCAGGGTGTGCACAAGCAGACACACCCGCACGATAGCATGCATCTGGGCATATCTACTTACCAATACATATACATACATACACTGCTATAAAAAATAACACTATGTAACTCCACTTAATAGCTTATGGTGGATGAGGCGAAAGCCATGCCAAAGAGTGAGGTAGATAGGACAAAACACACTCACCTCTCTGGAACATGTGACATGTTGACATGCAGCTCTCCTGCATTATCATAAACAACAGCAAAATGACAGTAAAAAGAGTCATTAGTAAAAAAAAAAAATAAACAAACAGAAAGAATGAACAACAGCAAAACTTCCATTATATGTATGTATGTACATTAGACTCATCACCCCCGATACACAAAAAAATAAAATAAAAATCGGTACTGTGTTCCCATTGGAATTATAAAATCTATTATATTTTAAGACGTCCACCAAAATAGTTCGAAAAAATATTAAGATTTTCTTGAGCTGGACCGATTTGAAAATAACTCCAAAAATTCAGTTTTTTATGAATAAAAATGGTTTCTTAAAGATTTCTTTTTTTTTTGAAAAAAATCTCCCGAAATATTTTGATGGACGTCTTAAATTATAATAAATTTTGTAATCCCGGCGGAAAAACCACAACTTTTTTTTTGGTGATGCAGTCTAATGTATCTACATATGTATGTATGTATTAAAAAGTTGATGCCGCAGCAGCGAGGGAGGGGTGGGGTGCACAGCTTCAACTACATTTTAAGTTCCCTTGCGTGGCTGCTTATCGCTCCCCTCCCCCTTTACTTGTTGTTCTCCTCCTTTTCGTATGCAGTTCAATCCGGTTTAATGGCAATCATTTTGTGCGAGTTGTGTGTGTGCGAGCTTGATTTCTGAGTAGCAATTATTGCAGCACAGGAAAAATGATGTTATATTATTATTCATGTACAAACAGACGCACTTAACGATCGAAACATTTTCTAAATACTTTTTTTTTTGTTTTTTTTTTTTTTGGAAGCGCGTGTTTCGCTATCTTATTATTTGCTTTTCTTCTCTTTCTTGCTTGCGATTCTTTTACCTCCTCGTCCAGAGACAGCCTTGAAAAAGATTTAGTTGGCAGTTATTTTTAGAGCGCCCACTTTACAAAAAAAAAGAAGCAAATGTTATTTGTACAGCTTCCATTGCTGGTTGTTTTGCTATTGCGAATTTCGTTATTTTTTAGCGCATTTTTTATGAAGTTGCAGCTATTGAAAATTGTATTGTTAACCATTACTTTGTTGCAGTTGATTGTTTATTGTGTTTTTGTTTTTGTTTACTGGGCATGTGTTTAAATGCGTGTGTGCTGATTTTTAAATTTAAGCTATACGGCTTTCGAGGTTTTTAGGGCAATGACTGGGGGTTTAAAGTACATTCTGGTCGAAGTGTTTTATTTTTACTAGAAATCGTTACGCTAAATTTCTGTCCGTAAAGTTTCTGAATGAATTAAATATGCAACGCGAAAACGGAAGGTTTCAATATAAAATCTTTAGCAGTGGATATGGATATGTTAAGCTTCCTGGAGGAGTTATATATTTTTTTAGGCACAAGCTTCATTGATTTAGAGATTTTTAGCTAAATATACAAGTTTTAGTCGGATTTACATATTATTATTATTTATGAAGTTACACTCTTTACGCAGTAACTGATTTTATTTTATCTTAAGAAAACTGATGTTCTAAATTTGAAACTTTTTTATTAGATTTTTTAGTCTAATAGAAAACTGATTTTTTTTTTTAATTTAATAGAAACCCGGTTTTTTTTAACTTAATAGAAAACTGACTTTTTTGGTTTGTTTTTTTATATTTAATCTTACCATATTATTTTATGTTTTTTATTGTAATTGAATATTTTTGTAGTACATTCTTTTGTTTTTTTTCGTGATTAATTTATTTTTTATACTAAGTACATATTTCGTATATGTCTTATTTTAGTTTTGTTTTTCATGTTTTTTAATGTTTAAATTTTTTAAAAGTCATTTTAAATTTATTTTAATTTTGAATTTTTTTCTATATTATTTATACCGTTTTTTTTTTTGATTTCTGCAATTATGTACATATTTAATATTTGTTAGAAAATTAAATTTGTTTTGCTTTTGCTTTTCTTTTTCTTCCCCCAACTCATTTTGGCTATTTTCTCAGTCACTAACTGCTGTTAGTGGATATCAAAGTTTTCTTTTACATGTAGTACATATCTCAATCATCACTAATTCTGCGTACAGCAAAGAAATTTCCCAGCATTGATTACATTACATTGCTGCATTATTATCATTCGCTCCGACAACGTGACCAGATTCGTTTTAAGTTTTTTTTTTTTTTGTAATCATTACTGACTAAGCGATAAAAATGAAAACATGAAAAAATTACAGTAAAACATCAAGTGGACGTGACCACTCACCTATAGACAGTGCATTTTTTACATTAATATTTTTTTGATTTGATTTGCTCATTTGTTAGTCATATTCTATTTTTATGTTATTTCACGAAATTTATTTGAAAGTTATCCAGCAAGATGAAGCTTTTCCATTTGGGTTTGAAAGCGTGTTGCAATTTTCTGTGATTAGCGTCTCAGCGTTTTGATTGCTCATGTAATGCTTTTTTTTGCAACAATCGCCCGCTTAACCCCACGTCTCCACCTTCTACTAAACGTGTCTTAACATTTGTCAAATTTCGGTTTTTAACTTTGTCCCGTTTTTTCATGTGGGCAACTTGCTGTCTTAACACATCACTTTCAAAATAGCATCAAGCCAGTCAGATCGATCTGTACCCAGTGTAGATAGGGCCGTAAAATGAAAACTGAATTGTCAAACTACGAAATGACAGCTGATGTTCAGACAGCGGTGGTAAGAAATTCGGTAAGACAGATATGGTTTAACTGTGGAAATTTGCGGTCTCCATCTGACATTTCTAACTTAACATAGCTTTTTTGACAGAATCTGTTCAAGGTGGAGACGTCTGGTAACCTCGAATGCTCCATTTTGCTTCGAAAAAAAGTTTTCGTAGACAGCTGAGTTTTTTTTATATGTTAAATGACTACGTAAGGTCTTAAGCACGTCAATATCCGGTATTTCGACAACAAGTATTAACACCGATTTTGATTTATGTTTAAGCGTAGATCGAGTATTGAAATATTTTTTGATTTATTCCATGATCCATATATGACCGAGATATCACATTATGAAATTTTAATATGTATGTATGAATTTCTGTACATTCGAAAATCCGTTAACCCTTTGAACTACATACATATTTTCTATCACATATCCTAATTGCGATATCTCGGCAAAGAAAATATATTTGGACAAACTCAACGGCATTCGAGAGGGGAAGATTCGATTTTTAAGATACTTAGCCAAAGTTTATTTAAGTTTATTTGCGATGCTACATAACCTCAAACAAGTAAAAAACACTGTCTTTGTGCTTCTAAATTAGGATATTTAAAAAACCGTGGAATCGGATTTTCTGCGTCGAAAATTCTATTGGAAATCATATACACATATATGTACATACTACGTATCAATGGTTCTTAACAAAAAAATTAAAATTTGTGTACAATTATAATCCTGACAATTGAAGAAACTTCAAAACAAAAGTCAAAACTGTTTAATACATACTTTTTTGTATCACGATTTACTCTATCCATAAATACCCGAAATGTCAACCCAAAAACCCATACAAATGCACTAAAAAGCAAAGAACTAATCAATTTTTCCATTTTTTCTTCAATTACAGTTGAATTGGGCTGAGCATTAATCGTTCACGCGTCAGCTAAAAAAAGAACGAACAGCACAACAACAAGGCGAGTGAGTGCATCAGCTCGGCAACAGTAAATAGCCAGCATTAAAAAAGTAAAGTAGTAGCAGCAATATCAGCGGCTACCAAGTACAAAATAATCGAAAGTAAAGTCAAATCAGCAAAGGGGACACTGTGTGCCAGTCACCGGTCAGCAGTCATCACCACGACCAACAACAACAACAACAGCAAAACACTTGCTATTTTGATTGCTCTTAAATAATATTTCTCTGCAATTTGCAATTGCAACTGAGTGCGCGCACATAACAACAACAACAACAACAACAATAGTAACGGAAATAACAAGCATAGCTAGCTAGCTTCAACTGGACAATCAGTTCATAAAGTAGCACTTGAACTGAATCTTCAAAAAGAAGAAAAATAAACATAAAAAATAAATTCCACAATTGTTATTTATTTGTCTGGTGAGTATTAATATTTTATATTTTTTCATCAAATGATTGCTAACGAGATCTCTTGTACTAATTTTCATTTTTATTTTTCGTTTTTTTCTTTTCTTCTATTTTTCATATTTTAGCAGCGCTAAGAAGAGCAACAAGCAGTAGTCAGTTAGTGTGTTGCTATTAGAGGGACTCACACTCACACACAAATTTTCGTTGTGAATTGAATTTGTTGTTCGACAAAATTAAATTGAAAGCCAATAGTTATTTGCAAATTTTCTTCAGTGTTCTTGTGTATCAACGAATTGTGTTAAATTGAAAATTGTTCTTCACTTCCCGACACTGTAAATTTTTTTTTGAACGCCAACAACGCAACAAAAACAAAACTTATATTGCAAGAGTACTGGCGCAAAAATAAAGGGGCCCAGAGATTGTCGAAAACAGCTTAATTATTGAGCGAGCGGTGCTAAGAATTAGCAAGGGATTCATAAAAAGGAGGAGGCAAAGTTAGCAAAGTTATAGTGGAAAAGTGTGCAACAAGAAAAACTACAAGCAACTAAGTACGAAACAACTAAACTAAACTAACTAGGCAAACAATAAGTATACAAAACTAAACTACAAAAAAAAAAAAAACCAAACTATGGAACGTGAATCCAATCCGATGCAACCCATGTGCCGCTCTGGTTGCGGTTTCTATGGCAATCCAGCCACCGATGGTCTCTGCTCAGTGTGCTATAAGGTAAGTTTGTAGTGAAGTGACGGAAGTTTTTGTAGAAGTTAAGCAACAAGTAGTAAATTTATGAAAAAAATGCTGCTACTGGCATTTATCTGCATACATACATACATACGCGTTAAACGCAAATTTTTTTGTTATTCTCATCGTGCTTCTTTAAAAATCCCATTTATTTTTAATATTACAGGATTCTTTGAGAAAAAAGCAACAACCTCCTGTTAGCAGCACACCTGTATCAGTTCCAAGCCCACAGCCAAGCCCCACATTTAGTCCAGCCATCACAATAACCAATACAGCACAGCCGACAGTGCAAAGTTTACAGCAGCAACACAATGAAATTAAAGAGGTGAGTAAAAGGGGATAATAGAAGTTCACTTCTGCTGTCAAAGCAATTCGACCTGCGCTTTAAGTAGCTTTGAATCGAAATGGTTTATTAATTCGGACTGCCAGAAGAGCTTAATGTAAAAGTTTGTTGGAATACTTGCGTGCTTTAAAAATTTGTTCTTTTATACATGACCAGGATTTTATGACATTTTTTGAAATGCATGGAAATGCAGCCAAAAACAGAATGCTAGTGGCTCTTTTTTAAAGAGTTGTGAAGTAATCAGATTTCTTCCCAACGTCATTGGTGTTAATCAAATTTTTTTAGGCGCTTCAAGAGCCTGTACAGCGTGAATAAGTTAATGTTTACGGCCATTCCTTGTTCAATTTAAATGTTAACAATTGCCTTATCTACTACACATTATTAAGTTCCTCTTTCACTAACAAACATACATACATAGCTTCTTGAAATCTGAGAAGCATATTAATTTTGTGGTAAACCACTTTTACCACATATCGCACACGTTCTTCAAACGGGACACACCTAAATAAAAAAAATGGCCGAGTTTTTTTTTTGCATAAATCAGTTCGTAGGATTTATCTCCAACTAATGCTAATATATTTCCCTTCATGATTACATTCTCCAACAAGAAAACTACCTGTTTTTGTATTAATTGCCTTAAACGTATACAATCCAGCAGCAGTTATATTTTTGGTTCTGAGTTTTAGTTGTGCCTCTTTTGAAGATGGTGTGCGATATGTACATATGTATTATCAATTTGCTTTCGCTGTTAACAGATTTCACTACAAACTTTGCAACTTGGCGATGAGCTAGAGACTTGAAATTTTGAGTATAGCTCAGAATCCGGATGTTTCAGGTTTCATTGAGTTTTACAAAATATATAGGCGATTTCAGTTTCACAATTATTTTATCGAATGTTATGGACACAATAGAAATGAGCTTATAGTTAGGATAATTTGTCTGACAGTGACGAAATAAGGTGAAATAATCCCGAATTTGCACCACATTCAAAATAGGTTATATTGAGCGACTATCGACCAGTTGAGATAAAGTAGCACGGGTGCATCGTTTTTTGAATGCCATCAGATCTGCACCGTTCGTTCGATTTTCAAAAATGAAGGGCCAAGTTAAAGATGTAGATGTGT
>NW_023458558.1:4622970-4669490 GCF_013731165.1 Rhagoletis pomonella
TATTTATTTATTTTTCTGCGCTTACAGAAAATAAACGAAGAAAGCGCAGCTAAAACTAGCACCGAAGCTGCTGCCATTGCCGGTCCATCAACATCCTCCCAACCAACTGAAGACGACAAAGACAAGGAGGAAGATAAAGATGCAAAAAAAGAAAAAGAATCGTTGCGCCGAATGCCGCAAGAAAGTTGGTCTTACAGGTGAGTGTGAATGAGCACGCCAAATTATTAGAAGATGTATATGTACATATATAAATATGTGCATATATAGAAAAGGACAAAAAGTCACCTTCACATACAGTTAACTGCCGAATGTGAGTTAAGTCTTTATTGTGAAAAAAAAACCCTAAGAATTAAAAATGTAATTTCGGAATTAAAAATAACATAAGCAAAAAATTGTAATCCTAAAATGAATAGAACGACAAGTAGCCAAATCTCATGACTTGCATTCTTGGCCTTCTCTCATATATATTTGTATGCCTTTTATTTGCTTTTATCTTTTATTTTCTGTCCAATTCTTAAATTAATCAACTATACGTTTGCACGCTTACAGGTTTTCAGTGCCGATGCGGTGGACTTTACTGTGCTGTACATAGATACAGCGACAAACACGACTGCACATTTAATTATCGGGAACATGGGGCCCAAGAAATTCGACGCAATAATCCTGTGGTAGTTGGCGAAAAAATACAAAAAATTTGAACTTTTGTGCCATCAACTTTATAATATAAATATATATAAATATAAATATTAAATATATACATAAAATTAAATATAAATAATAATGATAATATAATTAATAACTATATATACATATGTAATAATAATTAATATAACACTACAAAAAAAAAAAAAACAAAAATGGAAATCGGAATCAGAAAGCAACAAAAAACTCAGCTTAAATAAACAATAGTTGTAACACAGAGCGCATATTTAAACAATGCGTACTCCAAAAAATACACAGGCACACACATACTCATACAAACGGCAAATTAAAATCCCCACCACCACCAACACAGGCGAATGCTAATTTTGCATCCCACTAGAATTCAAGGCTTCCTGAAAATGCAGCACCACTTGTTGGCATCACCAAATGCGGTGAATGTATGCTGGAACATACTGACAAAACTGCATAAAGCAACGCGAATAAAATAGTGTATACATAGATATTGCATAGCATTGCATTTGAAATGAACGGTGGTGCTGCGGCGAAAACAAATGGAGTTTGAAAATTGACCGGAGCTGCCGCCGCCGCTCTTAGCTTTCCATTTAGTGACCATGTCAACGTAGCGTTTGCCAAAAAAAAAAAACCAAAAATAACGCGGGTCAGAAAGTGAAAAATAAGTTATTTTGGTGAACTTCCATTTCCATATTACAGCTGACGACAATGACGCTAATGACGACAGCTGCGTGAGCAAATTCACCGATGTAAACATATTTTAGGCTTACCACTTCCAGCTGATGGCAATTGCGATACCACCACAACTCCGACCAAAAAGAACCCCACACCTCATAGATACACGGAATACACACGTTTCACGCTGAGTGTTGAGGAGGCTTCTACTATAAACTTCTGGGCTGCAGTTAGCGTTTAAGAAATTTCAGATTACATACTTACAAAAAATAGCAATTTATTCGAGAACATATTTGGCAATCCATACAATATGAACATTTATTAATACATACTATTTTCAATTACAGTAAATGATAAAATACAAACGAAGAAAAACAAATATTAATTATTATTAATACAATTACTATTATATTATATTATTATTATTATTACAACAGAAGCGAGACAGAAAATGGAGCTAAAAAGTAACAAGTAAAAAACAAGTAAAGAAAAGTAAAAAAAAGCGAAAAAAAACTAAAAAAAAAAATACTTTTACCTAGTTTACTATTAAAAATTGCGTGCAGGAGTAAACATATTTTAATAAAAAAAAAAAATCAACTTAGTGTATAGTGCAGTAAATCAAGCGGTAAACGAAAGGAAAAAAGTAAAAAAAGAAAACTAAGAATAAATGGAAGATCGAAGCTGATAAAAGCGTAAATATTAGTGAGAGTAAATGCAAATGGATTAATTTAATTTAATAAAATATACATATTACCTATATACATAATGATAATACGTTGATGAGTGGGCGAACGCGATAAAAGTTATATTTTAACTGACCTAGCAATATAAGGTTATCTGTCTCACCACGGTTCGTTCTTTGAAGAGTAAAATAAACACCTATATATATACATATATACATGAAAATTTAAACGCATTCTTCCTTTGTTGCTTTTTTCACTATAATTTTATTCCTTTCTTTTTTTACTTTAAGCGTTATTTAGTTTCTTCCTTCAAACTATGATAATAAATTTAATATTAATTACATTTCTTCCTTGTTTGTTGCTGTAAATCAATTTTAAACACAAAAAAAAATATTCAGATAGCCGTAAAACTGCAATTTTATTGTTGAAGTAGAAATCGATTTTACGTTTTTAGTTTATTTGAATAATATTCATTAATTATTAATAAAAAATATACACTTTGAAAAAAAAACACAAAAAAATATGTTTATCAAATTTGAATGTGTATAGCGGAGTGCAAAAAAATTGAAAATATGAAAACAAAAAATTAATCAAAAATAATACATATATGTACTATGTATATGTGCATATGTATGTATGTATATGCGCATTGAGCGGGAGCAGCAGCACAAATTTCTCAAGTGCAGATAAACGATTTAGGTTTAGATACTTACCAGATGCTTTGTTTTGAACTAGTAGCTGCTATTGCCCACAAAAAAAGTAAAATTATTAAAAAAAAAAAAAAAGTTGCGCAATGCGTACGCATCAGCACCCGAGTTAGTCTAATTTTCGGCCGACACTTGTATACTTTTCCAGCAATATTAAATACCCTCTTACCCCCGCCCCCCATTGTTGCTTATGTAGTTTGTTTTCACTTACATAGTACATACACACATACATATACTTTTCTTCAATTAATTTTAGTTAATGTAAAATATTTAGTGAATTGCAGTTGACGACATATGTATGTAGTTTTATAAGTTGAGCAAATAGTTGTGGTGAAGTAATAAATACATGTGAATGTAAGTATAAAATCAAAAAGCAACAACTGTTTACTTGTTTTTGTCGCTTTTTTTCGAGCTGCCTTGTTTTTTGGTTAGCGAAAAAAGGCAATAAAAACAGCGGAAACAGCATTGCTTAAAAATAAAATAACAAGCGACAACTTGGTATATTGGATAAGTGATAAGAAATGTAAGTAAATTACATAAAAAAAAGAGATAAAATAAAAGTGAAACAAAAAACAAAAACAATGAACTCTAATACTTTAATGTGTATGATGAAAATAAATGCGTAAATAAAAATTAAATGATAAACCTAACACCAATCACTGTAATTATTTGATCAATAAATGAATGAAAGAACTATATAATAAAATCACAACTACGTATTTTAATGCTTTTTTACCAGTTAAAGGCCAGTATGCAGCTCTCAAGAAAAGCAAAAACTCCAATATAAAATGACGTACAAGAAATGGCTAAGAAATTTTCTTGTGTTAACATTTTCTTGAGGCAGTACGCAGTTCTTAAAAAATTTGCTACGCTTTCTACTACGGTTTTCTAAATTTTTTTTTTGTGAAAAAGAGCACAAGGCAACCCATGCTTGCAACATGAATACATATATGCCCGTTCCATTATTTTTTGAGGAAAGAGTGAGGCAACAGGCTGGTGAAGTATCAGATATCAAAATTCCTTCTACGAAAATACGAAATAATGACTTTTCTTGGGGAAAATGCAAATATTAAATATCAAATTATCTAACGGGAAAGATCAAGGCATTTCAGAAAGAAAATTGAAAAGTTGACTGCTCAGAATTGTATGTGCCTGAAGACCCACAAACCGTTCCACATTAGCGTTGCCAAATGTCCCGTATTTGCCGGGACGTCATGTATTTTGCATTAAATTCGAAATGGTCCGCCGGGACAAGATTTTTCCCGAATTTTCGACAATTTCATTATACATTTCAACCTGTAAACTTTTACCCCGCATGGCCATGTTTTAACGCGTCTATTGTGAGAAGGTCATTAAGGTGTTCGTACACGATGTGTGTCGATTTCAATAAGCGACTGTGAATAGTTTTTAATCACTCATCCATCTACAACTGTTTGTTTGTAGAAAGATGAGCGACTATAAACTATTCCCACTTAATGATTGAACGAGGAAACGACGTTGATGAAAGGTTCCTTTGACCAAACCTAGGGTGCGTTTTGAAATGCATCAAGCCAAAGCATCAGTATCTTTTATTTCTGAACTATAATTGATGGAAATGTCTTATTTACGCAACTAAGTTCCAATTCGGCTTATAACCGTGGTGGCGCATATTTTACATTTCTATCAATTATAGTTTCGAAATAAGAAAGACTGATGCTTTGGCTTGATGCATTTCTGAAGGCACTCCGAGTCTGTTATATGTTTTTGGGGTCGCTGAACACGAATCTGAAGTCCGTTTTGCTCCATGACGTCTGGATTTTTTTCTAACCTCAAAACACATCTCGGATTTTACGTGACAGAGAAAATCCGAGGTGTTTTTTGAGGTTAGGAAAAAATCTAGACGTGATGGAGCAGAACGTCCGTTCAGATTCGTGTTCAGCGACCCCAAAAACATGTGATAGACTAGGTTTGGTGAAAGGAACCTTTCATCGATTTTTTTATGTGGACCTGTGTAATTGATTGGCAGTTGACCTATTTTTACCATATTTCAGATTTGTGACTTCCTAGTTTAATCCAAGTCACAAACTGAATTTCACTGAATTCGGAAAATATTTCCCATTCCCGCCCACTAGTATAGGGGAGGGGGTGTGGCTGGTCGCCAAGTCACATTTTTTTTTTATATTTCTGGGTTTTTAAGCCAAAATAGATGTTGCACAAAATTTTTCCTTTGTTGAGGGCTGTTACTACACCTTTTTCAGTTTTAGTTCAGAAAGTTGCAATTCATATTCAGAAATTCCATTTTAAACTCGGTTGAACATGAATTGTAACTTTCTGAATTTAAATTGCAACTTTCTGAACTAAAACTGAAAAAGGTGTAGTCCTTGCCATATTAAGTAGAATACAAAATTCGTATAGCTGACGGACGTGGCAATTGACTGATTTTCACCATATACCTGATTTATGTATTTCAGTGAATATTCAGCAAAATCGGTGCTAATTTACTACTTTTTGTCACATTTCGTCTTTTAACAAACACAATAAACGACGAGATAAGCTCTATTTTTACCGTTCTCAGCGTTAAACTAGTTTAGTACGGTAGACACGTGTCTAAGAGGACCCCTAAATAATTCGCTTTGGGAGATAGAAGTTATATAAGAGTTATTCAAAGCAAACCAAAGTGCAGTTTTGAGTTATATTCGCTCTATGCTTACCCTGCAAAAAATGCGACTAATCCGGGATGACTTCGGGAGCAATGGCAAAGGAACATGCGACTAATACCACTTTTGATCTCTTTATATTGGAATGAACTGTTCGCTTTTCGAACGGGTATAAAAAGTGACCAGTCAATTTAAAAAAACTAATATTTGCGCCAGCTGCGATTCGAACCGGGGTTCACAGTTTTGCTAAGCGAATTATCTCTCTGTGTGCCAACGCCGTGGAATAAGTGCGTACATATCATTAAAACGTTAATAGTTAATAGAGATTAGTCGGGGACTGATTGATCTCCAATTTTACCCGTAAGGGATGAGTCAAGACTAATTAATCGCCAATAAATAGTACCCGTATGAGACTAGTTGCGACTAATTAATACCCAATTGTACCCGGTTGTGAGTAATCTCGGAATATTCTGTTTAAAGATTAGTCGCACAATTTTTTGCGGGGTACCTATATTGTACATATGTATGTACGAGTACATTGTAATCGATGCCATGGCAAGTGTCGCTCTGTTTACCGTTATCGTTAACTTTATAATTACAATTGCCAATGTCATAGGCATATTTACTAATCAAAATATTCCTAATCCCTTACCAAAAGTCAACTGAAATTGACTTCGTGTTTAAAAAAAAAAAGTACATAAATACATTTGCCGCTTCCGATCTCCCTCAAAATCTTGCCTCGATAAATACGGTACGGCTACATGAATACTAATTTTTATTTTTTGCGCGACTGCCGCTTTCTTCTTATCTCCATCCGCGAGGCAAATACATAGTAGTAAGTAAATTATGTATGTGTCGAACAAATGTAATCCCAAACGATCTCAATAAATGTTCTTATCGGCATAATTAATTTATTACGACTCAAGTGTGTTTAATCAATAAATATGCAGTAAATACGAGCACATATTAAAAGCAAATTAACTATACCTACTACTGCCTATAGCTATTTTTAAAAATTGTCCATTTTAATGTGAAAGCTGAGCGGTGGTCTATATTGTGTGGTCAAACGAGCGAACATTGATCAGTTGATCGAAGCTGCATGAACGATTAAGTAGTTGCTTTAGAAAAATTTAGCATAAATAAGAGTTTTTGGTGGTAGTAATAATAATTGCTTTGAAAAATGCCTTCAGAAGAAAAAAACATTGAAAAAAATGGTTCAGCCGCACCAAAACCGAGTGGTGCCGATAGTGCAGTCTTAAAAGTTGAAAATGGTAAAAATATAAAAGTCAAATATACGACAAAAAGCAGTGGCACAGTCCTTTTGCCCAATCGTGATGTACCATTGCCTACGAAATTCAATACTTCGGATAATATACTCGATCCGTTTTGTGATCCTGCTAAACCACAAAAAATATCTTTTCATGATGTTACTTCAGCGGCATTTTTAATTAGAGGCGGTGTTGAGAGAACGCCATGTCCGGTAAGGAACATAACCGATATCGTTTATCGGTGAATCAGGATTTGTGAGTTTGTGTGTTAAGAACGGACTAAATCGTATTTTTACAATTGTGAAGATGCACATATTGCACTTCACAAAACTTGGGAAATCAGTTGGCGCAACGGTAATGCCCTGCCAGCAAATGGAAGAGAATTTTATCGCCTATCGCCTCGATGTCAAAGCGATAGTGACTCATTTAACAAAACATATTTCTGCTCGGACGATTTTTAATCCTTGAAGTGTTGCAAAATAGCAAAGCAAATCTTGGAAGTCCATTCAAGTAAAACTATTTTTTTTATTTCATTTTTCAATTAACGCGCAAGTAATTATATTCGAATAACAAATAATAAAATTACTTTTAATTCTAAACAGATGCGTTATTTGATTTATTATGTTAATGCCTCTTTAGGTACTATGAAGTTTCAGAACTGCTTTTTAAAATGTTTAGTTGGAATTTTAGAAAATATGGGTGCGTTTGAGCTAGTAATCGTAAGCCGAAAGCAGAATGAAAATCGTGTAAGTAACTTTGCGCTTTGGGTTGCAAGTTCAAAGGTATCTCAAAAATTTCATTACGTTCAGACTTTATCGCACAAGTTACTATCATTCCTTTCGAAATAGTTTCCAATTTCTCTATCGCTTTCGTGTCACAAAGACGTGACGTCTTGGTGGAACAGTTCTTCCCGATAAGAATTCGAAAAAATAGCGATATCGTCGGCGATGATTTTCACAGAAATGTCGTATTAAATCATGATGCAATAATACGAGGTGTTATCGGTTGGCAACTTCTCGCTCTAATTCCGCCATATTGACTGCCTTAGGTGAAACAGTGTTACTTCTTCAACAATTCTATGCCTAATAATATAGTTGAATGTTTTTTATTTTTTCTCTCAAAAAGGTATTTTATCTTATTTTATTAAATTTCATTACGAATATACCATAAAAAAGCCAATTTTGTTTAGAAGAAAATATGAAATTTTATATTTTCCCCCCAAATGGGGATTAATTTCTTTCCGTTTTTCTTCTTATTCTACTGAGCTAAGGCAGTGTCAAATCGAGCTGTCACAACTGATACCACCTTGTATTATTGCATCATGGTGTTAAATTAGTAACTTCCGCAATAGAAAATGCAGGCAGTGTGGTTATTCAGCATGGTACAATAATAACAGTTATTGTATTCCCTGAGAGTTTTTCTTCACATCGCTCCCTTGTGCGCCCTTATTTTCATTTTGACGCCGTTCAATGTTGATTCTTTTACTTTTATTTGGCTTTGCTTTTTGTTTTCGCTCAATTTAATTTTTATAATTTTACAAAACAAGAGAAAAAAAGTTTGAAATGATGTTAGTAAATTAAATAAAATAAATAATTAAAATAATAATAAGAAATATCCTTTTTCCCTAGCAGTTAACCTTTTAGTGTGGGCAACAATGATGTTTTTCAAATAAGGCAGCTCGGAATATGCGCTCTCTGGGAAGACAATACCTGTACAATTTACTACGCTCTCACCTGTAGACAATTTTTGGCAATGAGCTGATAGTTGGGGCATTCACAACGGTGTCGTAGATGTCGTATTGTTGTATGACGTAAATTTTAAACGCCTAAAAAATATATTAAGGGAGTTCGCAAAGTACCATCAAAGTTATATTTTGAATTTTTGCTGTGATAAAAAATAGTTGGTTGTCGTTTCAAATTCTCTAAACATTTATTTAAGCTTTTAAAGTTTACGACATACGACCACTTATGATACCGTTGTGAATCCCTCAAGTGTTTTTACTTAGGAAACTGTACGATTACTCGGACTTAGGTTATTATTATACATATAGAGATATATTATTTTACCTTTTCCAGCGTTCCACATCCTCAGATGCGTACGGCATGGACTTGTATTTGAAAAAAGACTTTCTGCAGGTTACTGGCAGGTGAGAATGGAAATTAAAAACTATGTAAATAAAAACACAATTATTTTTAACTTTATTCTTTTTGCGGTTACATAAACGGAAGTCTAAAACATTATGTATTTTTATTGTATGTATCAGATTAACTTGAAAAATACCATAATATAGTTTACTAAAAGTCTATTTGATATCACACACCTCTAGCCATTTAGCTAAAGTGGATGCCCATGAGTTGTATTCAAATTGTAGGTACCTTTTACGTACACACCACTAAATCATTAAATTGTTTACAAACTTTTTTTTTTTGTTAAATTAGTCAGTAATCAGTCATTAACTCTGTAAACAATATTCGTTGATCTTTGACTGTGAAAATCTTTCCATTAAATGAGTGAGCTTATGGCTGACCAGTCCAAAGTGCATGCGTACAGTATCGGTCATATTTATAGCACTCCATTTGAAAGTGATACTGTTTGCCACCTATGGTCATTTATTTATTTTTAAGAATTTTTAAACACAATATTTAGAGTCCATTCCATGATAATAAAAAAAAAAAAAAAATAAGGTAGTTTCACTTTGAAGTTTTTTTGACATAAACTGACGTTTATACTTTTCGTAAATTGCTCAAGTAGCACTGCCATTTCAATAAATTATTGTGGTCGAAATTTTAATTATTTTTTAAGGATGATTTTTTGCATTAGAAAATAATAAAACGCTAGGTAAATTTACTTATTTCATCGTATTAGCAGAGCTGTTAGTAAATATGCATTGATTTAAAATACCTTAAAGTATCTTACCGCAAAAAATTTGCACTATCTGCAGTGTTATCTGAAATATTATTATATCTGGCCCTTTAAGAAACTTATGTACATATATATTAGGATGTTGCTTTAATTTGGATTCTCTTTAGTGGAAATTTGAACCATGGAGTGATTAAGAGAAGCTTACCGTCAATGAAATACCATGTAAGCATAGACTTATTTGTTATAACGCATAATGTAGTCATGAAGAGGAGAGTAAAAAAATTCCTAATTCTTAGAGCTTCTTATTATATTTTTAAATATATTTTGATTTAAGTTAATAACCACTTTTTTAATTTCTGCAAAGAATACGGTAGCTTCAATTTAAAGGAAAATGTGATAGGCACATTTTACGTCAAATGGGAGCAATGGCGGGTAAGAAGAAGAAGTGAACCTACCTTGAAATTTTGTATCATTGTGATCAGGTAGCATGAATTTGATGAAATGTCATTATTTAATTAAAAGTCAAATGGTTAACAACAACAACGAATGTCATTAAACGAAACTACCTTTTTTTGTATCATACCAACAAACGTTTAGGTTTGAGCTCAACGTTAGGTTAAGTTGAGAACTAAGGTATTTCACGAGTATTTAGTTCTTCACTGATTGTATCTCATAGAAGAGCGTACTGCTAGACATCGGAAGTTTCTGCTTTATAATTTTCATGTTATTTTTAACGGCCATATTTTTTTTATTTTTTCTTCAAGGTTTTCCGTGAGTTTTTAAAAATCTGTACAAATCAGGCGAAAATATTGATCCGCCTTCGCTCTTAGATTTTGATACAATGCAATTAGCGTATATATCATTGCTGGTCTTTTTGCCACATCGATGGGTTCTTTCTAAAGAAGGTTCAGTGAATTATGAACACATGCAATAACACCGCAATGAAAAATTTAGATTTGCCGGCGCAACCTAATACTTCCCACTGCAAATGTGTAGAGAATTTCTTCCTCTGCAATGTAGTTTTATTTTAAACATTTTTTGTTCAAATCGTTTGATTTGACGCCGTCAGAGTTCTGGGATAAAATATGTTACTTCTCTTTAATTTTAAAACCAAATATGTAAATCAACTCAAATCCTTAACAATTAAGTTAATTTATAATTTTCAAACAGGCGGCAACCTTCAGCACAAATATTTTCGGTTGTAAGCCTTCTTAAACTCCGATTTTTTTTTAATTCTATTTTCTAAGTTACACCTCTAGCAATACATCGGTGTAAACTACATTCAATTCCATGAATCAGTTTTCGAGTGATGCGCGTACAAACATACAGACTGACACACAAAAATTCTAAAAATTGTTTATTTGGCTTCTGTTGCTCTAATAAAGACCCCCATATTAATTTTTCATTAAAATCTACAACGTTCAGACATCGGCCTGTTACAATTTTATTACTTATATTTACATATATAGATTACTCAATTACTTAACTCCTTTCTTACAGCTTCAAAGAACGTGGTGCCCGCTATGCGCTGCTCTGCCTCACCGATCAGCAAAAGAAGACCGGAGTTATATCAGCATCGCTAGGAAATCATGCGCAGGTCTTTCTTTCATACCAGCTTTTAATTTTAAGTAGGGGTATTCGTCTAAACATAAAAACTTATGAGACATGTAAAATTTTGAGTTTACACTCAGTGTTGCATCCTCATTAAATAAAATGACAACACCGAAGTATTTGAATTTGCCCTTCGTTTAAATTTATCGTACTTTGATAGATGGTTTACAAAGCCGAATATTTGATTTACGAGGGATTTAAGAGCTTAGACGAATACCCTGAATACGCATACAATGCATTTTAATTTCTAATTTAATTGAAACGAAAAATACATCTCTCCTATAGGCGCTCAGTTATCACGGCTGGAAGCTTGATATACCCGTTACAGTGGTTATGCCAAAAGAAGCACCTATTATGAAAATACAAAAATGCCGCAATTACAAAGCGAATGTGGTTGTTGAGGGCAAGGATATGGCCGAAGCTAAGGCGCTCGCCATGAAAATGGCGCAAGACAGAGGACTGCTCTACATCAACGGCTACGATCATCCACAAATTATGGCTGGACAGGGTACAATTGGTTTGGAAATATTAGAGCAAGTACCCAAACCGGATGCGGTGATTATACCAGTTGGTGGTGGTGGACTTATAGCCGGCATTGCAACGGCCATTAAGGCATTATCGCCGGACACTAAAGTTATTGTGAGTTGAGAAAGCGAGATTTTAAACTTAATTTCCAAAACTACAAAAAAAAAAAAATAATAATTTTAAAATTAAAACAGGGCGTTGAATCAGAGAAATGTCCCAGCTTTTCGAATGCGATGGAAAATAATGGACCCATATATACACCACTAGATAATACGTTAGCCGACGGTTTGGCTGTGCCCAAGGTGGGCTACAATGCTTATGTAACCGCCTTGCCACTCATCGATAAGATGGTAGTTGTGAAAGAGGAGTGGATTGCTTTGGCCATTTTACGTTTGGTGGAAGAGGAGAAGTGTGTGGTGGAAGGTGCCGGTGCTGCTGGATTGGCTGCTATACTAGCGGGACATTTGAATGAACTGCGGGGCAAAAAGTGAGTATCAGTAAAGTTATTTTAATAATAGGAGTGCATCGTGGTCAAAAACAAAAAAAAAATGGACGTTTATCTACAGAGTGGTTATACTTTTATGCGGTGGAAATATCGATACAACTGTGTTTGGACGCTGCCTGGAGCGTGGACTTGCTGCGGAGGGACGCTTGGTGAAATTCTGTGCAGAGGTTAGCGATCGCCCTGGTGGTATCTATGAACTCTGTGATATGCTCTCACAATTGGGTGTCTCTATCAAGGATATAATGCATGAACGCGCTTGGCTAAAGGATATTCATAGAGTAGAGGTGAGAAGTGATATATTGTAGAGAAGCTTTAAACTTAAGCATTTAAAAATATTTGGTTTTTTAGAAATTTAGTTTTAATTTTGATATGCAGCACTTCTTTATTTCCTATATTTAAATATTTTCTATTTATAAATCTTTTACGTACCCACTTACAGTCAGCGTCAAATATAAGTATACACTGTTTCACGAATTTCTTTATTTATATTTTCCATACCAAATTTTTATTATTTTTTTTTAGAAAATTCAATCAAATTCAATAGCAAAAACTACAAGATACATTTTTTTTTATTTCATACGAAACTCGGGAAAATGCAAAAAAAATTTCAATTCGATTTCTTAGAAAAATTTTAAGTATGCAGTATGTTTGTAGCCCATTAAATTCTAGTACAATAAAGTGCAAGTTTACATAGCGGCGCTAAAAAATTGCCTTGAAAATTTCGATGCGAAATTCTTGCATTTTTCCGAATTCTGTATGAAATTACAAAAAAATTGTTCTGTAGTTTTTGTTTTTGAATAAACTATATTTTTATAAAAAAAATAAAAAATTTGCTATAGAAAATATAAATAAATAAAATCGTCAAAACGTCAGGGTGTATTTCCGGCGCTCACTAGTATGCGCGTACGTACATACTTATTTCTATAAAAATGTGTTTCTTCTTCTGGTTTGCTTTTAGGTGAAAGTAATTTGTGAGACCCGTGATTGGGCACATAGCATGGAACTGAAAAATAAGTTGAAGAATCATTACGCGAATGTAGAGTTCTCGGAGGAACCTTTGGCCATACATCACAATGCAGTTATATAATTAAATCTTAACTTAAAATTACATATTTGTACATATCGACCCATTTGCGCGAAATTAGCGTATGTATGTATGTGGCATTTTTTCGAAATCGACTTTTTGATGCAAATTTATTTTTACACCACACAACGTATCAGCCGGTAAAATATTGCAGCTTCTTAATAAAATCTCTTTCGTTGCGCCGAAAATTTACTGTATATTTTATCGTATGTTACTATGAATTTTTTTTCTTGTGGGTGAAATTTCGTATCTGCCATAAAAAATACTTAGAACATAAATAAAAAAATTGAAAAGATTTAGAAAAATGAAAAAACGCATTCCTGTAAAGTTTGTTTCCTGGCAAATACGATAAATTCACGCAAAGGTGTCTATATAGTGATTTATTTGCTTGCGAATCGGCAACAAAGTGCTGTGGGAATTCGGTGCTTACAAGCGGGAAGTAGTATTTGTATGAAAGCTCCGCTCATAAGCACTGACTGCTTATATTGAACTTAGGGTTGCCAACCGTACTATAATATATAATATTGTACCATTTTTCCGATCGGCGTACTATATACTTACTGTTGGAAAAAATATAGTACGCAATAATGCTATATTTCTTCAATTATAAATATAAATATATTTCAGTAATTTGCACGAAAAATGTGTATTAAAATGGATGAACTTTATACTGAAATAACAATATTAAATGAAATATTCTTTTAAGTAAAAGGTCATTGTAAGTTTATAATCAAAAATTGTCATATATTTTTAAAAATACTGAGAAAGAATTAAAAAACTGACTAAAAAAAATTATTTCATTTCTATTCTCTATTCCAACATCTTCGGCATTCACAGGAAGAACTTTTTCCATCACTTAAGAATCGTTTTTATTTTTTCTTTTAATTAAAGTAGTATATCTATACATTCGAAGTGTTCTATATTTTTTCCATTTTTTTTTTTAAGTATGTACTATAAATATCTTAGAAAATGTTGGCAACCCTAATTGAAATCCTCGATTATACATATTCATCTATGTAATTCAACCAAACGAACAACTACTATTACATAATAAATTTTCATTTAGAATGGAAACAAATTGAGAATTCATTTCTATCACACTTCAAAATGTACTGAAGATGTGCCGTATGTATGACCATTTTTGAAACGAATCCTGAAATAGGGCGATCTTCAACCAAATTCTGAAATAGGACGTTTTTGAAAATTTTTTTGAGATATGGCGTTTTCGAACTGGCTGCCGAGATGGGTCGATCTTCCACTTTAGAAATAAGTCATTGATGTCTGAGCTGCCCCAAATCGTATGGTGGGAACTCGCGTCAGACCCACCAACATGGCGGACCCTCCTTCATCTAGCTTCTGCCACCGTATACCTTAGTAACCGCGGAGGTGGCTCCACCTCGTCCTTGTGCGCCATATAAGCGGAGATCAATCAGAGTTCTCCGGTCGCACCCTCCAGGCTCACCGTCACAATGTCTCCATCGCTGCAAAAAAGGGCCAAAATAAAAGCATTAAGTTCCTTCCTGATGAGCATGCAGGATCGGGGTCTACCTGCGTCCCGTTGCACCATCAATTTGTAGTTCTTCGTCCATTTACCAGAAACCTTATTGCTCAGCCACGGCTCCTGGATCAGGACTAAATCGACTCCACCTTTCTCAATGTGGATTAAAAGATTTGCTGACGACGCTTTAGAGTGCTGAGGATTGTTCTGTCATCTACTAGGGAAGCACAAAATGAGCATTACGTTGTATGTTGCAAAATAACGTGTAGATGACATGATGGCAATTTTGGTCATGATGACAATTTTGGTACTAAAAGCTGAAAGAAAACATTGATTACCTCGTAAGGAGCTTACCGATTTTCCCAGAGGGCTAGAGGTCGCTTCTATACATCCTTCGGTGCTTCGGCAAAATAATTATAAAGAAATCTCTCTGCTGTATGTTTAATTAGTTATATTATCTAATGTGACGTTGTTACCTGGCTTAACGTTACTAAAATTCCCATTGAAAAAGTTTTGTTAATATTGTTCTTGAAACAATTTTTAACGGAAAGAGAAAATGCATCTTATGTCGAACGAACTTTTTATTTTGACATCAGCGGCTCCATTTTTTGCAAATCTGTTTTTTACTACGTTAAACTAAACATGCCAAATGTGAAACAAGGCATAGCTTAAATACGGTTTTTCCAAATAACTCGACCCTGGCGCTACCTAACGAGACCCCTTTTGGCAAAAATGTTCCTGCTTACTTAACCAATATATATATTATAAAAATCAGCTAAATCGACCTATAAATAAGTTAGATATAGGACTTTTATATTTTTTCGATAGACTTTTCGCTGGAATCGCCCATATGTGGTACAATACCAGATTGCTGAAACGACGTTGACACAGATTTGATTAGCTTTAAGCTATCATTTGTCGATTAGGAGTTTGATATTTCGCAATCATTTCGTCTGGTCTATGCACTAGAAGATAAGCTCTTCTTCGCTATTTAAAATTATATACATACATGTATAAATAAATTTCATCCAAGATGACTGAATACCCATAGTTTATATCGTTACCAATGCAGCTGGTATCGAGACTGCTACAAGTAAATAGTAACGATTTTTGCTTATAACAGTCGTTAGTTGAATATTTTTTTGGGTTATACATATGAATGCGGAGTAGACTTTACCGATATGCATAAGATTTTAGTAACTTGGTATTCGGTACTCCTTCAATATAGACGGAAACTGATCATATTAAAATTGGAAATTCCATCACTAAAATTTCGCTTTTCAAAGATATTTTATATTTTTCTGATTTATTTTGTTAAATTGTACAAATTTTATACATATGTAACTAGTTAAAACTTAAACAATATTTAGACAAGATAGTTTTAAGGCGTAGTTTTAGTACAATGGATGACGACATAATCGATGTAAACTGTAATCCAAAAAAACCACGTGATATAAACCTTGAACATATCACCACGGCCGATTTACTTTTAAAGGGAGAAGTGGTGCAGACGCCATGCACGGTATTGAATTCCGATATGCATAGTTACTTGTATAGAAATTTTTATGTTCAAATTCTCTTCCAGCGTGCTGCAAATTCTCCTGCTTATAATATGGATTTGTATTTCAAGAAAGAATTCATGCAAGTAACAGGTAGGTAAGAAAACTATAAATATAACGATATTTTAAATACTAAAAAGTGTCAGCGATCAGAAGTAAGGATGCCGCAGAAGCTTTCAAACTTACTACGCTCAAGTTTTTCCATAATAGCGTTTCAAAAAGCCATATTCACAGTGCGAGATGCGGCTAAAATGGAAGATACTGGCATTCTCAGCTTGCACGAAATTGTGACCGTTTTACAGACGAAATACTGATCGATCTTACCTCATCTACATATGAACCTTCATTGTAGGTGGATAGACCGTCATCGGTTACGGGTAGTACTAGTTATGTCCCATTCTTCTCTGATCGGAAACCGTATAGGTACTCAAATATTGCCGCCCGAGCTTGATACAGCACCTTTCAATTCGTTGCATCATTCTTTAATTGTATATGTATGTTCTTATTAAAAATTGATTTTATTTCAATTGTAATGCTTTCTTTCGTAATTTACGTACGTATATCTATATTGCAGTTTCAAAGAACGTGGCGCACGTTTTGCCCTACTTCTACTATCCGATAGGCAGAAGGAAATTGGCGTTGTTTCAGCCTCAACCGGAAATCATGCTTTGGTAAATATTAGTTTGATAGTTTGATCGTAACCACAACGAAACTTTAATGCCTTCTGAGCCCTATTTTACAGGCCATAAGTTATCATGGAAATCAACTAAATATACCTGTTACTGTGGTAATGCCCACCTGCACTTCCCGTTGGAAAATCGAAAAATGCCGCTCATATAAAGCAACTGTCATTATTGAAGGTCGCGACATTGCCGAGTCCAGAATAGTCGCATTGGTCTTGGCCAAGGAGCGTCAATTGGAATATATTAATGGCTACGATCATCCACATGTTATTGCTGGTTGTGGCACCATTGGATTTGAGGTTCTAAATCAAGTACCAAAAATCGATGCTATAGTTGTGCCAATTGGTGGCGGCGGACTTATAGCAGGAATGGCCTTAACCGTTAAGATGGCATCACCAAATACGAAGATTATTGTGAGTTCATCAAATGCATCAAAAGTAATGTTCTTTTCCCCCAAATCAATCGCCTGAGCTTCTGCAGGGCGTGGAACTAGAAAAATGTCCCAGCTTTACGCGTGCTCTGGAGAATAAGTCACCAATTTATACGGCACCAAATAGCTCAGTGGCTGAGGGTTTACTGGTGCCAACAGTGGGTTGTAATGCCTTCCCTATGGCAAACACATTAATCGACAAGTTAGTGGTGGTACGCGAGTCTTGGATAACTCTAGCCATGCTGCGGCTGGTTGAAGAAGAAGGGTGTATAGTCGAAGGTGCTGCTGCCGTGGGCTTGGCAGCAATATTGGCGGGACAATTGAATGAGTTGCAAATGAAAAGGTACAGGATATTATTAGTTGATAATAGGTTTGTTCGTCGAAAATCCAGCAAGAATTATCCAACACTCAAAATATCAGAGAGTAAGAAAAAATTCTCTCAAATTCTCTCTCATGTTGAGAAACTTGCAAATTTCTGCACGAACGCAAATTTGCAGGAATTTGCAAGTTTCGCTGCCAGCTGGCGTCCACGGTTGCATTTCAAACATAAAAATTTTTTATAGAATTTTTAAAATTCTTTCGGATGGCCAAAAACAGGATATACATGTATATTACTCGTTGTTCTGACTTTCTTTGACATACATTTCAATTTCTTTATCGTACTAGCTGTCGGGTTTCTTAAATCGACTCTGGTTGCAATTGCATTCCGATTGCGAATACCATTTTTTTCAGCCGAATTAAGTTCAAATCATTGGAATTAACTAAATTAATTATATCAACAATTATTTACTTTCTTTTTTCATAAAAAAATCGCTCGTGTTTATAAATTTTTAAATTTAACGAACTAATTTATTCAAATTATTGTAGACAAAAATGCAACCATGCGCCACAACCACATGTTTTTCGTGTTTGCAAATTCTTGCTGGCAAAATTTTTTCCATCAAGAATTTGCAACTTCTCTCCAAGAGAACTGTCACTTTGCTCTCACAATTTTTGAGTGTTGGATAATTTTTTGGTCTGCACGAACGCGATTTGGGCAAAAATCGTGATAATTCGTACAAATTCGTACAAATTTTTTGCTCGACGAACAAACCTAATAGCTTAGTATAAATATACTATATAAAAGCATATAGATATATGTACATATACATATGTATTTACCTATGAATATATGTATTCCTTTTTCTAGGGTCGTGGTTCTACTTACTGGCTGCAACACAGATGTGGTGTCCTTCGGACGAGCTCTAGAACGCGGCTTGTTCGCAGAGCGTCGTTTATTGCAGGCTGATAGTGATGAAAGTGAGCGCGAAGGTGGCTTACTCGAACTTTTGGAAAAACTTTCGAAACATGGTTTAGCAGTTAATGATTTATTGTCCGAGACTGTCTGGTTAAAGTTAGCCTACAAGATGGAAGTGGGTAAGTATAAGGACGGTATTTAAAGTCATTAATTTTTAATAAGACCCAATTTCTACAAACAAAGAATTTTTCATATCAGAACAAGCTTCCAAGTTGATAATAAAAGCTAAAGCTCATGATATTATTCGAATAATTCGATTATTCGTATGTTCGAACGTTCGAATAGCAATTGTTTGTACGATGCCATTCGAATGTTACTATTCGAATAGTTGATTCTCTTCGATTATTCGAATAATCGCAAAGCTATGATTATTCGAATTCCTTATTAAAGTCGAATATTCGGTCGTTGTAGTAAGCGTTATATATTAGGGACGGTAACGGTTATGCTTTTTTTCAAAAAGTCAAAAAATAATCGTTATTTTTTCATCGATATGTTTTCAGTCAACAATAAAAGTTACAAATTGACTTTTATTTTTTCGGTCAAAAATAAAGGTTAAAATATGACTTTTATTTTTTCGGTCAGAAATAAAAGTTAACACTTGCCTTTTATTTTTTCGGTCAAAAATAAAGGTTAAAATATGATTTTTATTTTTTCGGTCAGAAATAAAAGTTAACACTTGACTTTTATTTATTCGGTCAAATATTAAAGTTAAAATATTTTTTATTTTTTCGGTCCAGTATAAAAGTTCAAATTTTACTTTTATTTTTTCAGCCAAATATAAAAGTCAAAACTTGAACTTGGCAGCCAGTTTGAAAACGTTCTATCGCTTAAAACATTTCAAGAACGCCCTTTTTCAGAATTTTATTGAACAGCCTAGCTCAGAATTCGGTTCAAAAACGCCATATCTCGAATTCCGGAATACATTCATCTGTATTAATTAGTAGCAAACATTCGGCGTGCTTCACTGCGTCTTAAAAGTATTCTTGTGTTCTTACTCCGTCCCAAAACTCTTATGGCCTCATTCATAAAAAGTAAAATCGATTTAAAGAGCTTTATGAATTAAGATTTTTAAATAAAATTTCTATTAATAAAGCATTCTCTAGTTTTTATGAATGTGGGTGTTAGTTAATATATTTTCCAAGTATTTAGAAAGTAGGTAAAATATCGACATTCTCCTGGGAATTTAATTTATAATCTCACGCACTTTCTTCAGAAGTGGGTTAACTTAATATTTAACTTTTCTTATTAATTTAACTTAATTAAATTTTTCTAATATGTGGCAACCCTCATACAAAATTATTTTAGCAGTAAACTTCGTAAAACTCTTCAGTTTGAGATTCATATTGCAATATTTAATTCATGTCATCAATTGAATTGAATTAAAATTTTCAAACAAGTGGCAACCTTCCGCAAAAATATTTTCGGCTGTAAGCCTTCTTAAATCTAATTCGTTTGATAGCCTACTGCAATATTTACTTTACCGTATCAATTAACTTTTACTGCAATTTTTCAATAGGTGGAAACTCTATTTTTTGTGTATTTTGAGTTGCACTAATTGCTCTCGCAATACATCGGTGAAAACATTCGATTCCATGAATTAGTTTTCCAGTGATGCGCGTACAAGCATACATACAGGCAAATAGACAAAAATTATAAAAATTGTTGATTTGGCTTTTACTTGGCTCTAATAGAGACCCTTATATTGCAATACAATTTAATTATGTGTATAGATTTTTCCCAGATACGTCTTTTATTTTACGGCCCGGCGATATTACTCAAATAGTATTCAATGGGGGTATTCATACCCGATTTATTGCAGATAGACGCAATATGCCCTCCCACAATTTATTATCTCTGGCTGTATTGACAAAGAAGCTGGAAGATTCTTCACTGAAAACAACAAACCAACAAATTATGCCAAATGAGAGCAAAGAAAACCCCAAAACAGAAAGTCTAGATGAGCCAAAGAAAGGTGTACAAAAGGTTTTAGAAAAAAGAGCAGAAGAAGAGAAACCAAAACGGTTATCCGAACAGTCGCCACAGCGGACAAGATATGGAATTCTCGAAAAGACACGACAGGAGCCCCCATCTGTATATAAGCATAAAAAGTTATCAATGCTAAAACGAGTGGCATCATCAAAAAAGCATCCAGTATAATGTCCGAATAATTTATGTACAACTTTTAATTTTTAAAAGTTGCAAAACGTAAAAATGGAACTAGTAAATAAAACACACATGTTTGTTAAGTTTTTTTTTTTATTCATAAAAATTGTGAGAAAATATTATAAGTACGAGTATTATGAAAAATTTCAATAAATCATACATCATCATCATCATCGTCATCGGTGCTTGTGTCAGCCAAATACTCTTCATCATATTCACTCAAATGCTCACCATCACCCACTTTCTTTTGTTTCTTGAGCAAACTTAGACGATAGGCCTCCTCCTCTTCGGGTGTGGGATCGGTTGTCTCTATAAAATCCGCCTCGCCATGTGGATACTCATCCATCACAGGCGCCAAATGAACGAATGGCATATTACGTGCCACATACTTATGGCCCCAACCGATATAAATCGATTCGCATAGCTTATCATAGGTGAATGTGTAGGCACCCGGCCAAATGTTCGATTGCATGACAAGTATGCGTTCGTTTTTATTGGTGTACTTGCTGGTGAAACGTGTTACCCATGGCATGGTGTACTGATCGCTAATATCGAAATAGATTGGATTAAGTATTGGTGGTCCAACTTCGGGTGAGGATAATTCTTCACCCTCCTCATCCTCATCCACATCCTCATCTTCCTCTTCCTGCTCTAAATCTTCCTCTTCTTCTCCCATTTCCTCTGTACGCATTTGTTTCCGCAAACCTTCCAATATCTTATCGCGTTCTTTTTTCGCCTTCAATTCATCGAACCAAACCACACGTCCCTGAAGTAATAAATTCGGACGTACGTGCAACCATTTCTCAAGATTTGTAAGATATTCTAGCTGCTCCGGTTCATATTTTTCATTTTTTAACAGCGTAACATCATTATCTGCAATTGAAGGAAATGATTAGCTTAAAAACGAGCTTCAAGATGTTGCAGCTTACCGATTTCTTCTTCTTCCCCCTCGCCCAAATCATTTGGTTCGTCGTCTTCTTCCTCCTCCTCCTCATCGTCTTCAAATCCATCGAATGCACGTTTTTCCTTCTTCGTCATTTTGCGATAGTAACCATTTGGCGCAATGTACGTACCGGCGGTAATTCGACCGATGAGTGCACGCAAGTAATGCTTCTCTTTGCCCGGAAAGCAAGGATAAGATACAATGTCAGCTTCAAGATCGCCCGTAAGAAACTTTTTAATTTGGCGGCTGGCATTGATTTGTTTAGGTGTTACCATAGGCAACTCTATCCAGTCATCCGAAACGGAGTTCACAACAAAATACGAAAAGCGATTAGTGCCCGTACCGACGATTTCAGGTGGTATAGCGAATACTTCTTTAACTGCGACTATTGGTATTGGCGCAACAACTGGCACCATTTTCTCCAAATCTTCAATCGGATGGTCGTCCCAACCCATATTTCCTGGTGTTAGCTCAGGGCCGACAAAAGTTGGTACTGGCTGTTCGGGTGATAGCATACGCGCCATCATCGCCTTATTGTATTCTTGTAACTCCTCTGTCATTTGTTCGGCTCGCGAGAGTACTTCTTCATGCGACAATGATGCCTCCACTACATAATAAGAGGCTTTGAGACCATTCATCATTCCCCAGAAACGGCATTGCATAATCGATGGATGCATTTGTAAACGATCCATGGAGCAAGCGAGTTGAAATATGTCATCTGGATTGATGCCGAAGCCGCATTGATTCCAAAAGAATTGCAAGTGTTGTACACGCTCGTTGAATGTTACGAAACGGCTCATGTCCAAAATATCAAGTTTTAAACCTCCCAAAATTGTCGATTTGGACTCCTCTGAAGGAATTGCCTCCGCAGCCAATGGCAGCTCGTTCGAATCGTATACGGGTAACTGTAAGAATGCAGATGGCATTGAGTGTTAGTTAAGGCGTTTCTGTTTCTACCGAAAAATGTTACCAACCACGTAACCTAAGTAAGTAGTAACCTAAATATTAAAAAATAAAAATTACCTTGTCATTGAACTCTTAGCAGAGATACTAAGAAAAGCGCAATGAAAAGATAAAATTTGTAGGAAGAAACGAGAACGTCCTTAGTAAACCTCTACAACTAATTCATTTAACCAGTACTCTAGTTTCTAATGAAACAAAACGTAGGGAAGAATCCTTTATGTTCTTATGTATATCAACAAAACCCTCAGATTTACTCCATAAGTTCCATTTTTTGCTTTCAAGTTGCATCAAACACTTAATATTCTTCTGTTAGCATACCTTCATAGATAAAAGCATCTTTTTGGCCACACGATAGAGGCGAGACTCTTCGAAAACTCCATCTGGTGGAAATCGCTCTGGCAGATGTAGCTTCTGTTCGCGTACATTACGACTGAATTCTTCGAAGAAATCAATTACATTTGGTGGTCGCTCATCGATGACTCGCTTGATAATGTCTGATAAGTGATCAAATCTACAAAAGGAAGGCAGATTAATTAA
Source organism: Rhagoletis pomonella (assembly GCF_013731165.1). Classification (NCBI taxonomy): domain Eukaryota; kingdom Metazoa; phylum Arthropoda; class Insecta; order Diptera; family Tephritidae; genus Rhagoletis; species Rhagoletis pomonella. The sequence goes on from NW_023458558.1 coordinate 4,646,275, forward strand.
AATGATCTACGAAAGATGTGTTCACATTATTTATATTTAGCCCACAAGTTATCGCCGCTGATACTGCTATATTTTTGCATAATAGCTTTAGCCACATTCAACTCGTAGCCAATGTTGGGCGGTTCTTTGCGTGTGTGATCGTGCTTCTGGCACTCAGCGTCGAAATATTGGCTCAACAAAGTATTGGACGATGAGGAAGAGGTGGAGGTGGAAAATATAGGCGCACATGGATTCTCTGCCTCATCTGATTTGTCTGTTTTGCCCGGTTTCTCTACTTTGCCCATGAAACGGCCACAAGGAAAATTAATATTGGAGCTTGAAGTTGTGTCCATGGTGAAACCATCACAGGATTGCTGTTGATCCAACTCCATTTCAAATTGCTCTTGCTTTTATTTGATTGGTGAGTTGATCTTTTAAATGAAATTGATGGGATGAATTTTTTCTTAATTTTTGTTAAAAATTAGTAATGAAAAATTAAAATATTTGATACCCCTTTAATAGGCTTTAAAGACATTTGACTTTGAGTGAGTTTTTTTTTTACTGAAGGTTGGTTGCTATAATTTTTGTATTAGAGTTGATAATGCACATAAATAAATTACCAATGCGAGTGGCCACTTACGGCAGATTTCAAGTATTGGTACACAGGTTTCCAGGAATTTCGTTGAAAACACTGTTCTCTCTCTGTCTACGGCAGTTTACTGGATGTAATATGAAAAATTAATGCGAGTTTCGGGTTTTAAAAACTTTAGTAATAGATTATTTAATTTTTCTTAGCCACCCCAGCTCATTAACTTATGGTCAATAGACCAGGCAGGGTGGTCAAGCATTCCGACAACAGTCAAGTGATTGTGCCTCAAGGAGTCAACAGACAGCAATCCTGAAAGTGGTCTGAAGTCCGCCATCTGCTTGTTGAAAGCAAATACCTAGCTTGACCCCCTGAGATTGAGGGGAACATGAGTTTTGCGCCATGCAGTCCCTCAAGAGTCAGTGCTGAGCGAAACTTTTACCCAGTTTCTGGAGGAGGCTTCGATGTGGACTGAGGAATACGTGGTATCAGCATTCTCTACTTAAATGGTGGCTATAGTTTTAGCAAGGCATCCAAATACCAGAGCAATTGTAAATTCTGGCAAGTATCTTGAAAGTTCTTTACTGTATTTCGAAAGACTAATTGAAAGATCTGGTAACGAGGAGATCTTTGCGTTATTCTGTTCGCCTTTTAGCAATAAGTTCTTTATTTTTTAATACAAAAATTACCTGACCTACGGGCTGTGATGGAGCCACAGCCGCTAAACTTAAACGTAGAATACGTGATATTATTAAGATCACATTCAAGTTAAATTGTATTACCTTTTATATTAGCCTAGGTCACCGTATTAGTATTCTTCTTCATGTTCGTGCTCGTTTTCACATTATCTTCGTCTTCGGATATGTGCATAAGTTAGCTAAGACTACTAAAACAGCTGGCAACCCTCCTAAATATAGTTAAGAAATAAACAAATCTCTTGCGTCTGATATTGTGATACCCACGTATATTACACTGCATCACCAAAAAAAGTTGCGGTTTTCCCGCCGAGATTACAAAATCTATTATATTTTAAGACGTCCACCAAAATATTTCGGAAAAATTTTAAGATTTACGTGAGCTGGGCCGATTTGAAAATACCCCCAAAAATGGAGTTTTTTATGAATAAAAATAGTTTTATTCAATAATTTTTATTGGGCTTGAGGCCGTTTTTAATAATAAAAAACTTAGTGTGGAAAAGCAACAATTATTCCTTTCAGTAGGATTCAGTATTACACATACAGTACATTACAATATTTCTATTGCTGCAAAGAACCTATGTATGTCCCGAAAATTAAAGTTATATCTGCAAATCTTAGGCTGCTAGCGCACTTTAAAGGCTCAAAATGTACCCCAAATTAAGCCAATATTTACCGTTGTTTCTAAGATATAAGCCGAATTGTTTACTTACAAAAATGAATCTGTCAATAGGTTTCGAGTTTTAATTTAGAAACGCCACACTTTTCTTTTGAATCGCTACATTAGTTCTAATGCAATAAGCGTTTTCGTGACGCTCCGAAAATTACAACTATGTACAACATTTGAGCATAGCCTGGATATCGAGACGTAAGACGTATTCTACGTCAAAACAATGAAATAAAATTTAATAAGATCCTAAAAGTTAAATGATATATGTAAAATATATACTTTTCCTTTACAACAACAAAATTAACAATTAAAAAAAAGTTAAATTAACAAAAAAAAAACTCATTAAATTGAAAAAAAGAATATAAGTAAAATAAATTTTTAAAAAGTAAGTAAAATTTAAAAAAATATTTTTATTTTTTACACATTAAAATCAAAATTAAAAAAATAAATTATTAAAAAAGAATATTTAAAAATTAAATAAGTTCATAAATATTAAATGAAATAAAAAAAAATCTTCTTATTAAACAATAATAAGCAAATCATTAAAAAAAATCTAATTAAGAAAAAATAATTACAAAGGAAAATAAAAACTTAGAATTATTGTCTAAAAACTAAATTAAATTAAAAAATATGTATTTCCTTTATTAAGAAAAAATAATTAAAAAAATTCCACTGCGCCAGGACTCGAACTTGGATTTCCACGAGATGTTTTCCCACTCGGTAATTGAGGCTGCTGGAGTGACGCGATCTAAATGATACACAAGTGCTTTCTCTAAAAATAAATTTTCACCGCGAGTGGTGAATGAGATAGCTTTTTTTTCTAAGAATTGTGTGCTAGAATAACAAAAGTTGTTCGAACTATCTTGCCATCGTCTTTCATTTGTCTTACGAAAGACTTTTTAGGGATTTATTCTTTGGTTCTTTTTTGAATAATTTTTTTCTTTTTTAGTTCAATTTTATTTAAATTTTTTGATTTTATTGTAATTAAATTAAACGATATTGTTTAATTTTTAGAAACTCATTTTATATATTTTTTTCTTTTTTTAAATTAAATAAACTTTTATTTTGTTAATTTAATTTTCTTTAAATTTTAGTGTCTTAAAAAGAAAAAATATTATTTTTCATTTGATTTTCAGAATCTTATCGTTGGCTTAGTTCGCAAACGTGCTAAGTCCATTAATTTTTATTTTTCAGGAGAGACAAAAAACCGTCTAACTTTTTTTTTGTCAAGATTTTTCTAATCTGTAAATGCAGTTTTATTCCTTAGTTCGTCTTGTTTTAGTACCAATAATCGGCCAATTTCAAAATAAAGCTGTTGCAGACTTATAGGCTCTTTTAGGACTTACCACATTTTCTCTTTAAGATTTTATTCTTTTAATGTGGACTTAGCACATTTTCTATCAACCTTTTTTCCATTATTTTTTATTGTTAAAAGATTTAATTGTTTACTTTAAATATATTTTATTGTTTTAAAATGAATTGTAACGTAATACAGTTTTATTTCATTGCTATTAACAAAAATAACTATTTTAAGTCGTAAATTTATGTACCATTTATAAAAGAAAATAATTAAAAGCAAGTAAAGAGGTAAAGTTTGGGCGAAACCCGGCGCAGGTATCAAATGCTGTCGTAAGCAGGGTATTTTTCCCGATTTCAAACGTTTTCGATAATATCCTGAGTTAAACTCAATGAAATAATTGAACCACGTTTAGTAAAAATCGCTAAAGTGGCTACCGAAATACACGTTGTAGTCATAAATTGAGCGGTGTCACGCAATATTATTTATTGTTAAGAGATTAAGAGATCTGAAATTTACCGTTAGATATACGGGAAGCGAATGTAATTTTGGTCCGATTTGAATAATTTTCAACGAATTGCTTTTCCGTACCTGGTTTATTAAGTGCACAGAGTTTGGTAGAAATTGATATAACGGTTACCGAGTTACAAATTTGTGGTCATAAGTGGGCGGCGCCATGCCCATTATCCAAAAATGTATCATAATCTAATTTTCTGCTGAGTAGTTATCGCGATCATCGATTTTAAGTGAATTAGATTTTCAACAGATTTCTTAGCTAGACCCTAAATAAGGCTCGTACCGAGTTTGGTGAATGGGCTACTGAGATGCAGCATTTCATAATAGGCGGGCGGGGTCACGCCCATTTTCCAAAAGTTGCACAATAATATTTTTTACAAAAATTCTACTTCACATACTAATTTTGAACAATTTTCATCCAATATTTACTGAAATATCGTAGTTTTTGCATCTTTATAAAATACCTTTATATCGGAAATGGGCGTGGTTACATTCAGATTCGCCCATTTTCAATACCAACTTACCTTGGATAAAGGGCAGCCTACATACCAAATTTCGTTGAGATATCTCGAGTTATCGTGTACACGGACAGACTTGTATATATATTTTTTTTGATTTTTGTGGACTTAGCACATTTGCGTACCAATGCATAACAACAAGTAAAAACGACATTACGGTAATTTTCTTTTTTGGTAATGATGAATTTTCAGTTATGCTATCTTACTGCATCAAAACCTCAATTTACATAAAAAGTGGACTTAGCACGTTTGCGAACTAAGCCAACGTTATTTCATTATTTTATCTTTTTTAATATTTTTTTTTTTAAATTTTGGATGTTTTTTTTATTTAAAAATATTACTTTTTTTTAAGTAGGTACTATTTTAATCTTTTCTAATTTAATTTTTGATCTTATTTGACTTTTCTTACTTACTGCTATAAAAAGAATTTTTTTAATTTCATTAAATTTTTAGAAATATTTGTATTTATTTTGCTTTACATATTTTCATATATTTTTTTTTAATTTAACTTCCTCTTTTTATTCGTTTTTATCGTATAATTTAATTTAACTTTTAAAAAACTTATTGCTAAAAGGCGAACAGCATAATGCTAAGACCTCCTTCTTTTCATTAGTCTTTCGTAAGACAGTAAAGAGCTTTTAAGTTATAGTTGCCATAATTGACAATTGTCTTACGAAAGACTTTTGACTTTCGAAAGACTGTGGCGAGTTAAAAGACAGTTACCAGAATCGAACTGTAAGGCTGTAGAGGTCTTTTATTGAAAGTAAAACCATATTACCATCTATGATTTCACCAAAATCTTGTACTTCGGCAAGAAATCTTCATAATGACTCCTTTGAGAGTTAAGAGACAATGCCGTTCAAGCTTCTTGTGGTAAAAACCACAACACAAAAATTTGTTAGTTGGTAACTTGTGCTCGCGCTGCAGACAGTGTGGCAAATATTTGAAACTGCGCTACTAAGTCAAATTTGTTTAGAATTGAGTGTGAATGTACGACTCTTCAGTATCTCTCTCTTCAATATATGGGATCAAGGACATTTTTCCAACCTGTATTTAATGGTACTACACAACTTGAAAATGCTTATAAACGAACATACATATGTATGTGTATATTGGAAGCGACTGTTGGGTAGCTGGGTTGCACCAGATCTTTTAGTGGTATTCACAAAGTGAGCAAATGGCGTGGCAGTCTGGAAAAATGGCAAATCAGCTAAATTTGGTGAATACCACAATTCGCCTGAAGAAGCTCGTGTACTTCTAGATAATACTGTTTTCGCTGCTTTCTGCTTGAATTAATTTGCTACACGCTGTGGTCCAACACAACGCAGTTATTTTCATCGAGTGCTTTCCAAAAGCATTACTAATCTTAGCTGCCATATCATAAAGATTAGATACCCAAATTTGATATGCCTGAGCGAATGCAGAAACTTAACACTTACTACATACGTAAGCAAAATCATATGATCGCTATTGTTAGAGGCCTTTCACCCATCAAATTACCAGCTCGCACCCGCCGGGCGAGCACTCACCGCATTCTTCGACAAGATCAAACCGTTTAGGCAAAAAAGATGCCAAATTATGCACTTTCAAATAAAAACCGTAATTTGTTTATAAGTTAGTAAACAATAACAATGAGCGATAGCTTTGATAGAATGGATCAGCTAGATTGATCGATCTGTTTTTCATAAGAATTATCATATAACCGTTAATTGATTTTTCGGCTTTTTCTTATATTGATTATAGAACTCTTACTTGTATGTGTTAATAACAAACTCTTGGTCAGGGGGTAAAGGAGCAAGAAGTAGCAGCGGCAAATATGCAATAAATAGACAAGTACTATTAATTTTTGTGTGCAAATATGCATTCGTTGCACATCAATGATGTTATTAACATGTACACATAGTAAATAGTAGTATGTATTGAAACGAATTTCGAATGTTCTTATACAGAGAAAAACCAATGTAGAAATTAGAAAAAAAGTTTCCCAGCAAACATTTGGAGTCGTAAATGAGTCTTTAAGGAGTCCTATTTCGGAGCCATTACGCTCATAATGAGCTCATTTAAGAGTCCGATATGAGGGTGTTTCCCTTTCTCCGAAGGTCGACTTATATGAGCTTAAATTCATACATCAAATGAATTGCCTGGCGAAGGAAAAAACTATTTCTAGTTTAGAGGTTGCTCCGCGTCTAACCACTCAGCCACAGCATAGTTAATACTCATATGATTTATAAATATTTTCAATAGAAAAGGAAGGGATATCCCCGTGCAGTGAAGGAATTTGCTACAGGCTTTTTGAAATGGTCAAGACTTTTGCGACTAAACTTTGGAATTAAAGACAGCTACATACGAAATGGGAGGTCCTTAAATTTAAATATGTACATATATCTTTATTGGATTTTAAAAGCTGTTGTTTACATTTTGCATATTTACTTATCACTGTCATTTCCGTTACTACACCAATGTCATTATTATGCTCTATTTTTCGAATGTGTACATATAAGGGCGTAGCCAGAAACTGGTGTAAGGGGGAACGAAACGAAATATACTTGTTAATTTTTTGATATATTTTTTATTTAATCATTTTTGCGTTAATAACAAACGTCTCGGTTTTCGGCAAATTTTCCTATTATTTCCTCCTGAATCATCTCGCGGTTTTCGGTTACGAGTTTTCTATGGACGCTCATGAGGCATAGTCCAGAAAGCCTACTCTACGAAGTGTACTAACCGGTCACTTCACAGTCGCTGTTGTGCATGGAAAAGTGCTCAAAAGGGAAATACACTCATTTATCGCTGATATAAATTCGTTTTTTTCGTGGCGCCAGATTGGAAAAACCCCCCTAGAGTGGAACGTCTATCCGAACTTAAACTCCTTGCCTTCCCGCTGTAATGTACACCCCCGGGTACTACTATTTCGTAGGGAGGCGGTTTTGAGCACTAAGCTCTATCGTACGTTCCTGTCTTAGCGCAGTTCGTCGTAAACTGCACCTGCGTGGCCTCACCCCTGTGAGTCATTTAAACCCACCCTACACACCAACCCCTTTAAACACACACGCCACACATTAAAGTCGAGTATCAGGATCGTGCGTATGTATTGTTGTATTTAGTATCCTCCAGTACTGCTGGAGTCAATCGCTACATTTGAACCACTACTCCACCGCCTCCTAGGTAAGTAGTTACTCTATTAGCCCGTGGTAATGAACAAGGTAGTGCAGAGTCGAAGTGACTACTTTAGTAACTCCCGGTAGTGCAGAGAGAGCCGATGGTCACTACCGCCTAGGACATTGTCTTGTAAAAGTAATCGCTGAAATACACTGCAAGTAGTCGGTCGGTAATTGACGGAGTTTACCAGGTAGCTACCGATTCATCAGTCGCTCCCCCGCACTGCAGGGTATGTATATTTGCATACATGTAAAACCGTTGGGCATCACGCCTCTCACCTGGCGTATATAAATTTAATATGTTAGGTAGAAGTTACGCTATATATGTATGTATGTACGATCAAAAAGCTGTTTTCAACTAGTATAAGTAGCGGGGAACTAAATTAAGGCTTGATGATAAAATTCCAAATCCACCGACAAATTCATTTTTGTAGGTGATCAGTTCGGTTTATGTGGTAGAAAAAACTTAAATTTTGGCTTACTTTAAGTACAAATTTGAGCCTCTAAAGTGCTCTAGAAACTTTCGCAGATACACATAACCTTCATTTTCGGAGTATAAAAATTCGACAAAAAATGAGCATTTTAAGGCAAAAAATTGTTGAAAAATTAGATATTTTTATTACCAAAATGCTCGAAAACCACTTGAATGTTTTTATTTATGTTTTCTTTAGTAAATATTCAAGATTTTTCATTTCGTTTGGTAAATAGGAAGTATTGGTTTATACCTTGTAAGTATGTTTATTTGATTCAAATATATGGGCATAAATTATTTTTCATACAAAATCACTTCGGCATCATTTTGCCAACACTTGCTGGAAGTGTGAAAAGGGGACACAAATTTTGTATGTGTATTTCGACGTTTGAGTAACAGATGGCGCAACTTCGGACAAATATTTATAACCTAAACGCAACTTATGTACGTACATACATACATATGTATGTAGGTTGATTGCACCCTGCAGGACGGCGGAGCGACTACAGGACTGATCGGCTCTCTCTGCGCTACCAGGAGTTACTAAAGTTCATAGCATAGGTCAAATAAATTACTTCAATATGAGTATCAATCAAAATTGCTTTGAAGAAACTTTATTTCCAAAATACATGTATGAGCATTGCCACCTGATTTAAAAATTAAATTGAACTTGAATTAATGGAATTAGTTACTTTAGGTATATATCAAAATACGGGGGCTAGATAGGAAAGGTTTTAGTTTGAAAATATTTTGAGCAGGGTGGCCACCTGTTTCCAAACTTAATTTTGATCTACACGATAGCTTAACGGAATTACTACAATATGGATATCAATCAAAATAGCCTTGAAAGAACTTTATTTCTAAACTGCATGTAGGAGCGTTGCCACCCGTGTATATAATCAAGTTCAACTTAATTTAAGAAAATTGAAAAATGTATCCCGACATGAGTGTCAGACTTGATTACAAAGGCTATCCTATTTCAATGTATGCAATAGGTAAATGAATTATTACTCTATGGATATCAATCAAAATGGCTTTTAAAAGCCATTCCTGCCGCGGTTTTTTGAGTTATGTGTTTTTCCAGCAAATGACCGAGATGTATTTGCGTGTATACGAAAATCAATAATTTAATTGATTAATTGCATTTTCAAAAGATTTTCCAAAATTCCTGCAGGGTATCGTTAGCCTTTTATATTGGATTCTTATCAAAAACACACATTCGTACGCACATACACACATACATATATCAAATTAATGCAAGTCGCTATCTATGCATAAGATGTTCAAAATGTTTTCTTGTATTTGTATTTTATTTGCATATTTCTTCGTTAATCTTATACAGTGTTTTCATGTTTTTTTTATGAACATACATATGTATTTGTTTTGGATTCTACTTCGTTCAGCAGCTCGTTCGCTTTTGTTTGTGTGTTTTTGAAGCAATATTGTAACGAGAGTTTTTAAGGCTTCACAGTATTATTGGAGCGTTCACAGCGATCACTGCTTAATCATAACAAAAGCTTGTACATTAATTAGGTTGTTCTTATTTAAGTAGTTAATATTTTTTATACAGAAAAAGACGAAAAGTGAAGATGCCAATTGTTCAAACTGGTGAGCAAAACACATTTTATATACATTACAATGTCGATACATTTTGCTGTTGTTTTATAAACTAATGGCAATAAAAATAAAACTTTAGTGAACGACATTGCGTGAAAAACATATGGTCACATGATCTGTTGCAAATTGAAAAAACGTTGCGTCCATTATTTCGAAATCAATTTTTTAGTTAGTATAGTTTTTCAATGGTTATTTATTGCATTTTGAGTGCGTATAATTAAAAAAAAAAATAAACTATTTTATTTTAACTGTGGAATTTGGAAGTGAATTTCTAGTATAACATTGTTTCCCTGTGCTCGACTCAGAAAAAGTGCACAAAAGTAAAACGTATACCAAAAATACAGATGATTTGAACTGTATTAAACATCTGAGTTAAGATCCACTAGGTTAACCTATAACTCTACCAATGCTATTTTTAAGAAACGAAACTTTGAACGTTTTCTTAACAGCGTTTGCCTTTCGAAAGGCGATGTCATAAAAACTTTCCCATAAAAACCATATGACGTCTGGGGTTGGCATAAAACAAAAGACGGTCGGTTAATAACTTTCAAAGTGGGCAGTGCCAAAAATTTAGTTATTTTATTACTTAAGTCTAATGTAGGGTAAAAATCTTATCACATCCCATAGGAGATAATAGCTATTAAACTTATGGCTGGTTAAAGCTCGTTAACATCTTCTTCCTTACATATTCTTCCTACAAACGCTTAAGATCTGAAACTTTATTTTTCGTGAGTCAGTTATTTATGTATATACATTAGACTGCATCACTTACCATGCAAAAAAAATCGGTACTGTCTTTCCATTGGAATTATAAAATCTGTTATATTTTAAGACGTCCAACAAAAATATTACGGAAAAATATTAAGAATTAAGCGAGTTGGATCGATTTGAAAATACTTAAAAAATTTAGTTTTTTATGAATAAAAAGAGTTTCGTAAAGATGTTTTTTCAAAAAATGCCCTCAAATGACAAAACGGTTTAAGCTTAAAAATTTACATAAAAATATTTAAAAAAAATTCAACGGAATCGTAATAATGAGATTTTTGATGCAGTTTTTTTTTAGCTTTTTTTTAGAGATTGGTATAAGAACAACTTGAATAACTGAACCTAAACTCTTCCGTTTAGGCTTGTAAGGTATCATTGGAAAGCTATTTTCTCACCCTTTTTATTTCTTTGATAATAAACTCATTCAAAGGATGAAAAAGAAAGGTAGGATACACGAACATCATTCAAAGTTGAATTAAGATGCAAATATCATTAAAATGCGGTGCTCACTAAAGTTTATTTCTTACTTTTTGCTTTCGATTGCTTGTATCTACTTACTTAGTATGAGCAATTACCACCTTCGAGTTCTAATCTCCTTTTTTCAATAGACATAAACTGCAGTTAAGGCTTGGCGGAAATAAACTTAGCGTCAATGTTTTTCAAATAGAGAATTTTGTTTAAAAATTACTTTCCTTCTTATTTTCTTTTAGTACTCGGTGCCATTGAACCAAACCTGTTGGGCCGTACTCTCACCCACGAGCATCTGGCATTGGATTTCGAGGGATTCTACTGTGAACCACCTGAGGAATTCAAATCGTATTTAAACAAAAAAATTAGCCTTGAAACGATCGGCTACGTACGTCAATATCCCTACTCGTCGCATGAAAATGTTCACTTCTATGGCGAAGAGGTTAGCGAAGCGGTCAAGAAAGATGTGGCGCTATATAAGAAATTAGGTGGCGGTTCAATAGTGGAAAATAGTTCACATGGACTAAAACGCAATTTAGAACATTTTGTCGATGTGGCAAAAAGCACTGGAGTGCACATAATCGCTGGCACTGGCCATTATGTACACAATTTGCAGGAGAAGGACCATTTGAGTATGTCCGTTGAGCAAATGACCGATTTGTATTCAAGAGAAATCATCACTGGTGTTGAAGTGGAAGGTATCGGCATGGTGAAATGTGGTTACATTGGTGAAGTGGGTAGTGTCTATCCGCTACATGGTGAGTGCGCGGTGGGTTTAATGAGACAACAAATTTGTATATTTCGCAGTGTTTACACTTTAAGATTTTGAAAAGCATGCAATACGCGCAACCGGTGAAATACAAGAAGTACTCGGTTGCGGTGTTTCATTTCATCCAGGACGTGATGTAGAGGCGCCATTCGAGATAATGCGTCTGTACTTGGAAGCTGGTGGACGCGCTGACAAAGCCATTATGTCGCATGTGGATCGTGAGTTAGAAATGAACAGAATGAGGATAATAATTTTAAAACACAACATTATTGTTAATATTTAGGCACCCTTCTCGATGTCGATCAATTGCTTGAGTTCTCTAAATTAGGCAGCTATATTCAATACGATCTCTTTGGTACCGAGTGTTCATTCTATCAACTTAATCCTGTCGTTGATATGCCATCGGATGGTCAGCGTATTTCTAATGTTTTGAAATTGTTAGAGGAAGGTTTAGCGAACAGAATATTATTGTCTCATGATATACATACCAGACACCGATTGGTAAGAAATTTATGAATGAGCTTTTAATGAGATGATAATTAAACTTTTGTTTTAGACTTCGTATGGCGGTCATGGCTACCATCATGTGTATATGAATGTTTTGCCACGTCTGTTCGCAAAAGGTGTTTCTGTTGAGGATGTGGAGCAGATAACTGTAACAAACCCTGCAAATTGGCTGCAATTCAACATCTAATCGTGATGTTTATGGGCTTATTTTTAACTATACGTGTCAAAGGTTTATTCTATTTAATAATTATACATATTCTACGATGGTTTCAAAAAGTGTTGTTACAAATTATTATTATAAAGTTTGGCCTGAAGTTTATTTAAATTAAATACAAGTAGTATTTCTTAAATAGATTCAAATCATGACTTTCACGTGCGACTATCTTTACAGCTATATGAAGGATACATTTATGAAGGGTTTAAATACTTACTTCACCTGACGAAGAATTCTTAGCGGCGCACAATGTTTTATTTCCATGTTCTAGAAATATTAAATTTCGAAACAACGTCAAAATTTTTTTTTAGAAATGCTTGGCAAAGTCGAAGCAATAATGGCGGATTCATCGTTCTGGTTCTGACCTAAAGTTGAAGTTCAGTTAACAACTGAAAAGCGTTCAGAACATTTCTCGGTTGCTCTCCCAGAGAGAGAAACACAACAGCAGCCACATGGAAAAAAGCTCTGAACTAGAACGATGAATAAATCTTACCAACTAGAAAATTTGAATTAAAGTGTATGGCGGCATGAAATTTCATTTGGAAAAATATCAAGCGCGTTAATATTTAAGACTAACAGCCTTATTCTAACAAAGTCACAAACTTTAGCTCATCACTGCTGTGATTTATACCGCGCCTCAAAGCTTGCCGCTGCAATTTTTTGTATTTTTGTGTATTTTTCTAGCACTCAAAATCGAACTTTTTGTGACACATTTCTCGGCGCACTTGAAATCACAACAGTGATGAGCTAAGTTTTTTGACTCTGTTAGAATAGAGGTGTAAATTTCAATTAAATTGCTGGTGTTTTGTAATTTCTGCAAAAATTGTTAGAATGTTCGACACCTGAATAGAAGATCGACCTATCTCAGACAACTTTTCAAGAACGCTCTGCTTCAGACTTTGTTTGAAGAACGCCCTATTTCAGAATTTCTTTGAAAAACTCTCAAAATTTGATTGAAGAACGCCCCATCTCAGAAATCGGTTCGAAAACGCGCTATCTTAAATCAAAATATATTGAAAATGTGCTGAAATAGGGCGTGTTAAATTCTGAAATAGGGCGTACTTGAAAAGCTTTCTGAGATGGTGCGTTTTCGAACTGGCTGCCGAGATAGGTCGATCTTACACTCAGGTGTCGATGTGTTCTTATTAATGAATATAAAATTTTAGGATCTTTGTAAACTTTGACTAATAATTTCATATTTTTCATGTTTAAGTAAAGCGATATTAACTTAAATTTAATTTTAGAAAATTCGCCCGCATTCACGTTGTTCGATAAAGCTTGTATCTCAGTTTATTTACCACTACTCTTAAACTTCACACACCATCACAACTTCATGCATCGGAAACATCGATGTTTGCTATTCGATGCATCGAATAAAACCGATGTTTTGGACCTTCCGATATATATCGATGTACTTTTTTTCGATGCATCGACTTTTGTGTGCATTGTACACTGTACATATTAAAATTATTATGTATGCTTCCAAACTCTTTGCTCTAGTAACTTTTCTAAATGTGGAAATTTCATTATTTATGCACAATTAGAATATACACTATATGAATAATATGCAAAATGCATGAGTTATTTGCATTAATAAATTGCTAATTTAATAGTAGAAACTTTTAGTGCCAAACAACCATCTTCAAAATGATATTAATGGATTTGATATTGACACACTAAAACCCTTTAGAAATTTGGCAGAATTTAAACAGCAATTTCCAAAATTGTTTCACATAGCTTATAAACATAGTGCAATAATATAAAGTGATGTACTCTTACATCAAAGAAATATTTGAGATTGTTGTTTTCGCTTTTTTCAATTCTGGCATTGACCTTTGGTTTTGTTGCACACCTCTGCCCGATTTCGGCTTAAGTCCTCATCCTGAGGGTATGAAAACATCAGTACTGCAACGTTATGTGTGCTTTTGCAGTGAAAAATTTGCACAAGCGGCAAGAATTTCTTTACATGTTTTTTTTTTAATTTTTTTATCAAATCAAAAAACTTCATAAGTTATCACTCAAAACGGTGTCACATGAAAGAAAAAATTATGATAATAAATTACCAAAGTGTACCGAAATGGAATCTCTTTGCTAGCTGGCACACTTTATATTATTTTACTAGGCTTATTGTCGCCACTTCAGCACCTTCCGAAAACTTTTTTCGAAAGCTTCTCAAACGACAAAAAAAAACTGGAATTGGAACTATTTAAATCAATAAATACATTTCACCGTTAGTTAATACTTAAACTTTTATCGACGCTCCGATTGTCTCACTTTCTTGTTGTATATTTTTAATTGAAAGAACCTGTTGATATTTTCATTCGATGCATCGCAAATATCGATGCTTTTATACGATATATCGATATGATTCGATGCTATGTTTCCATGCATCAAATGGAAAAAAACATCGATGTATTTTTTTGACTTGCATCCCTAATAAAAAGCGAAGGCGAAGTTTTTTGAGCCTATTCCGAATATAAATTTTTTGTAGCTCGTTAAATATCTCCGTTATATGAGGGGTGAGCGTGACCGTGCCATTTTTTTGTCCAAAATTTCACTAATCCATGCTCAATAGTTTTCGAATTGCAGAAAAACAAGCAGCTACATACGTATATGGACCAATCGTACACTGTGCGGCGTAATCACAGGACATTGATTTTGCACCAAGGCTCGAACAACGTTGAATACCGACAAATTCTCTCTTAAGCAATTGGTCCAACAGGTTAAAGCCTTGATTATTCGTGCTGTTCGCTTTGTTAAAGGAACTCCGGTTAGAGGAATGTGATTAATTTTTCAAACGGGAAAATCTAGCTTTCTAGTATGTCCCAGTTCTGCCGAGAGTACTACTATAGGATTTTTGTTTACTACTTTTTTGTCATTTGTGTGGACGGTAGCCAAACACCATAAATCAGTAATTATATTGACTTCACAGCTTTGAACTGGCGACAATCGTGCCACATCCGAGAGGATGTGTGAGTGTGGCTTTTTCGGAAACAAATATTCTATGTAAGTAAAACATAATTTAAGCTGAACTTTGAGAAATGTATTATAATTTGCGCACGGTTTTATATTAGGTACGTAACAGCGCGGTAAGATGCCGCATAAATTTGCGACTGGCGATTTTATCCACTGGTGCACTGCTACTTACCACCACTAAAAATAAGCAGGTATTAACAAACAAAGTAGGTAGTGAAGTTATACATACATAAGTACGCATTTATTTTAGAAACTGTGTTTGTATGTATCGTCATCGTCAGCAAACTAAACCAGCAATTATCTAAATTCCTCAAGGAAATATATTAGAATTCAACAAGTAAAGGCCAACATAGTTCCATATAGAAAACAGCGTCCTCTCTAAACGTGATGCATCGTTTGTACTTGGCAAGCATGTAAACATTCGATTGTTTCTTTTATTAGAGTATAAGTATAATTACAATTATACATATATGCACACAGATGAGTATGAATGTATAATACATATAACTTAGTTAAAATTAAACTAAAAAGAAATACTGAAAAAGACATTGCAATTGTTATGACAGACGAGGTACTAACTATTGTCCAAATGTACATACACAAGCGAAATATATGTAAATGTACACATGTATTAGCTTTAATTTTGTTCTAACTACAATTTACACTGTTTTCATAGAAATATGTAGTAGTTTCACTCAGTTTAAACGCCCGATCTGGCTGGTTTAAGCTAAGCTCAGCCAATCAAAGGTCAGCCAGCTGTTCACTTTAAACTCAGTCTACTTAATCTAAGTTAAGAGTGGCATTGAAAAACTGGCCCTTGTGTGAAAATATGTACACATGCATACTTGTGTTCAATTTAAAAGCAGTGGTTCAATTTGAGAAATTTTGGCAATTTATTTTCATAGTATTTCCTTGATTTTTTTTTTATTAAAATACAGTCTAAACTGACTCTACTTTACTACAGACTCTAGATTACTTTCATGGTCCATCATACTGCAGCTAGGTACAGATAAACCTTCACTTAAGTGATTTACCCAGGTGTAGGGCGGACCATCTGCGCCTTTGAAGGATGTACTAGAGATATCGTCTCGCAATCGGTGGCATATATAACCAGATAAATTCTCTGGATCATCTAACTCCACATGTTCGAACTCTACCGGCTCTATATCGATCGGCCATTCTTCAGGTACAAATCTTTTCAGAAGGAAACCTGTAGATATAGAAATCAATATTTTTACTATATTAAAAAGATTAAACTCAATTTTTGTTACCTGTAAGAGGTGGCTGCGATATTTCCAAGTCTGATGTATCATGTACTTCCTCATTTGCCGAATTCGATATCTCGCCTTCATGGTGTCCAAGTAAATATCCTCTAAGGCGATATTTGAACTCTTGCTGGTCCGGATGATCATGTAAGCCGCCTTTTGCCCGAATGACTTCAAAGAAATTTTCGATCGCAACCTGGTTCAAACGATACGTTAAAATGTACTTCATATTGAACCGATTTTTAGCGATTTCATACAACGTTTTCAGCGCATTGGACGACTGTATGATACCTGCAAATAAATAGGCATACGTATACTTTATATATTTGTACAGCTCGCAGCAAACCGATAGCACCTCAGTATTTTGAACAGTTTTGACAATTTATCTTTTGTTTGTTTAATGTTCACTATTTTTATATAAAAGTATTGCTCTGTATCTAACAAATACCATATACATAAACCCAAATTTCAGATTTGTACAAAAATTATAAAAATTCCACAAACTTTTCGTCCTAATATTCCAAACATTTTAATTAATAGAGTAATTTTTGGTATGCAGTTGTATAGCTTATTTAATTTTAGTGTAAGAGAGTACAACTTTGAAGTTTCTAAAAAATCATATTGATTTTTATAATTTATAAACTTCAAAATTGCACTTTATTATACTAGATTTTGATGAAAAGTTTGTGCAATTTTTTACATTTTTTGCCTACTTTGAAATTTGGACTTAATGGTTTTAGTTAGATAACCATATAAGTATATATATGTTTAAACTTAAATAAAAAATTAATGAACCTTAAAAAAATCAAAATAATAGTAAAAAAAATTTTAGCGTGCTATATTTTATCGTGGCTCTATATACACTTCAAGTATGCATGTAAGCACGGTTGCCACTCACTGTTGGTTGTTTCCAGCCAAACTTGGTTGTTTTTCTTTTATTGTTTCAATTTGGTTGTTTGGTAGTTTTTTCTCTGGTTTGGTGTGTTTTTTTTTTAATTAGAAATTAGCAAATTTTTTCTTTACAAAAAGAATTATTGTATATTGAATGCCAAAAATGAATAAATGAATTTTTCGAATTCCTATTTTTAATGTAGAATGTTTTATGTGCACATATAAGAGGTAAATAGGGGTTGAACGCACAAGTGTTTCAATAATTTTTGTTTTCCGAAATAGCAGCTATAACTTCTACCAAAATGTAAATTAATATGGTTTTCCCACAAAATTTTCACAAAAAATACGGCTTCAAGCTCAATAAAACTGTTGAATTTTTGTTTTTTATTATACATTTTGTTTTTCGTATTAGTTAAATGGATAACAAATTTGGTTGTTTTTTTCAGCTTAGTTGTTTTTTCTTCAGAGTTTGGTTGGTTATTTTTTTTAACAAGTGGCAACCGTGCGTGTAAGAAGACTACATAGTTTACCTCTTTGAAATGGTAGCAGTCTGTGTTTCCCTATTACTCTCATACTTTTCATCATTTCCGTCATGCCATCTAATATTTTAACTTGTTCATCAATCGCTAGACCGTAGGCGCGACAGCGTGTTCTTTCACCAGCATGTGGTTTCCTGACGTTCATCACATCAAACCAATCGCTAGTCTAAAATTTAAATATTTGAAATTTAACTATAATTACATATAAGTATGTATTTATATAGACGTCTGTATGTAAATCTCACCAATTTAAATAATTTGAAGCACTCTTTCCAATTGTGGCCACTCAAATGTCCCAAACCTGCTGCTCTCGTTATTGCCTGCGCTACTGTGTGTGAAAATAATTTCGCTGCTGTTTTCACTTTTTGTCTTTGGAGTCCAGATACATTTAAATGGTTTGCTGAAATTTTATGAGCTATTGTCAAATCTTTAGAGGTGATAGACAATAACTCTAAAATTATTTCTTTCTTCACTGATTTGCCATTTATCACAAATCCTTGATCAAGGAAATGATTACGCAGTAATTTAAGCATATGGCGAACGTCTGCAAATGTGACAACTATCTGCTCATCAAAAACAAACCTGTAAAAGTGCAATATGTTACAAAAAGTAAAATAAACCGCAAATTAAGTAAACTTACCACGGCTTGTCTTCATGCACTCCCAGCCCATTAAGAAGATACCCGTTTGTGCCGCCAAGATCGCACACAACCGCTACAACATTGTACCCGCAATCTTTAGTACTTTGTAATATATTGAAAAGAACGTCCTTTGTCATTTTGAAATCAAAGTCGTAAAACACTGGCTGTTTCCATTTAGATATAAGACCTAATGAAGAAAGTAGATTTATTAAATGCTTATTTCGTAAATTTCAATTTCATTAAATGTTACTTTATAATATATATTTACCCCTGAGCATTGCTACTTGCACATAGTTGCCAGGTTCTTGCAGTGAGTCCGACGAGGTACAATAGCAGTAATTTTGCCTGATTTTCATCTCGTCGAAACTCAAAACACATATCTTTTGAATCGTGTCCATTTGTGTAGAAGCTTTTAATAATTTAAAAACTGGTTTTATTAAACCTCTCGAAAGGTCGATATTTTGTGCCCATTTCTGTAGCGTTCGAACTCCAGGTAGCGGAAAACCTTTTATGTACATTAATTTGTACGCTTTGGGACTAGTTGCGTACAATGTTATGGATTGTGCTACGTCTTCCTGAGTCCAGGTAGGTTTATTAATATCATACTTAAATTTCGCAACCTGACCCTTCGTGAAGATTCCTTGTAATTTTCTCTCCATATTTTTACAAACCTTTTCGCACTCCTCCAAGCGCTTTTGCATCTGATCTAACTCGTAGGCGTGTTTTTTCTTTTGCTTTTCGTACTCGTGCTGGAGTACCGCCAGTTTTTTGGATTGGTTTTTGTTTTCCTTTCGCAGGTTCATATTTTCTCGCTTTAATGCTTCTCTATATGTGTGTAATAAAAAGAAAAATGTTAACTCAATAAAACAAAATTTTTAGTGTTGTATTACTTTTATTAACTTACAGTTTTGGTTCCATTTCTTCTACTTCCCGCGTCGTAGAAATATCGCAAACATTTTCTTCCATAAGGCTATTTTCCTTACTATTCAGACTTTCATCAGTTATATCTACCTCAGCTATATCGCAAATATTTTCTTCCATAAGGCTATTTTCCTTACTTTTCAGACTTTCATCAGTAATATCTACGTTAACAGTGTCACTCACAACGGCTATAAAAACTTAGCTACAGTATAATTCAAAACTTGATATAAATGCAAATTGCTACTTTCAGTGACAGCGGCAGTCTCACTCTGCTGAAGTAACTCGCTGACGATTCTTTTGTTTTCTCTGTGCTGAGCTCTTTCCGTACGCTGGGAATCCACCTCATTAGCTGCGTAAATGGTGGGCACTGCACCCCGCTTTAAACGACGATTTTTGGCAAAACCTAAGGCATTTGCAAAAGCAATATTAAATGCAACTTAATATAAAAATACACAATAGTTATTTTACCCAATTCGAACTGTCTATTATTTTCAATATCTTCTCTGGCAAAGTGCTTCATGCACACATAGCTCGATTTGGTATTTAATTTACGTCCTCGCCGGCAGAACTGCTCCCATTTTTTCGCCAGTTTTGCGTCCGTAGGAAACAAAAAAAAACTTATATCGCAGGCTTTCCTTTTGTTTTCACTTTTACAATTTGCCACTACACACTTCATTTTGCTTCGTAATGTTTCAATAATTGTATAAAACTACGCAAAAATATTAACGCATAAATAGTTAAATTGTTATTTGGTCATTCCTGTAATCTCTACTTCTTTCAATCGTGATAGTTATGGATATTTTACATCAAACGCATTTGGTTTTGGCTTATTTTTGCTTTGTTTGATTTACAACCATTTAAATTTAGTGCGGCATCTCTTGGCTAAAAAACGATCTATAATTTGTTCCCAAATATTCATCTGAACCACCCTGTTAAACTGTCAATTTGGCACTGTCACTAACAGGTTTGTTCAACAAGCTTTCTGGGCTGTTTCGGTAATTAGAGCGTAAAAATAAGTTACTCTCTCACAAGCGTCAAAAATGTGTCAACCCGCGCCAAAAGTGCTCAGAGCGCGAGGAACGCAAAAATCCAGTTCTAAACGAGGATTTTATGTGTAATTACCTTTTATGGCTGTATAGCTAATAAAATTAACAAATACCTACTTACATTTCTGAACCTTTAGCGCTAATTTCCATTTTTGTATTTTACAAAATTTGCATTTGACATTTACGATCCATAAGTGGAAGGTATTCGCTCTCTCTTTTTCTAGAGTGAGGAACGCTTTCTCTTTCGAGTGGAACAAACAATTGTGTTTACAAAATATTGTGAGCGTCCAAAGGATTCGCTGCAAACTTTATGCTTTATATTTTGTAACTACATTGGCCATCTTCGACAAGAAACTCCGGACAACGAATAAGTTCACACGCTACTAGTGCATGGAATATGAAACAAGGAGGAATAACCTGGTCTTGTGTGTTCCGCTAAGCTCACCTGCCAAGCAGACAGAATTCAAAAAAAAAAAAATATTTTGTAACCAAACATCTTTTAAATGTTGGAAAGTGAGTATGATTTGCTAATTTTTATTGCTTAGTCATCTAAATTCATATTTGACAATGTTTTTAGTGAACAATGCCGAAAATCAAAGCAACTGTATCTGAAAACGTAAATAAATATGTGGCCGAGTATCCGCGCGTGTTTCAAACCGATGGATATGTGCTATTTTGTAAAATTTGCAATAAGATAGTGAGCAGCGAAAAGAAATATCAAGTTGACCAGCATTTGAGAACTCTGAAACATAGGGAATTATATGAGCGGCGCACTTTGATTGCTGCTTCTACAGAAGCAGGGTTTAACGAATTTTCTATGGATTTATGCGAAGCTTTTATTTCGGCAGATATACCTTTGTCTAAGCTTAGCAATCCACAGCTAAGCACCTTCTTAAGAACATATACTAATGAGCACATTCCACAAGAATCAACAGAGCTCAAAACTTATATCGATCAAATATATATTCGATTATTAAATGAAATGAAGAATACACTAAAACACCATTTTCTATGGGTTTCCATAGATGAGACTACCGATATCCAGGGCAGATATGTAGCGAATGTAGTTGTGGGAATTCTACATGAGAATGAAGATATACGCAACAAAAAATTTTTACTCAACGTTGTAGAATTGGATAAAATTAACTATGCGACAATATCTCGCGCCTTCAATGACTCCATTACCTTGCTCGGTGAGGATTTCGATAAAAATAAAGTTCTTCTATTTTTAACCAACTCAGCGTCCTACATGGCGAAGGCGGCAAGAGGATTAAAAATATTTTATCCGAAGTTGTTGCATGTTACTTGTTTGGCTCTTTCTATTCACCGACTAGCTGAAGAAATTAGCAGTTATTTTAATCAACTAAATCTTCTTATATCAAGTGGGGGAAAACTATTCTTAAAAGCGCCTTCGCGTGTACAGGTTTTTAATGCCAAATTTCCTGGGATTCCGCTTCCTCTAGAGCCAATAACAACAAGATGGGGAACATGGCTTGATTCAGTCAAATATTATGCCCAGAACTTTGAAGAATTCGCTGCCGTAGTGGCAGAGCTTGACGATTCCGATTCGAAATCGATTAAAAACATAAAAGAACTTCTCAGCTTGCCTTCTATTAAATCTCAATTGTTTTTTGTACATAACAATTATGGATTTTTATGTGAAGTAATCAAAAAATTAGAAGGAAGTAATTCTTTGAGAGATGCAGTTGATTTAGTAGATACCTCTATAAAAAGAATATATGATGTAAAGGGTACAATTGGGCAAGAAATTATGAAAAAATCAAATTTAATATTTCAAAAAAATAAAGGTTTCCTTGAAATAAGAACACTTGCTCGCATTTTGGAGTTTAATGAAAGTTGTTCTAAAACCAAATACAATTTAAATGAATTGTCTGCTTTTAAGTATGCTCCTTTAACCTTCTTTGATGTAGAGCGGTCATTTTCTTCGTACGAAAACTACCTAGGACCCAATGGGGAAAGTTTCGTATTTGAAAACTTTAAAAAAAATTTCTTTGTTTATGCCAATAAGGCAATAAATAAATAAAGTAAGATTGATTCATGTCCTATATACATATGTATGTATATACGTGTATGTGTATATACCTTTGTACTTAACTCTTGATTTAATTAAGTAATTATATATACATATACAGACCTGAAATGAAAAAAGACTTAACAAACATCGTCGCTGGAATGCAAAGGTAAATAATACAAATATAATAATAATAAAAAATTAAAATACAACTCCCCATACCGTTTTATGCACGATGTTTGTTACGGTTTTTTGTATTTCGGGTGACGATATATTGTCCCCTTTATGCCAGAAGCATTAATGGGTACAAAAAAATGGTGGGAAATCAAGTTTGAAAGTTTTTTATGACACTTAACTGTACATTCATGTAATTCATATTCACCCTCATTGCGAAAGTCGTGTCGAACGCAACTCGTTTTTCAAGACTCGAATCGTACCGAAAATTTGATATATTTTCGCCTTAAACTTTGATGGATACTTCGTTTTTTTCTTCAGTGTAAATTTGGATACCTTTTCCCCATAAGTATTCGTAAGTTGAAGGACATGTTTTTATTTATGTACGAGCTATTATAACATTTTCAACAGTTGCTTCTCTTCCTCCAAACAAGAAATTTTCCTTTATTCTTGTTACTTTGAAAAATTAATTTTTTAGCTACATTTAAGAACACCAAGTAG
>NW_023458558.1:4669590-4675176 GCF_013731165.1 Rhagoletis pomonella
CGTTCGATTTTCAAAAATGAAGGGCCAAGTTAAAGATGTAGATGTGTGATAAGGTTTTTCCGAAACGGGGAATCATTAAAAGATGGTTATCTATCGAAATGGTTTTGAAAAGGCTCTATTTCTAAAGTACATGTAGGATGGTTGCCACCTGTTTAAACGTCAAAGTAAACTTTTAGAGAATTAGGTAATTGAAATCTGTGTCACAATATATTTACGTAGGTTTTAGTTACATGATCAGAAAGATCTGTTTTTGGACTCGATAACACGTCTAAAACATGAGATTTGGTACATAGGGTTGTGCTTTGTCCAGGATCGGTTGGTATTGAAAATCGGACAATAACCACGCGAAAAATCTGTATCCAATTTGTCGAAGGTAGAATGTGAAGTAAAATTCTTGACATAAAATAAAAGAGTTATGCAATTTTTTGGAAAATGGGCGTGATGATGCAGTCGGAGTTGAAGTTCTTTCTAAATTCTACTTGGTCAAATCTACTAGTTCTAATTTTCAGCATATACACATGCAATATACTAAAGGTTTTTCTGATAAGGGCGAGTAGATGTTGAAATGGAATGGAATAAAACACGCTCTGTGTGAGCTGTCAACGAAAATCTTTATTTATTTGAAAAGTCCACGAGTGCCATTATGTGAATATAGGTGAGACAGACGCCACGAAAACCACATCGCTGCTCTAATTTCAAAACTCTTAAGTAAATGGCTAAGTAGAATATTAGCCGAGAATTATTACGACAACCCTCTTGCTAATGCAGTCTTGGAACTTGTTTGTTACCAAAATAAAGAATATTAACTTTTAAATTCCTTCTTCTTCTTCTTTATTGACGCTGTAATCGCCTTAGCGATTTTGGCCGAGTCCAAAACAGCACGCCAGTCATTTCTCTTCTGTGCTAACTGGCGCCAATTGGAAATGCCAAGTGAAACCAAGTGCTTCTCCGCCTGGTCTTTCCAACACAGAGGAGACCTTCCTCTTCCTCTGTTACCAGCATCGCGGCCCGCGTTGAATACTTTCAGAGCAGGAACGTTTTTGTCCATTCGTACGACATGGCCAAGCCATCGGAGCCGCTGAATTAATTCGCTGCACTATCTCTATATCGTTGTAAGGCTCATACAGCTCATCGTTAAATCGTCTGCGGTATCCGCCATCGCCAACGCGTAAAGTTCCGTAAATCTTTCGCAGAACCTTTCTCTCGAAAACTTCAAGAGCCGGTTTATCAGATGTTTGCATTGTCCATGCCTCCGCGCCATACACAGGCGCGATGAGTGAGCACTTGTAGGCAAGAGTGATTCTCCGTTGGATTTCACGGCTGACATTATTATTGGTGTTAACGCTGGTTCCCAAATAAACGAAATCGTATACTTTTTCAAACTTTTAACTGTCAACAGTGAGGTGGGTGCCAAGACGCGTATTCTCTGACTGTTTGTGTGATGTCCGGAGATACTTCGTTTTGTCCTCGTTCACCACCAGACCCATCCGCTTTGCTTCTCTGTTCAATTGCGAGAAGACAGAACGGACGTAGCCCTTGTTTTTACCGATAATATCGATGTGGTCAGCATACGCCAGCAATTTTACGCTCTTGTAAAGTATTGTGCCTGAGCGGTTCAGTTCTGCGGCTCTTATTATCTTCTGCAACATCAGATTAAATAAATCCCATGAAAGGAAGTCACCTTGTCTGAAACCTCGTTTGGTATCAAAAGGCTCGGAGAGGTCTCTCCCAATTCTGACGGAGCTGGTGGTATTACTCAACGTCATTTTACACAGCCGTATTAGTTTCGCGGGAATACCAAATTCAGACATCACGGCATAAAGACAACTTCTGTTCGTGCTGTCGAAACCGGCTTTGAAATCGACAAATAGATGGTGTGTGTTGATCCTATTCTCGCGGGTCTTTTCCAGGATTTGGCGAATTGTGAATACCTGATCTATGGTGGATTGGCCAGGCTTAAAGCCACACTGATAACGTCTCCAATCAGTTCGTTGACGGTGGGCTTCAGTCTTTCGCACAGTACAATCGATAATACTTTATAACCTATGCTTAGAAGGCTGATTCCGCCGTAGTTGGCGCGAATGGCGGGGCCGCCTTTCTTGTGGATTGGGAAGCGCACACTTAAATTCCAGTCGTCGGGGATCCGTTCATCTGACCATATTCTGCATATCAACTCCTCGCCGCCGTACTTGAATAGCTCTGCTGGCAGGCCGTCAGCTCCAGCAGCTTTGTTGTTTTTCAGGCGCGTAATCGTTATTCGTACCTCGTCATAGTCTGGCGGTGGGACATCGACTCCATCGTCATCGTGTTCGTCTTCTCCACTACTTTCAGTGCTGCTACCATTTAATAGGGTGGAAAAGTGCTCGCTCCATAATTTAAGTACGTTCTGGACATCAGTCTCTAGGCCGCCATTGTTGTTCTTACGGGAGTTCGCCCTGGTCTTGAAACCTTCCGTAAGTCGCCTAACCCTGTAGTAAAATTTACTGGCGTTTTTTCTGTCAGCCAGCATCTCAAGCTCTTCGCACTCACGTATTTCGGCCTCTCTTCTTATTGCGGCAAATATGTCTCACTTCCTTCTTCAGTTCCCTATAAATGTCCCACATGGCTCGTATTGCGCCCAATCGCAGCATCACCCTATGGCGGCGTCTTTCTCTGCAGCTTCTTGACATTCCTCATCGTGCCAGTTTTTCTTTCGGGCTCGCTGAAATCCAACTACTTCTTCGGCGGCGGTACTTAATGATCGGGAAATGTGGTTCCACTACTCGCCTATGTCGGATTGTTGAAGAGTGCTCCCAGAGAGCAGGTGTGTGAGACGGGTGGCGAATAAATTGGCCGTCTGTTGTGATTGCAGCTTTTCTACGTTACGCTTTCCTTTCATTTATGAGCGCACATTTTTTTCTGCACAGGGGCCGGCTACAACTAGATAGTGGTCCGAGTCGACGTTTGGCCCTCGGAGTGTACGCACGTCTAAAACGCTGGAAGCATGCCTTCCCTCTATCACAACATGGTTGATTTGGTTTCTCGTTTTTCGATCTGGAGACAGCCATGTTTCGGGCCCCGGTGAAGTCGATCAGCCTCAGTCTGTTATCGGACGGTTCGTCCTTTCCCACCTTGGCATTAAAATCGCCGAGCACGATTTTGACGTCGCAAGGCTTCACACTTACTTTTCGTTGACCCGTTCATCGCATTTCTTGGATGGTGATATCAGCCTTTGTCTTTCGGAGGACATCAACCAGCCGGGCAGAGGCACCTTCCCCATTAAGGGTCCGGGTATTTCAGGTGCATACTCCCAAATCATAGTCTTTTATACGTTTGCCGTGGTCGTCATCAAAAAAGGGGTCTCATCCGACGCTTGTTGCACTTTTTCTTTGGGTGCGGTTTTAACGTGGCGGGTCCCAAACCCAGCGCACGCGAAGTTTTACGCCTTCTCACTTTGGCTCGCTCCTAAACGGGTGCTTCGTTGCTACCCAGAGGATACGTGGATATAAACATCCGGACGTTGTGAGCTGCGATTTGAACCGTACGCAAAAGAATCACTTCTGGCCACTCCCAAGTGAATGGCAGTCAACAGTGCTCCACTTCTGCGCTCCGAACCATTTTAAATTCCTACCTGCTTGAAAATTTATATCTGCAGAAAGTCAGTTTTTATCTTTCAGTCTTCGAACGAATTTCTTTATTATAAAAATTTAACATTAAAAAGTAAATACTAAAAAAAACAACATTTGCCGCCTATCTAAAAATACTTCCGAGGCATTGAGGCAGCGCGGGACAGTGCAATGCTTCTTTGAAAACCTAAAATTTACGTTTGGGTAAATTCGCTCAATTTGGATATCAACCACTTCAAATTTTCGTCAACGCTTATCGCTCCTCCCCTGCGCCGTTCTTGTGCAACAATTGCCAACAACAAGAAACTTAATAAATTTCAAAATACCATTTAAATTAAAAAAATAAAATAATAATGTCAGCTGCTAAAATGAAGACGACACCCAGCGCCACAACAGCCACCACTGATGCCAATGAGCGCATACGCAAGCAACAACAACAACAACAGCATCAAAATGATAACATTGCTAATAGCTTTGCCTCGGCGGCAACTGCAACTCGCACCACTTCCGACACATCTATTAAGGTGGTGACACAATTGAAAAATCCGCCTGCCGCAATGCCATCTACCTCGGCAGCAGCGACTGCGACCACCGTCGTTTCTCCGTCACACGGTGGCCGTCGAAATCGTGAGCACAAATTAATAAAGTTAACAAGTTGTATATTGTTTCATTTACCTTTCCTTTGTTACCTGTATTTTGCAAGACACTAGAAAGTTGAGTTCTGTCAGCGGCGATGATTTGAAACAATCGGACAAGCGTACAACTTCAGTGAAACGCAAACGCCACGTAATATTCATTTCGACCGCTTCAAATGGCAGCAAACAAATGATTAACAAAGGCAAATCACGTTTCAATGCCACAAATTTGAACGTGGCGGCTGGTAGCTTGCTGCCGCCGGTGAATAAGACTAAATCTATACTGAAAGTAAAGCCAGCAGTTGTGGTCAAACGCAAGGCTGGTACAAACAATGCCACCAAGAAGCTGACACGAGTGCCACAAGGCGCTCAAGCCGAACGCGAAGCAGCTGAGTTATCCAAGCTGGCGAAGCAATTCGCTAGAAAACTGCCCCAGCCAATGGGTGAAGAGGAAGCGCAATATCTGCCGTCGCCAAATACGCTAACGCCTGGACGCTCGAAGCGAAATGTGGCAAATAGTAAATTGTTGCCTGCCCGTTCAAGCTGGAGTGGCAATGATCAGCAAGCCGCTGGCAAGTATCAAACGCACCGCAATCGACGGCACAGTGCCAGTAAAAAACATTTGCCATCTGGTGCCGTCTTAGTCGCATCAGGATCCGTTAATGTGCCAGCGGTCAGATGCTTTAGTCCAGTGCAGGATAAGTCAGATAAGGAGAGTGTCAAAGTTTATAATAGCGCATTGGGTATGGATGCGACAAAAATGTTTGATATGCCATCTACCAGCCATAATATTACAGTGGCAATGGTCAAAGAAGAGCATGCCAAACCAACGAAGGAAAACGATGAACAGCAGCAGCAAGTGCCAAATGAAGCAACAAATAGTACAACAACTACAGACCGTGTGTCTGATTTAGGCGGAGGCGGTGGAGGTAGTGGTGGTGTCGGTGGTGTCGGTGGCCACTACGCAATCGAAGAAATGCAAAATTCAACTAATGCGCCTGTTGTCGTGCAAATCGCTAATCCAACAGCTCGCTCATCTAGTAATAATAGTTCGACTAATACGGGGGTAAATGTCTTGCCAATTAGATTCTTGATTAGATTGACTCTCACAAATGTCTGATAATTGAACTGTGTAGCTTTTTTGTAACAATTCCGATGTATGTTATCGCTTGTATCATATATATGTGTGTATATGATGCATGGCAGGAACTACTGGCTTCTCATTTACCCATAGCTTTTTAACTTTCAGGTTTTAGTTCATTGATAAATATTTTGCTTTAGTTTAAATAGATTTAATTTAGCAAACCATTTTGAGAATTCTGAAATGAATGAATGAATGAATTCTG
>NW_023458558.1:4675276-4680142 GCF_013731165.1 Rhagoletis pomonella
CAGAATTCATTCATTCATTCATTTCAGAATTCTCAAAATGGTTTGCTTAAATTAAATCTATTTAAACTAAAGCAAAATATTTATAAATGAACTAAAACTGAAAGTTAAAAAGCTAAGGGCAAATGAGAAGCCAGTAGTTCTTGCCATACATCATATACATATATACGATGCAAGCGATAAACATACATCGGAACTGTTACAAAAAAGCTACACAGTTCACGTTCAATTATCAGACATTTGTGAGAGTCAATCTAATCAAGAATCTAATTGGCAAGACATTTACCCCCGTATTAGTCGAACTATTATTACTAGATGAGCGGGCTGTTGGATCAGCGATTTGCACGACAACAGGCGCATTCGTTGAATTTTGCATTTCTTCGATTGCGTAGTGGCCACCGACACCACCGACACCACCACTACCTCCACCGCCTCCGCCTAAATCAGGCACACGGTCTGAAATTGTTGTATTATTTGTTGCTTCATTTGGCACTTGCTGTTGCTGTTCATCGTTTTCCTTCGTTGGTTTGGCATGCTCTTCTTTGACCATTGCCACTGTAATATTATGGCTGGTAGTTGGCATATCAAACATTTTCGTCGCATCCATACCCAATGCACTATTATAAACTTTGACACTCTCCTTATCTGACTTATCCTGCACTGGACTAAAGCATCTGACCGCTGGCACATTAACGGAGCCTGATGCGACTAAGCCGGCACCAGATGGCAAATGTTTTTTACTGGCACTGTGCCGTCGATTCAGCGTTTGATACTTGCCAGCGGCTCGCTGATCATTGCCACTCCAGCTTGAACGGGCAGGCAGCAATTTACTGTTTGCCACATTTCGCTTCGAGCGTCCAGGCGTTAGCGTATTTGGCGACGGCAGATATTGCGCTTCCTCTTCACCCATTGGCTGGGGCAGTTTTCTAGCGAATTGCTCCGCCAGCTTGGATAACTCAGCTGCTTCGCTTTCGGCTTGAGCGCCTTGTGGCACTCGTGTCAGCTTCTTGGTGACATTGTTTGTACCAGCCTTACGTTTGACCACAACTGGTGGCTTAACTTTCAGTATAGATTTAGTCTTATTCAACGGTGGCAGCAAGCTACCAGCCGCCACGTTCAAATTTGTGGCATTGAAACGTGATTTGCCTTTGTTAATCATTTGTTTGCTGCCATTTGAAGCGGTCGAAATGAATTTTACGTGGCGTTTGCGTTTCACTGAAGTTGTACGCTTGTCCGATTGTTTCAAATCATCGCCGCTGACAGAACTCAACTTTCTAGTGTCTTGCAAAATACAGGTAACAAAGGAAAGGTAAATGAAACAATATACAACTTGTTAACTTTATTAATTTGTGCTCACGATTTCGACGGCCACCGTTTGACGGGGAAACGACGGTGGTCGCAGTCGCTGCTGCCGAGGTAGATGGCATTGCGGCAGGCGGATTTTTCAATTGTGTCACCACCTTAATTGATGTGTCAGAAGTGGTGCGAGTTGCAGTTGCCGCCGAGGCAAAGCTATTAGCAATGTTATCATTTTGATGCTGTTGTTGTTGTTGATGCTTGCGTATACGCTCATTGGCATCAGTGGTGGCTGTTGTGGCGCTGGGTGTCGTCTTCATTTTAGCAGCTGACATTATTATTTAATTTTTTTAATTTAAATGGTATTTTGAAATTTTTTGAGTTTCTTGTTGTTGGCAATTGTTGCACAAGAACGGCGCAGGAAAATTTTGAAGTTGTTGATATCCAAATTGAGCGAATTTAGCTAAACGTAAATTTTAGGTTTTCAAAGAAACATTGTACTGTCCCGCACTGCCACAATGCCTCGGAAGTATTTTTAGATAGGCGGTAAATGTTTTTTTTTTAGTATTTAATTTTAAATGTTAAATTTTTATAATAAAGAAATTCATTCGAAGACTGAAAGATAAAAACTGACTTTCTGCAGATATAAATTTTCAAGCAGGTAGGAATTTAAAATGGTTCCGTGCGCAGAAGTGGAGCACTGTTGACTGACATTCACTCGGGAGCGGCCAGAAGTGATTCTTGTGCGTACGGTTCAAATCGCAGCTCACAACGTCCGGATGTTTATATCCACGTATGCTCTGGGTAGCAACGAAGCACCCGTTTAGGAGCGAGCCAATGTGAGAAGGCGTAAACTTCGCGTGCGCTGGGTTTGGGACCCGCCACGGATGAGACCCCCTTTTTTTGATGACGACCACGGCAAACGTATAAAAGACTATGATTTGGGAGTATGCACCTGGAATACCCGGACCCTTAATGGGGAAGGTGCCTCTGCCCGGCTGGTTGATGTCCTCCGAAAGACAAAGGCTGATATCACCATCCAAGAAATGCGATGAACGGGTCAAGGAAAAGTAAGTGTGAAGCCCTGCGACGTCAAAATCGTGCTCGGCGATTTTAATGCCAAGGTGGGCAAGGAAGGGATCTTTGGCGCCATTGTGGGTTAGGCGACTTACGGAAGGTTTCAAGACCAGGGCGAACTCCCGTAAGAACAACAATGGCGGCCTAGAGACTGATGTCCAGAACGTACTTAAATTATGGAGCGAGCACTTTTCCACCCTATTAAATGGCAGCAGCACTGAAAGTAGTGGAGAAGACGAACACGATGACGATGGAGTCGATGTCCCACCGCCTGACTATGACGTGGTACGAATAACGATTACGCGCCTGAAAAACAACAAAGCTGCTGGAGCTGACGGCCTGCCAGCAGAGCTATTCAAGTACGGCGGCGAGGAGTTGATATGCAGAATATGGTCAGATGAACGGATCCCCGACGACTGGAATTTAAGTGTGCGCTTCCCAATCCACAAGAAAAGCGACCCCGCCATTCGCGCCAACTACGGCGGAATCAGCCTTCTAAGTATAGGTTATAAAGTATTATCGATTGTATTGTGCGAAAGACTGATGCCCACCGTCAACCTACTGATTGGAGACGTTATCAGTGTGGCTTTAGGCCTGGAAAATCCACCATAGATCAGGTATTCACAATTCGCCAAATCCTGGAAAAGACCCGCGAGAATAGGATCAACACACACCATCTATTTGTCGATTTCAAAACCGCTTTCGACAGCACGAACAGAAGTTGTCTTTATGCCGTGATGTCTGAATTTGGTATTCCCGCGAAACTAATACGGCTGTGTAAAATGACGTTGAGTAATACCACCAGCTCCGTCAGAATTGGGAGAGACCTCTCCGAGCCTTTTGATACCAAACGAGGTTTCAGACAAGGTGACTTCCTTACATGGGATTTCTTTAATCTGATGTTGCAGAAGATAATAAGAGCCGCAGAACTGAACCGCTCAGGCACAATACTTTACAAGAGCGTAAAATTGCTGGCGTATGCCGACCACATCGATATTATCGGTAAGAACAAGGGCTACGTCCGTTCTGTCTTCTCGCAATTGGACAGAGAAGCAAAGCGGATGGGTCTTGTGGTCAACGAGGACAAAACGAAGTATCTCCGGACATCACACAAACAGTCAGAGAATACGCGTCTTGGCACCCACCCTCACTGTTGACAGTTAAAAGTTTGAAAAAGTATACGACTTCGTTTCTTTGGGAACCAGCGTTAATACCAATAATAATGTCAGCCGTAAAATCCAACGGAGAATCACTCTTGCCTACAAGTGCTCACTCATCATGCCTGTGCTGGTGTATGGCGCGGAGGCATGGACAATGAAAACATCTGATGAACCGGCTCTTGAAGTTTTCGAGAGAAAGATTCTGCGAAAGATTTACGGACCTTTAAGCGTTGGCGATGGCGGATACCGCAAACGATTTAACGATGAGTTGTATGAGCCTTACAACGATGTAGACATAGAGCAGCGAATTAAAATTCAGCGGCTCCGATGGCTTGGCCATGTCGTACGGATGGACAGAAGCGTTCCTGCTCTGAAAGCATTCAACGCGGGCCGCGATGCTGGTAACAGAGGAAGAGGAAGGTCTCCTCTGTGTTGGAAAGACCAGGCGGAGAAGCACTTGGTTTCACTTGGCATTTCCAATTAGCGTCAGTTAGCACAGAAGAAAATGACTGGCGTGCTGTTTTGGACTCGGCCAAAATCGCTTAGGCGATTACAGCGTCAATAAAGATGAAGAAGAAGAAGGAATTTAAAAGTTAATATTCTTTATTTTGGTAACAAACAAGTTCCAAGACTGCATTAGCAAGAGGGCTGTCGTAATAATTCTCGGCTAATATTCTACTTAGCCATTTACTTAAGAGTTTTGAAATTGGAGCAGTGATGTGGTTTTCGTGGCGTCTGTCTAACCTATATTCACATAACGGAACTCGTGGACTTTTCAAATAAAAAAAAGAATTTCGTTGACACCTCACACAGAGCGTGTTTTATTCCATTCCATTTCAACATCTACTCGCCCTTATCAGAAAAACCTTTAGTTGACCAAGTAGAATTTAGAAAGAACTTCAACTCCGACTGCATCATCACGCCCATTTTCCAAAAATTGCATAACTCTTTTATTTTATGTCAAGAACTTTACTTCACATTCTACCTTCGACAAATTGGATACAGATTTTTCGCGTGGTTATTGTCCGATTTTCAATACCAACCGACCTTGGACAAAGCACTACCCTATGTACCAAATCTCATGTTTTAGACGTGTTATCGAGTCCAAAAACAGATCTTTCTGATCATGTAACTAAAACCTACGTAAATATATTGTGACACAGATTTCAATTACCTAGTTCGTTTATAGTTGTTCTACATGTACTTTAGAAATAGAGCCTTTTCAAAACCATTTCGATAGATAACCATCTTTTAATGATTCCCCCTTTCCCAAAAACTAAAACTTTATTACACATCTACATCTTTAACTTGGCCCTTCATTTTTGAAAATCGAACG
>NW_023458558.1:4680242-4681688 GCF_013731165.1 Rhagoletis pomonella
AGCAAACCATTTTGAGAATTCTGAAATGAATGAATGAATGAATTCTGAAATATTACAGTTTTTTGAAAATTGAAAACAAAAAATACCGTTTCACGTATGGTAGGCGTGGTTTCTTTCCGGTGTCGTTCATATTTAATACCACCCCAATGTACCTTGGACCAATAACAGTCCAAAACCAAGCCAAATTTCCTTGAGATACATACATACATATGTACGTACATTTCTGCTCGATTTGTGTCGTGTGCACGGACGAACGGAGCATTTCGGTATATAGAGTATCGGTCATACCAGTACCATACCCCCATTTCAAAGTAGTTTACAATTTATGTTTATTTATTTTTAAGATTTTTCAATTAAAATGCAGTCTATTCTTTAACAAAACCCATATAAACATAAATTTAAGACTTTTTAGAAAACTAAAAAAATTCCAAAAGTTTTCATCAAAGTTACAAACTTTTTCTCAGAAGTGTAAATATTTTTTTTTGTATTCAGTTTTATAGCCCATTAAATTAGTTGTATAATTTGCAAGTTTCAAGTGACTAGAAATTACCGTTGATTTTTTAGAACTGTTTTTTGCATTTGCTTTGAAGGAAAACTGCAACACCTCTTGACTCTGTTGACGTTTTTTTTTAATTACTAAAAATTTGTAAACTGGGTTTTGTTAGAGAATAAACTGCATTTTAATTAAAAATTCTTAAAAAATTCAAATGGGTAAACAATATCACTTGGAAAGGAGGTTGCTATTGAAATGACTAATACTGTATCTGTAGAGTTTTATTGCAATAACTTATAGCCTGCAAAGCCATATTTCATTGGGTACGCAAACAATAATGTTACTAAGGGCCAAATTCACAGTGCGTAGTTAAGTCAGAATCGGCAGTAAACTAAAGATTTTTGTATTGAAAATTTGTAGTTAACTGACAATTCTGATTTAAATACGCATTGTGAATTTGGCCCTAAGAAGAATTTCCGGCCTTGCTCGAAAATGTACTTTATGGAGCTAGAAAAAATTTTTTTTTTTGAATACACATTTGCATTAGCTGCAAAACTATACCTCCCATTATAAAAAAAATATATATATGTATATAGTCGCCGAAACCCACAATAAAATAGAATTTGTTTAACGTTGGTCCTATATAAAATTAAATTTTTTTCCAAAAGCACGGTTTTGTGCTCCTGCTACCTATATAACAATCAATCAATTTGGTCTTAATCAGTGCCTAAAAGTATGCTATAATTAATTACTAGGCATTTTCACACAACATCTTTTGCGTTTTCGAATTGGTAATATAATAGATTTTGCTTTTAGATATAAATTTTTTAGAACAACCTTTGGTGACCTTAAATAATGCCCAATAGAACGTTTATGGCATTACTATAAAGGCTAGCGATTTTTTTTTTTTTTTTTTTAATTTATGGCCAAAGCTTCATCAAACAAGAAACCAG
>NW_023458558.1:4681788-4683226 GCF_013731165.1 Rhagoletis pomonella
TACTTTGAAAAATTAATTTTTTAGCTACATTTAAGAACACCAAGTAGGTAGTTGGCGAATTTTGGAAAGTTTTCCGACCTGTAGTAGTTAACTGTAAAGCGAAAAATTTTGCATCCCGAACAACCCTTCTCTTAGCATTCAAGGGAAATTTCTAATTTTCTACAATAACTTGACTGTACTTAAAACATCTCATAACTTCTAAATTTTCAGTTATATGTCGTTAAGTGAGAATTAAAACAAGCCGAAAATAGAAATTTTTCTTGAAGGCGGAATTTACAGACAAAGAAGTTTTGAGCATTTTTTTAATTTCATAGATAGCTCCCAATCCACCAGTTTGATTGTAAAACAATGTAACCATAATGGTAGAAAATAACACCTTACTAAACTAAATGTAACAGGTCAAAATTACATGTACATATTATCTGTGGGAATCTAATCGTAGTAATAAACATCGAACATGCGGAAACTTTGGCCCGTGTTTACAACTCTGCAAACTAATTTGAAATTTGTTCTATGCCACACATTTAAAAGTAAACGGGCAGTGTTTAATTTAATTAACCCGGTGTGTACATTTGCATTCATGAAGAGGGGCAACTGGTTACCTATCTTAATATGCGCAAATTTAAACAAAAATTTTTTAGAAAGTAAAGCATAGAACATCCAAAAGTTAATCAGGTCAACCCATTAACTCAAAATTGGTGAAATTGCATATTCATGCATTCTTGTTAAAATATGTGCAGTATTTATTTTTATGCAATATTTAATTTTATAGAAATAGAGGTTTGAAACATTATTCGATTTTATATTCCAAAAGTATTTTGAAAATAAAAGAAAAAAATGAAAAATCTCAATTCTGCATATTGCAAAGTTATGGCCATTTAATTTTTTTAAAGTTTTTTTTTTTAAATTCAATTTTTCAAAAACGGCTGGGCAAAAAAAAATTGAGAAAACTAGGTAAGTACTATAACATAAAAACTTGGATATGAAACAGCCGAATGCTGTTCGAATCGAGCAGGAATGCGCCATATGCAATTTTTTTAATTCCCGAGCCGTGATTTTGTTTTGGAGCAAGCGGCCTGCGATGAGTTGTGTGCTGGGTTTGGGGTACGCCCAGTAAAAAACCCCTCCAATTAAAAATAAAACTAAAGCCTCGGATGGGACTACGATTTGAGGGCATGCAACTGGAATGTCCGGACCTTTAATGGAGGAGGTGCCTAACGCATAAAAAAATTTCAGCGTCAAAGACTCTTAACATACTTCGCCAAAGTTTTTATAAGCATCTTTTTTCGCAAAATTTTTTTTTAAACGCCTTTTTTCGCTGTCAAAACACTAGCGCGCCTTTATTCGTGTGTAGTGACGATATGTATTTCTTGTATCCAATTGCCTTAATTCTGTTGAAAATACTTATGTATTTAAATATGTATTTGTATTTGTATAT
>NW_023458558.1:4683326-4686122 GCF_013731165.1 Rhagoletis pomonella
TTTGCATTCTAAAAATAATAGAATTTCTATACTTTTTATATCGATTACATTATCGAAAAGTTAAAAGACAGTATCAAACTCAAAAAGTATAATACACTGTAAAACAAAATCTTGCTAAAACCCAAAAAAAACTGTAGTATAAAATTAACTTCAAATTACATTAAAAAAAACATCAAAAATATTGTAAAAAAATTTTATTTTAAATATGAATAATAATTTTGTAAACAATAAGTGAGGGTGTTGAAAATACTTATGTATTTAAATATGTATTTGTATTTGTATATGTGCATATAAAATGCACTCATAAGCTTATTATACTTTATTTACCAGCTTCGCATAATTGTAATACTTATAAGCATATTCTTGATACATTAAACAGTCAGTCCACTCATAAACCTCAAACCGTCGTGTTCTTTATTCTCTCTCTACAAATTCAACTTGAATTTGATTTTTTTAAACATATTTAAGAAATAAAGCCTTTTCAAGCCCATTTCGATTAATACCCCTTCTTTAATAATTCATCAAACTTATTGAATAATTTGAATATAACTTTTTAAACACGTGGCAGCTCTCTTAAAAAATTCCAAGTGTTCAAACTAAATGTTTCTTAATATTCTTTCGTTTGACTACCGTATTTTTATAATTAATTTAGATCATCTAAATAGGCGACAGCTCTCTTAAAATAGATTTTCAAGCTAAAAACT
This sequence comes from Rhagoletis pomonella, assembly GCF_013731165.1. Lineage (NCBI taxonomy): Eukaryota > Metazoa > Arthropoda > Insecta > Diptera > Tephritidae > Rhagoletis > Rhagoletis pomonella. The sequence goes on from NW_023458558.1 coordinate 4,684,031, forward strand.
TGTTAAATCTCCTTCGTCTCACATGGCGATACATATTTTAATTAACTGATGAATTAAGTTGTATTTGATTTTTTCAACATGTGGCAACCCCACACGTTCTTAATATTCTTTCGATTCACATGCATATTTTGATATTTCACATAGTTTGTGCATAAGTTAGCTAAATTCGATATTTCAAGCATGTGGCAACCTCTTCAAAATATTTGCAAACTATCTACTACCTTCTAAAACCACTTTCGTTTGGCACCTATGTACATATATGGTGGCACATATTTCTCTTAACTAATTCCCTTAATTCAAACTGAATTAGATTTTTTAACCGGTGGCAACCCTACTAAATTTAAGTCAAGAAACAAAGCTTTTCAAAACCATTTGGATTGACAGCCATTTTGTTATAATTGATTTATTTAGTTTAAATGTGTTGAATATAATTTTTTAAATAGGTAGCGATACTTTTCAAAAAAGTAAAACCTTTAAGCTTTGCTGAAAATTTTTATTGAATTGAATTATCTTTATTCATGTAAGCATTTATGTATAGGCGAACATATTTATACATTTTCTTAAATAAAACTAAATTAAATGTATGTAAAAATAAATAAAACTAAATTAAATGTAGTAATTATGCAATAAACTTAAGAGATAATATTAACAGCATTGCGAATATATGTTTGCATACCGACACAAAAAAAGATAAAAGCACAAAATTGTGATCTTATACTAATACATGTATGTATCTATACAAACGCCATAAATTTAAACCATTTTGTGAAAACTAGTGTCCTTAATGCTAAGTATTTTGATTAAATTCGTATTGTTAAAAGAAAACGATTTTTGTTTTTAAATGTAATTAAAGATAATATTTCGTCTCCAGTGCTTTTTCTTGTTTATTCAAATTTTTTTTTTAATACCGAAACTTTGCTTTTTGCGCCAAATTGTTGTATGGGAGGGAGAAAGGTAAAAGGGACCTACAGATCGTAAAAAATAGCCTTTTTAGTATTTTACTTCAAAGATGGCGCATTGCCGGAAAAAAATTACAATTCAAAGTCGCTTTTCTCGGAAATTAATTTTCGAACAAAAATTTCTAAGGTTTGTGTCGTTTGGCTGTTAGCTTTCGCCGCAAAATTATGGACTGTGCAAATATCATTTTTTTGATTCGGAACTTCTCAAGTGGAGGATACAAAGTGATATTGTAACTTGATAAAAAAAAACAATAATAATTATGTATAATAAAATATGGATATTTATACATATGAAAGAGCATTGGCAATAAGACGGCATTACGAAAGTAACGACTTAGCCATAAATTGATCAATGTAAGGAATATAACTTATTTTACAAAAAACACAATCATTATTATATGTACATAAATATCATTAAAATATAATTCAAATTAGTTTTTAATAGTACGATACGTAATATAAAATTTTTAAAACATACATATGTATGTATACACGTACATATGTGTGTAGTTTTAAACTAGTTTTGAAAAGTATATTTTCAAAATTTCCAAACGAAAAGTTTAAGATTCAACTGCAATTCTCAATCGACGAGAAAGCATTATTATCTGTTTAGCACTTAAAAGTAGTAAGTAGTACATACTTACTTAATAAACTCAATGATCTACATTATAAGTTTATTTTCTTCTTAAATACATACACATGTAAATAAAAAGACAAGCATATTGGAAATCGACTTAAGTGCTTGTGTTTACATTCGCTTTACATTTTGATTTTTTTTTGATTATTTTGGCACATCGAGGATACAGTACAGTACATTATTATGCATTGGGAATTAATTGTTCAACTTTCATCAATTAAAAAAAACCAAAAATTAATTTACAAAATTGCAATGAACTACATATACACAAAACACACGCATATAAATATAGATATTTGCATGCCCGTTATTTACACAGCTGTAAGCCAATAGAATTGCTAATGCAGTTACTTAGTGATTTGAGTAGCAGAGTATTCGAAAGCGGCTACCAACTTAGAACATACATACATATTTAATAATAAGAATGATTCCCTACAAGACAGCTGAGTATCATATGAGTACTCATATTATCATTACTCCTAATCACAAAAGTGCT
>NW_023458558.1:4686222-4701119 GCF_013731165.1 Rhagoletis pomonella
TACTTTGAAAAATTAATTTTTTAGCTACATTTAAGAACACCAAGTAGTTGGCGAACTTTGGAAAGTTTTCCGACCTGTAGTAGTTAACTGTAAAGCGAAAAATTTTGCATCCCGAACAACCCTTCTCTTAGCATTCAAGGGAAATTTCTAATTTTCTACAATAACTTGACTGTACTTAAAACATCTCATAACCTCTAAATTTTCAGTTATATGTCGTTAAGTGAGAATTAAAACAAGCCGAAAATAGAAATTTTTCTTGAAGGCGGCATTTACAGACATAGAAGTTTTGAGCATTTTTTTAATTTCATAGATAGCTCCCAATCCACCAGTTTGATTGTAAAACATTGTAACCAGAAAATAGCACCTTACTAAACTAAATGCAACAGGTCAAAATTACATGTACATATTATCTGTGGGAATCTAATCGTAGTAATAAACATCGAACATGCGGAAACTTTGGCCCGTGTTTGGAACTCTACAAACTAATTTGAAATTTGTTCTACGCCACACATTTAAAAGTAAACGGGCAGTGTTTAATTTAATTAACCAGGTGTGTACATTTGCATTCATGAAGAGGGGCAACTGGTTACCTATCTTAATATGCGCAAATTTAAACAATTTTTTTTTAGAAAGTATAACATAGAACATCCAAAGGTTAATCAGGTCAACCCATTAACTCAAAATTGTTAAAGTTGCACATTCATGCATTCTTTTTAAAATAAGTGCAGTATTTATTTTTATGCAATATTTAATTTTATAGAAATAGAGGTTTGAATTTCAACAAACTTTGAAACATTATTCGATTTTATATTCCAAAAGTATTTTGAAAATAAAAGAAAAAAATGAAAAATCTCAATTCTGCATATTGCAAAGTTATGGCCGTTTAAAAAAAGGAAGTTTTTTTTTTAAATTCAATATTTCAAAAACGGCTGGAAAAAAAATTGAGAAAACTAGGTAAGTACTATAACATAAAAACTTGGATATGAAACAGCCGAATGCTGTTCGAATCGAGCAGGGATGCGCCATATGCAATTTTTTTAATTAAACTGAATTAGATTTATTAACCGGTGGCAACCCTACTGAATTTAAGTTAAGAAACAAAGCTTTTCAAACCCATTTGGATTGACAGCCATGTTGTTATAATTGATTTATTTAGTTTAAATGTGTTGAATATAATTTTTTAAAAAGGTAGCTATACTTTTCAAAAAAGTAAAACCTTTAAGCTTTGCTAAAAATTTTTATTGAATTGAATTATCTTTATTTATGTAAGCATTTATGTATAGGCGAACATATTTATATAATTTCTTAAATAAAACTAAATTAAATGTATGTAAAAATAAATAAAACTAAATTAAATGTAGTAATTATGCAATAAACTTAAGAGATAATATTAACAGCATTGCGAATATAAGTTTGCATACCGACACAAAAAAAGATAAAAACACAAAATTGTGATCTTATACTAATACATGTATGTATGTATCTATACAAACGCCGTAAATTTAAAACATTTTGTGAAAACTAGTGTCCTTAATGCTAAGTATTTTGATTAAATTCGTATTATTAAAAGAAAACGATTTTTTTTTTTAATATAATTAAAGATAATATTTCGTCTCCAGTACTTTTTATTGTTTATTCTAATTTTTTTTTAATACCGAAACTTTGCTTTTTGCGCCTAATTGCTATGTGGGAGGGAGAAAGGTAAAAGGGACCTACAGGTCGTAAAAAATAGCCTTTTTAGTATTTTACTTCAAAGATGGCGCACTGCCGGAAAAAAATTACAATTCAAAGTCGCTTTTCTCGGATATAAATTTTCGAGCAAACATTTCTAAGGTTTGTGTCGTTTGGCTGTTAGCTTTTGCCGCAAAATTATGGACTGTGCAAATATCATTTTTTTGATTCGGAACTTCTCAAGTGGAGGATACAAAGTAATATTGTAACTTGATAAAAAAAAAAAAAACAATAATAATTATGTATAATAAAATATGGATATTTATACATATGAATGAGCATTGGCAATAAGACGGCATTACGAAAGTAACGACTTAGCCATAAATTGATCAATGTAAGGAATATAACTTATTTTACAAAAAACACAATCATTATTATATGTACATAAATATCATTAAAATATAATTCAAATTAGTTTTTAATAGTAAGATACGTAATATAAATTTTTTAAACATACATATGTATGTATGTACACACGTATATATGTGTGTAGTTTTAAACTAGTTTTGAAAAGTATATTTTCAAAATTTCCAAACGAAAAGTTTAAGATTTAACTGCAATTCTCAATCGACGAGAAAGCATTATTATCTGTTTAGCATACTTACTTAATAAACTCAATGATCTACATTATAAGTTCATTTTCTTCTTAAATACATACACATGTAAACAAAAAAGACAAGCATATTGGAAATCGACTTAAGTGCTTGTGTTTATACATTCGCTTTACATTTTGATTTTTTTGATTATTTTGGCACATCGAGGATACAGTACAGTACATTATTATGCATCGGGAATTAATTGTTCAACTTTCATCAATTAAAAAAACCAGAAATTAATTTACAAAATTGCAATGAACTACATATACACAAAACACACGCATATAAATATAGATATTTGCATGCCCGTTATTTACACAGCTGTAAGCCAATAGAATTGCTAATGCAGTTACTTAGTGATTTGAGTAGCAGAGTATTCGAAAGCGGCTACAACTTAAAACATACATACATATTTAATAATAATAATGATTGGCGCTTGAACATATGTATGTTGGTGTTTGGCCGAGCTTCCGCCCCGATTTGTGATGTTGTCACACAGAGGTGAGGGTGTATGTATGTATACATGAAAAATACGAATAGAAGTAATGGGCTTAAACTATGTAGATATATGCATGTACATATGTGTAAAGGTATGCATTACAAAATATATAATTTATTTTTTTCGATTTATTTAATATTTGTGTATGATTTTATGCAACATACTATTTTACAGTGATTCAAACAAATGACCACGTGTTGCATTTTTTTTTTTAGCTATTCGTAATGTTTTTCGAGCTAAATTTTGTTTGTTATTTTTATATAAAAATAGTGTTCAAGCTTTAACGTAACATATAGATCACAGTTTCAAACTTTATACAAAATTTAGGAAAATTCAAAAAAATTTAATCAAAGTTTAAATTTTTTATTCTGAATCTTTAGAAAATTTTTGGGTATGCAGTTTTATGAATTTTGTTGCTAACGGTCTCCCGAACTTTATTTCATAAGAAATTCATGCACATTTATTTATATGGAAAAAAGTTCAAAAAGGATCTAAAGATTCAGAATGAAAAGTTGAAAATTTGTTGAATTTTCCTAAATTTCGTATAAAGTGTGAAACTGTGATCTATATGTTTTTGGTTAATAGAAAAATAACAAAAAAATTTGGCTCGAAAAAGATTACGAATATGTATAAAAAAAAAAACAATTAACATGTGGCCATTTGTTTGAAGTTATATTGTAAATATTTATAACTTAACTTAACCTATGAGTAAACATACATATGTATATCACCTTAATTGTATGTATATATGAATTTTAGCACATTTAAATTTAATATTTTGCTTACAATTTGTAAAATGTATGTATGTATGTCGTATGAAAATATTTAGTTTATATTTGCTTACATTTTCTTTTTAAAATTTATTGTTCCTTTTGTTCCTAATGACTATTATCTAAACGTATTATCAGTGCATCAACGACATTATAGATCTCATCGAAATGTGGCCGTGCATCTGCTTCGGCGGACCAGCACTTCAACATGAGGCGATACATTTCGGGCGGTGTGTTTTCAGGCGCTGGCATGCGATAACCTGAAAAAGAAGAAATATTTATTAAATGTAGAATATATGTACACATAAATAAAGTATGTACATGTACATTAGGGCGGGCGTTATTTTACAGGTTTGACCCACAAAGCAAAACTCCCCTGCGAAAAAATTGTTAGAGCTCATGAGCCCTAATATCAGGCAAAAAAATCTCAATGACTTCCAAACCTGAAGAGATATGAAAATGGCGGTGATATATGCATGTAAGATCAACGAATAAGCTCTTTTTACTAATTTATAGGCTCTTGAGTCAAGGCTTTCCGTTATACGATTTTGAAAAATTTTTGCAGATCACATTTTTATTACCCAATTAATCTATCTAGGAGCAGTCCTGTTTTGTAGTAGCTTACAAAAAAATTGTGTTCATACAAATAAGGCGCACACTAATTCGAGAGGTACTCTTAAATAATTCCCTATCGACTAATGGTATCCCGGAAGGCCAACCATAGAATATTGTGGAATAATGTGATGAGTACAAAATGTAAAAGAAAACTTGTATCTAAAAGTAACAAAAAAATAATCGCTTCAGAAGGAGAAATAGGCTTTTTTATTCTAACGTAACAGAGATGGAAGAACGAAATTCGTTGATATGGCGGTGTACACATTTGTACTTAATATTTTTTTTTTTTCAAAAATAACTCGCGGAACTTTTCAAAAGACATTCAGGGATAACGTTTTAAAAGAACATATTGAATACATACTCGTGCTTTTGCTCCAAACAATTTTTGAAGTGAAGCTTCTTTAGCGGCGGTGGTTGGTTGGGACTAAATTGGCAAATTCAACGGAAATTGCATACGGGGAATGGAGCAACGGAAATGGTTGAGCTGAAACAAGTGCTTCTCGTGAAGCAAATTAATTTAACAAAAATTTGCTAATAAAAGGTTAAAGAATAACGCTTGGAAAAAGACCAATACAAGAATGAAAGTTATTAGTAACTTGATTGTTTTTGTAACAGAACAGGCATTAGCACAAATGCAAAAATTTCGAACAGAACTTGTTACTTTTAAAATTTCTCATCTGTTAAAGTTTGATTTTTTTTTTTAATTTTATCATTAAATACTAAAAGATAACTGGATTCACTAATTTGTCAGAAACTATCAGTCGTATCGGAAAGTGATGTATATGTGGTTTATGGAGAATTTCGGTAGCTGTGATTTTACATATCTCATTTTAAGATCTTAAGTTGGCTCGTAAGATATACGTGATTAAGTGGAACCACTTTTTGTTTTAAGCTGAATAACGGTAAATTGCAAATATCTAGAAAACATATCCATAGAAAAAAAATTAATTCGATTTTCGGAATTACCGAGCAATTCTACATAGAAATTGGGTAGTGGCATCAATTGAACATTTTTGCTGTAAACCAGTCTAATTTTTTATTTGAAATACGTGCAGAAAATAATATTACTCATACGCCATGTGATACATGTCCCTACTCGTACACGAAGTATGAGTAACATTTTTCATGTTAAAGTTTGAATTTTTTCATTCCCAATGCAAACTTAAAATGAAAATATCTTAGGAAAATTATGTGATCTAGAAAAACGGTATTCAGATCCGTAATCTACGACCCAAAATTAAGTTTACATGTCTGGACGTTCTTTTGTATCATTTAGGCGTCTATACAGTGTAATTTAAATCAAATGTATCAGGCAAATGTTTAAGGGTTTCTCGAAAAGTCGAACGAAAAGGGAGATGCTAAATGTCTTTGTTTTTTCAAAAAACACAAAAAATGTATTATTTCCTATCTGTTTAGCATAGAAATTCCCCAAGGAGCCTGGTGCATAATGCCTAAAGTGATATTTTCAATTTAGAGTCTAATTTTCGTGATCTAATAGTACAGCGCTTAATTTAAGCTTTCTGGTCATTTTACTAAAAAAAACCCTCTGCTTATTTATTATTTAATTATAGTAATAAAGCTATCTATAAAAAATATGCAGGTTTAAGCATGATAAAAAAAAGGAAGCTAGAACCGCTGAGAAGTATTTTTTCAAATTCTTGACGTTTGAAAGCAATTTAATTTTAAAATTTTACACACAAACTCACACACACATTCTCATTTTCTGTCTCAAACAACAACAACTTTGAACAATTCCTTTTTTACTCTCAATTTTATATGATTTTAAAATGTTGGCAAACTTCAAAAAAAAAAAAAATCATGGCCGACGAATTGAAAGAACGGTTTTACCTTACTATGTTTTTATCATGGGTTTAAGTTCTACGTGAAAAATTGCCTACGAAAGGTTCTGTGGTAAAATTTTGCCGGATAACGTATTTTTAGTCCACAAAGTGCTACCGAAATATGTAGGTAAATACATACATATTATCATTATTCATGGGTTACGTTTAAATATGCACATATATATTTATTTCGTTTAACTGCGAGTACTTTAAAATGAAAATACATTACGTTGTTGTACTCACCAGCATCGATTCGTTCCCGTGCTCGCGAATTACTCATGCCTGAGTAGGGTGTATCGCCTTTAGAGAAAATTTCCCACATTAAAATACCATAAGACCAAACATCACACAATGAAGTATATTTGCCAAAGTTCAAGGCCTCCGGCGCAGTCCATTTAACCGGTATCTGTTTCATGCCATCGGAAACTGTAAAATACGTAAAATTTTTTTTATTTTTTTCGTTTTTATCAAATCAAACGTTCGTAATAGAGGTTTAAAGATTTTTAGCCTTATGATAATTTTATAGATTTTTCTTTCAACTTACCTATATACTCTTCCTCTTCACGCGACATTCCAAAATCGGAAATCTTTACTTGATTTTCAAAATCGACCAGACAATTGCGCGCAGCAAGATCTCGATGTATGCAGTTTTTGGATTCCAGGTAACGCATGCCTTTTAATTGATAAACCAGAAAAAAGCAATCAATTTTAGATAATTTTTTTCAAAATATATATGCAAGTCTATATGCATTTTCAACTTACCCGCCGCAGCATCGCGGCACATTCCCATTTGTTGACGTGCCGTCAAAGCGTTTGAATTCTTACGCAAATAATTCAGCAATGAACCGCCTAAAAATAATTTGAGTTAATATCAATCTGAATTACTACGTTTGGATAAGTAAACTACGAAAGTTGGCCTTGCTCTCGGCTCCCTATGAGAACTAGTTTAAGAGCGGCTCTGGAATCGCTACGAGAGTGATTGAAGGTATATTTGATAAAAACAAGAACCAGACAGATAGATTGAGAATAATCGCGGTAAAAAAGATGTGAGCTGTGAATTTGTTTTGAAAGAAATCAGATTTGCCAGGAAATTCCCGGAGAAATCCCGAAACGGGAAATCTAGATAAATGGGCTAGGGATGCAGAAAAAATATCGATGCATCGGAAACATTCGATGCATTGAGTAAAACCGATGTTTTGGATCTTCCGATATATATAGAGATATAGCGATGTATTTGTTTCGATGCATCGACTTTTGTGTGCAATGTACACTGTACTTATTAAAATTATTTTGTATAGCTCCAAACTCTTCGCTCTAGTAACTATTCTAAATGTGTGGAAATTTCGCCATTTAAACACTGTTAGAATATACATTATATTAATATTTTGCAAAATATATTAGTTAATTGCACTAATAAATTGCTAATTTATTAGTAGAAACGTTTATTGCCAAACCACCTTCTACAAAATGATATTAATTGATATGATATTGAAACTCTAAAACCCTTCGGAAATTTGCGTAGATTTTAAATAGCAAATTCCAAAATTGTTTCACATAGTTTATAAACATAGTCAAGTAATATAGTGATGTATGCTTATTTCAAAGCAAAATTTGAGTTTGTAATTTTCGCTTTTTTCAATTCGGGCTTTGATCTTTCGTTTTGTTAAACACCTCTGCCTGATTTCGGCTTAGGTCCTCATCCTGAAGTACTGAATACATCAGTACTGCAACGTTATGTGTGCTTTTGCTCAAACGGCAAGAATTTCTTGAAATGTTTTTTTTTTTTTTTTAATTTTTATCTCAAATCAAAACTCTCATTTTCTTGTTGTATATGTATTTTTAATTGAAAGAAACTGTTTATATTATCTTTCGATGCATCGAAAATATCGACGTTTTTATACGATATTTCGATGCATCAAATGGAAAAAAACATCGATGTATTTTTTTAGCTTGCATCCCTAAAACGGGCTACATAGCTATATAGAATTGAAAAAAAAACTTATATTCTGCTACTATGTATCAAATGGATTTGGTGTACATAATTGCAAACGAATGCGCCTGCCTAATTCTTTACTTACCCGGCACGAGTTCCATAACGATCATAATCGGCTGCTTTTGCACACAAATTCCAATCAATTTAACAATGTTTGGATGATCATATTGCTTTAGAATTCGTCCCTCCTGCAGGAATTTGCGTTTCTGCTCGTCGGGTAATGTCATGCGGCAGGTTTTTACGGCCACATCCTGTTTGGTTGACTTCAACTTTGCCTTATAAACATCTCCAAAATTGCCCTGCAATTTAAATCGAATGAAATCAGCAATTGCACGTAGCACGCAGCCATGTCTACTCACTCTGCCAATTTTCTCTAGTAGCACAACATCATCGTTGCTCAACTCCCAACGTTCGCGGCAGATGGCACGTTTTAAAATGGCACCCGATTTTACCGTCACCGGCAATTCGGATTGATACTGATGCATGATGAGCTCTTGAATGCTGGGGAATGGCGGACCTTCAAAGCGGAAGTGACCATCTGTGGAGGTTTGCACAATGAAATGTTTATGACCATTCCAGCAAACGCTCAGCACAATTTGACTCTCTTCGTTGCGTATGGTTTCACGCACCAAAAAATCACCATCGTTATTGAGCAGACGTACGACTTCTTCGCGTGGCAATACGCCATGAAACCATTCTTCTTCATAGAGTGGACGGTTGGTAGAGAGCGACATCTATGGAATGAAAATGAAGGGTTTAAGAGAGGCAGTTAGCAATGAAGTTAGGGAGAGTTTAGCGATGTAGCGTTACTAAAGCATATAAATAAAATGGTAAATTGTGTGTACATGCTCACAGAGAGAGAGAAAACAATGGAAAACACAACTTACACTGCAAAAAATAGCTAGCAAAGCTTAAATTTTTAGCAAGACGTGTGCGAAAAAAAATTTCTAAAGCATTTGATTTACATACATATTTACAGTTGTATATTAATATGTGTTTAGAATTGGCATTTAAATAATAATGTTACACAAAACCCACTTAAGACATTATCTTTTTATAATACATTCGCACAATTATAATAATACATAAAAACATAAATTTTCTTAGTTTCATCAGTTGAAAACATAAATTGAAAAATTTGCTTTTTATTTGTGTCTTACGAAATTACATTGAGGATTTTAATCAGATATTTTTTTAATAAATATAATACTTTTACGGTTATTTACAGTGTATTTCAATTGTTTAAACTAAAAACATATAATTATGTAAATAATTTGATAAACCATGTTATTACTAATTTGATTAACTCATCGTTCCCGCCCGCTCCAACTTTAGAGAGCAATTTTCAAGATAAATTACATTTCTACCTTTCCGAGGGTGCCCATCGAAAATGTTTTTTTTTTTTTTTAATTTCAAGACCCTACCCTCTAATTTTATTCGTTTTTATTAGAAATATTATTGGCTATTTTTATAGATTTCTTAAAGGTCCTTAAGAGGTCGCGAAATAGGTCAGAAAATACGATTTTGTACTCATAAATCTACAAAATCGTATTTTCTGATCTAAATCGACAGGTCGTGATCTCTAAATGACCTATAAAAAATCTATTAAAATAGGCGCTAATATTTCTCATAAAACCGAATAAGATTAGCGAGTAGGTTCTTGAAATTTCCCAAAAAAAGCATTTTCGATGGGCACCCTAGTATGTATATTATAGAAAATTAACTTTAAAGCGATGTGAGGTATTATTAGTGATAGATATCGTTATCACAGAAAGAGACGAGGCATTCCTTAAGACCTTCTCATCAAGGAAAGGAGAGAAAATGGCCGCCCAGTCATTGCCGAGTAAAATATTCAGTACATTTTTGACGGTGGCTTCGATAGCCGAAGGCGGGTGCGCAATAATTGGTTGAAGACCGAGAAATACCTGGTCCGAGGCCTTTCTAACGAAATGGTTGGATGTCTCATTACAAGGTACTCCCGAGTTACCTGGTAATCAGAGTAAACCAACTTCTAATATATAATACGGGTACACATCGGCTAATCGCAGCTACGTATATCGATCTGGAAGTTTCAAAGACAACCAGGTTGTCCGTAGTTTACATCAAATGTCTGCCCTGACATGGAACTTTTCAGTTTTGAATTTTTTTTTATCCCATTTTAGGGTTTTGTACAAACACAAACGGTTATAGGAAAATTCCACTATAACCAGATGCCAATAAAAAAAAATCCATGTTAGCGAAGGGCCCAATCTTCAGCCACTTTGCACTTGGTCTTTCTGGAACTGACGCACCACACCCGGGATTAAGGTTTAAGCTACTGCAATATAATGAGAGCTTTCGTTCAATTCCGATCAAACACGTGTCATAAAAACTGTTATTTTTGTAGGAAAAAGACTTTTTAGAACGACTACTATATCAAATTTTAGAAATTAATGTATCATTTTTTCGTCACTGTTGAAATTTAGTACTTTTAGAAACTAAAATGTGACGCCAACAAATCTATGAACATATTTTAATCTAAATTTAGAAGTGTTTGGCCTTGATTTTTTTTTTTATTACAGCAGATAAAAACAAAATCAAAATAACAAGCACGCACACACACACATACATGGTATGTAAGTAAATATTGCATGGAGGATTTCATTAGCCAAAACGTTGGACGCAAATACGTATCAAAGACTATTTTTAAGTAAGCGGCTACGTAAAAGGAATACATACACATGTGTGTGCCACTAGGGTGGTCCAAAAATGCATCTGAAAAATTAAAGTCGGAATTTGTATGCTCTCACCCCCTAGGACTGTTCTATACCGAAACAATATACCCCTATTTTTTATTTTGAAACCAAAAATTATTTAGAGGTAGCGGAAAAATCCACTTTTCGTATAAAGGATATAGAATTCTTGAAAATCAATATTTTTCGATCGAAAAAATCTGTTTCTCTTCAAGAGATTCCCAATAATAATACCCAATTATTTATTTAACCATTTTTTTTTGTTTAAGTAACTATATTTTATAGGTCCGCCAAAATCCCCAGAAAATGCCAGAAAATGCAATGGGGTGATAAACAAAAAATCTTTAGTTTTAAAAAATGGATATTGTTATTGGAAGTCTCCTGAAGAGAACCAGAGTGTTCTGATCGAAAATATTGATTTTCAAGATTTCCATACCATTTCTACGAAGTGTTTTTTTCCCATATAAAATACACGGAAAAGTTTGAGCGCTTTGCGCGACCTCTAGACATTTTTTGAATTCAAAATAAAAAATAGGGGTACATTTTTTCGATATAGAACAATCCTATGGGGTGAGCGCATTAAAATTCCGACTTTACTTATTTTGAACCACCTTAATGCACATACACATGCATGCGTTGTACTTCGATCCACGAAAATTTGTATTTAACTTTTTCGATATTAGAAGTGACATTTTCACTTCCGGTTGTATTAAGTAACATCCGAATATTTATAACTTGGCTTTGTTTAAATAATTTTGAGAGAATAATGATTAAACTGTATTGTGCGAAAAGCTTTGATTACTTCAAACGCCGCACAGTGCCAGATTGCCAAATAAGCTGCGACAAAATGTAGTAAATATACTCCGATTTTACTGAAATCTTCTATATGTTGTACTTTTGCTTACCAAACGAAAAACGAATTAAACCGAAATGTCGGATAATATTTACCATTCCAGTTTATATGGAAATCTTCCACGGAGAAGCGTTCAGTCTATGGAAGATTACCGCGAAGAATGCAGGCGAATATAAGTGAAATTGGTTTGTATTTGAATTGGAGTACCTATGCGGTGTATTTTCTATACCGTATTCACCGAATATTCCGGCAACTCTCCCGAACGTTATTTAAAAAGCATAAAATTATTTAGGTATGTGTGAAGATTAGAGGTGACAAACAAATTTAATTACTAATTAATTAATCATACCCAAACACACACAATCACAAGCCAAAAGAATATATTTGCAATTAATTGCAATTATTAAGACACTTTTTTACAGTGAATATTCACAAAAACACTTTTCCATAAAAAATTTCTAATTCTCTTGTTAATTAGGCCTAAATAAAATACAACGAGTAGTTTTAGCGGCAATAATTATTTATTATTTAACGCAGTTTGGAAAAAACAAAATTTTGCATTTTTTTGTTAAGCGGTTACGTTTCTCGGTGGCTGTAGCGCCAGCTTTTGAAAAAAGGCATTTAGCAAGCACCGAGGTACCAACTAAATGGCAGTATTATTTTGAAAGTCCGTAAAGTTGTGGGTAATCAGTTTTCATTTCCTCCCAAGCGTCGATGATATTCCGCTTGGACTTGACAAATTAAATAAAAACTCATTTCTTTTTGCGGGTGATCCCCACTCATCATATTTTCGCCTTCGTTTGTGTACAAGCGATTTATGAGGGGCCCAAAGATGGAACTCATTTTCTACTGATTCTAGTGACGTTTTTTTTTTATATATCTATACATACACACACACATACGTATGCATTTATTTCAATGTATTATGTATTTATAAAAATTAAAACTTAAACTTTTATTCAAAATTGAGTTTATCCGCCATTAAATAAAACAGTTATGAACCTTACTAGCATAAACGATTTGGGCCGTTTCTTTCGCCCAGGCGGCACTGGTGGTCCGGCGATTTGTGTCGGTGACGTTGTGAGTAGTTGTGAAGAGCTACGACTACTCAAACCCGAAGAACTCATTTTGAAGAAGTTGAAATGCTGTAGAATTCCCTCCGTTTTCGAAATTTATAATTTACCGTTGTTTCCAATTTAACACGCGTGGCGTACTTTGTAGTTGTTTTTAGTAGAAATAAGGCAAAATTAATAATGCCGAAGTGCAACAGTTTTTGTTATACAAATTTTAAAGTTATCTAGTATTAATTTTTGCAGCGGTTGGCACGAAATGCGGCGTGTATATATTTGGTCACCGATTGACTAAAACGGAACAACTGAATGCGGTAGATATTCAACAATATTTAGATGAAAAAATTTCAGAAACTTTGTAGGTATGTATGTATAGAAATAAGTACATATCTACATACTACACATATACGCAATTTAAATACGAAATTCCCGCTACTACATATCTAAGGATGGCACACTTGAATTTGCATACGTTCGGAGAGCATTGGCCCAGTTAAAGAGATGAAAATGGTAACGCGGCATAAATTCACTCTCTGCTTGCTTGAAATATATATATTTTTTTTGTCTAACCCCAGCGGCCGGTGATGATATTCCGTCTAAATTTTAAGCAGATCATTTCTCAATGAGAAATAAATATTTTGTTTAATTTTTTGTTCAACGAACACAATAAGCCAGTTTTCTTTCAGTCGTCAAATATATTCTAAGAGCGAAATAATTTAGTTTGTTTTGTTGAACTATTTGTTTAATACACTGAATGCGCTAATTTTAGTTCAATCGCGAAACAAATTGTTTCTCAGTGAAGAGATTTCATTTGCTCTTCGATTTGTATATAAAGTGGCTGGTTGCTGGTGAGTCGTGTTGGAACGCATCCAAAATTCGATTTGTTTGATTTGTTGCAAACAACCAGAAGTGAAATGTACCGGCTTTATTATATACTTGCCTATATATACACACATGTAAATGAAACAGGTGGAGATGCGATAATGCACTCAGGGTAGGACAGCTTCGTGACCTGAAGGCGTTTATACTTAGCAACACTCATTACACCGTGCGACAGTCCAATTGAAACACTCAAAAAAATCAATCAAAAATCATACTTAAAAGTATCGACTCAGCCCATCACTAGACGTCTGGCAGCCCTAGCTTTTGAGGCTTATTCATAGTCAAAATAAAGTCTACGCTAAAATTAGTTGCAGCTTTTTGACATAATTTTCAATGTAATAACTGTTAAAAAAGCTGCAACTATCTTTAGAGTCGACATTATTTCAAATATGAATAGGCCCCTATACTATTTTTGACCAATGCCTGCAATGACTCGGAGGCATTGAGGGCTGCGGGTGCGTTAAGATCTGATTAGCCTTTTTACACCACTGATAAAATTCATCGTATGACTATTGTCACAATTACTGCGCCTTAAACATATTATAGATATTGTTTCGCCATTGTGGCGTACTCAGTAGGTCGTAACAATAACAATGACAATTGTCACCATTAGAGCGCTTAAAATAAATTTGCGATATAGTATTAGGCGCAGTAGTAAATAGAATAGTCTGCCGTTGAGTTTTGTCATTGGAGTGGGTGAAAAGTATGATACATTGGAGCCTTTCTTGTTTTTCTGTTCCGCATTTGAAAGTTTATGTGTGAGGTATTGCTTCAACATAGGGTGGATGGTAATTAACTATGTATGTATGTATATAAATATTACCGTTTTTAGTACTCTAGTAGATAATATAAAAAATTAGACATGTAGAGTTAAAATTGTATTTGATTAAAATAGTATTTTTTATAAATAAATCTTAGAATAAAATCTATTAGATACCTTACAAACATATACATATAGATACATACGAACTCGAATGTTATAAACATGTAAAAGGACATTTTTTTCTTTTAGCCCCACATACAAATTTCGTTGTCGGTCACAAAAAAAAATATATAAATTCGTCGAGCATACTTTGTATGGAAGAAAATAACTGACCCCGTCCAACAAAAAAAGTTTTTTTTTGTTATACTTAATTATTTATAAAAAAGTAGCGGAAACTAATTTTTAATTGAAAATTTTTATTTTTGCTAGCGCTAACTGAAAAATTAAGATTTTTAGAGGCCGACAACGAAATTTCCACATGGGACCGAAAGAAAAAAAAAATGTCATTTTATTTGACACAGTCTAACACGTACAAACGAGTACATACAGTGC
>NW_023458558.1:4701129-4701708 GCF_013731165.1 Rhagoletis pomonella
AAATGCGCTTCGCTGAATTGTAAGCTGAAGTCCTCCAGCTTGGGCTATGGTGAGCAATTATCGAAGTTCCTTCGTTGCATAGTTTTGTTGCTGCTTATTTTAGCATCCTTTTTTTTTGCTGCAACAGTCGACTACTGCGAACTTGTTTTGTGTGCTATTATTTAATTTTCGTCGCAGCGTGGGAACGAAATCAGGTTCCGAGTGGTGCAGGCGCGAAGTCTACATACATGTAAATATGTACTACCTATAAACATATACATATATATATAGCATATATAGATGTATGGATGCATTGTATAAATGTACACACAGGCACACACCTATGTAGGTATCATTGTACACCATCAGCATGGGACATTCATTTGAGCTCATCTGAGGTGGCGAAAATTTTCCGCTACTTGTGGTATGCGTGGAAATTAAAAGCGAGAGGCTGTGGCAAAAAAAAAATTATAATAGAAATACGTAATACTGTTAAATAGAATAACAATAAAAAATATGCAGAAAGACAAGTCTGTTTATTCCTATTGGTTCTAAAATTTAATATGTGCGTTTTCAAATGTTAGTAGATTTAGCCATAAA
>NW_023458558.1:4701808-4719370 GCF_013731165.1 Rhagoletis pomonella
AGTCACAATGAATATGTATGTATAGGCAGGTGAACTTTATTTTATTCCACATGCTCGTATTTAGCTAAATTTTAATTCATTTCGTGTATAATGCCGTACGCTTTTATCAAGTAACTATGTATGTACATATGTGTATATGTATGGTTATGGCGATCTGTGGCGAAATATTTTTGTCACAGTCTCATCATCTCTGCCCATACGTATGTAGTAAATACTTAATTGTATAACCATAATTTTCCTTATTGCATTTATACTATTCGTTGTATTGCCAAGCATCGCCACCAACAAGGCAGTCGCCGTCATCAACTATGTAGATGAACGTTAAGAAGCCATTCAACTTTTGACACCAGCCTAGCAACCACATATCTACATACGAGGGACGTTCGATATATTCTCGGTATCACAATGAAACACAACTCGAATAAAGGCAATATGTATATTTTTAAAACCTCAATACACTTATTATTTCTTGAAATTAAATTTTCAATGCCCTCAAAAAATATCTTTCCTCTTTGTCCGAAAAATGAACATTTATTGCCGCCTTGAGCTGTTCATCATCAGACAATTTTTTTCCACGAAGATCCTTTTTCAAATTCGGGAACAAAAAGAAATCACTAGGGGCCAAGTCTGGATTATACAGTGTGTGATTGATTTCTTCGAAACCACAATATCGTATAGCGGTTATCGAAACACGCGCTGTGTGTACCGGATCTATGTACATACATATAATCTTCAATACCTTCTAGGAAACATTTTTAGTCTCATTGACTTTTTAGACCTTCTCATGCAAATTTTTTTAAATTAATTTTTTTTTATTGGGCAACGTTGATATCGGCAGATTAAATTTACAATACCTACATGTTACTTTTCTTATATGAGAAGTAGAGAGGAATGCTATTTTTTCAAGGCATACGGGTAATATTTCATTCAATTATTTAATAATTAATATTTCTTTATAAATATCTAGCACATTATACATATAACACCGTGCGATAGTAAATTTTACACACAAAAATCCAAAAAATATACGCGAAGCAACGGGTCAAATATAATATAATTGCGTTAAGTAGTGGAAAAGTAATGGATGTCTAAGTCCCGGGACTAATCCAGGGATAACGGGATTGTGAAAATGACATCCCGAAAATCCCGGGATTGAAAAAAGCGAAAAAATTAACATCCCTAATCTGTTCGTGTCCAGTCATTTATTGCTGCTATCTCCGTTGGGAAAATACCGTAGTGATCCGGAAGCCTACATTTAAATTGACGGAGAGTAAAAGCATAAACAGACAGCAGTGTTGATCCGGATCAACTCGGGAATTAACTGCTGTTGATCCGGATTAAGTCCGAGTTAGTCCGGATCAACGCTGCCGCCAAAATTTACCTAAATTATGCATATTAAAGATAAGGATAAAGAAAAAAATCAGCGTAAATTAAAAACTGGTTTTTGAGATTTCATACTTAAGACTTCTTTGCGTTATCTGACTTAATCCAAACTGAAGAAAATTGTAATAATGTCGCTTGCTGGCACAATAAAAGATCGTTTTTCAGAAGTACTAAGCGTTTTTTGTTAGCAGACATGCAGTATTTAAATTGAAAAATTGTGTATTAGGTGCATTCTTTTGCAATCGAGCTACAAAAGAACACTCGCTTAAATGACGAAATGCACGCAAAGCAACAACACAAACTCGGTTATTTATCCGAGATCAGCCAGGTCGGTTAAAAAATACGCGATCTGATGGGTAGTGTTGTTAAGTGAAAAAACTGCTCTATTGTGAATTGTTAATGAAAAAGTGGAGAATGAAAATTTTTGTTTCCTTATATACGTGACTTATGTTTTAATTAAGTATATATATTACGCAAATACCTCGCATAATTGCCCATTTAAATTGGTTTTTGTATATATATATACCGTTAAATTAATCAAATGTTTCTTGCCAGCTACCAACAGAGTTGCTTACGTAGCTAAAAGAAAATTTTACCCGACTTCAACGTTCTTTTGTCGCTCGCTTACAAAAAAAAAATATGCAGCTATTATAACAACTTAATACTTTGCAATAACTCTCTCCGACAATAACAGCATCCATAATAACTTTTACTCATATTTAGACGCGAATAAAGATAAATGCGAAAGAAAACTTCTGAATACCACAAATCACTAGCGCAAATAGACGGCGAGTTATTAGCTTTCACGCGACAAATCGAACATTTCCGCCTGCACATAAAATGCCTACTTGCGTAAATATTGGAGCAAACAAGCGATACTACGTACATACATACATACATACAGATGTATGCAGTTACACTTTTTGGTGCCAATCAGTTGGCAAAGAGCATTTAAAATTCTTGTAACGTTGCTGGTGAGAGGTGAAAAGAATTTCTCTTTCATGTTAAATACAGTTGGCGGACATTAAAACAAGCTGACGGGTGGGTGCTTAGCAGCAACAAAAAAAAAAACACTGGAATTGAAAGTTGCGCGTCGCAAAAGTGTGCTAAAATGGCAAAGAAAAAGTAAATAAACAAGTGATTGCTACGCTAATGCCGGAATGTAGAAAATAAATGGAGTCGAATAAGCAGCGGTTTGAAAGCGAGATAAAAAGAAACCGGTAGCGTCAGAAATACACACAACATCACGAACAAACAGTTAACAGATAGATAATAATGCCTTACATGCAACGGTGCAGTGATATGTTTGTCGATGATGGCTCTGAAATTTGCGGTGGTTCAGCAGTGGGTTGTGATATACTACTTTCGGAGGCAGGTGCAGCGGTGCTCTGACATGCAATTGCTATATTGACAGCAAAAAATGTTGGTTTGCAACATGTTGCTTATTCGTCAGGTCCAATTGTTGCACCAACGGGTTTTTTCAGCATGGTTTTGGACTCGACCATTTCAGTAAATTTTTCAGATGCGCAAATCAATGAAAATGATGGCCACATTGAAAGAACTTCATATTCTCCAGATCCGGTCACAGAAATTATAGGTTTTCTACAAATCTTCAAAGAAACTCCATGAAAATGGATTTTTCTTCAATAAAAATGATCATTCAACCATATAATGTGAGCGATCGAACCAGTCAGGTTATGCGGTTATCTAGTGGTTATCCAGAATTTCTTCTAGAAACTTTTCATCGGAAATGTAACACCTTTGTTCCTTCAAAGAAAGGCAGGTCCGCTAAGGGTTCTGAAATCTGAGGTGCCTTTTTTGTCACCTGGGGACAATGTTGCCAGATTTGGGGTTTTAACTGTAGATTACATTTTTTTTAGACAAACTTAAAGTTGTTTAAGTTACATCCTAATGCAAATTATTGTTCTTAGACATTTTCGATTTGACTGAATAAACCGTGCGTGCTGACGTAGTTCAAAGTTATGACGTAACATATGTACATAAAAAAAATATATATACCTATGTTCCGACGTACTTATAACCTCCTCCATTTTTGGAAGTCGGTTATTTATTTATTTATTTATTTATTAAAGTACATACACAACAATGTGGCTAAAAACCAGAAATAAACGAAAATCTCCAACACCCTTTGGACATATTTTAAAAACTAAAGATTTCTTAAAAAATTGCTTCAGGAAGTTTTAAATTTTAGGTATCGAAGGAAACGATTAAAAAATTAACAAAGCAATTTACGAAAAATAATGAAACTGAATTTTATTAAAACAAAATGTGATTTAAATGTTCCATTTTATAAAGTATATTTTTGTTTAGGTAATTAAAAATCGTAAAAATTCTTAAACAATCAACATGGGGGAGTTCGTTTTCGCAGTAGCTATAAATTCGACGTTGCCGCTCCGATAAGCGCAATTGATGTAGTCCGGATTTCGCCACGAATCATGTAACAAGCGCTTGGGTATGTGCTCTTTGAGTTTGAGTTGAAGAAAAACTTGTGTTTTTGTATTTTTTAAATAAAAACCTATTAAAATGTATAAATAAATACGTATTTTACTTATACAAATTCATTATTGGATATAAAGAGAAATTTTTTTATTAATAACTGACACAAAATATTAATTTGTTAGTTTAATTTTATTTTATTAATGGGGTATGGCATGTGAGATTTAGTCACATAGTATGCGGAGGGTTAATAGAATTAAAAAACCTAAATTTTTTAAAACTCTACGTTTTTCAAGGTCACACTTTTCTGATCTAAAGTACCGTTTTTTCACAGGAAATTTACAGTAAAAAAAATCTGGCAACATTGTCTGGGGACTTGTGGAACGCTGTTGACCTAGCTTCAGTTAAAGAGCACAACTTAGTGCTCTGCATATAGTTTATAGTTGGCTACTACTGGAGGGAGCATCCAAACAGACAATTGATTTACGCAAAGTCTCCTCCCAAGCAAGCCGGAAAGCATTTTTTCGAATTCACGGAGGCAATCCAGACATATCACTCAAACACAGGACCAGACGGCGTACCGACAAGCATCCACAAGTGAGTCCGTTGTCATCTTCAGTGGCTCTCGACCCATGTCTGCCGTTATTGTAACCCAACCACTGCCAACAGTAGGCGAAGATCTTCAGCCGCCGCGAGAGATCCGTGTAACTCTGGCTCAATAAAGGTTTGGATATTGCAGTCGACTCCAGACTCGACCCCGACATACCCACTTAAACCCACTCATCTAACACCGCACTCCCTTAAGCCCGGCCAAGTCAAAATAAAACTTTTCCTGGGCCTAGCGTTAGTTGGGCCCGACACCAACGTTTGGATGACCCTACAACAACAACCATAGTAGGGATGAGAGGTGCACGAGACAGGCAAGCCTAGTCTAAACTGACACAAAGAAAAACGGTTAGATTAACTTCCGTTTTGTCTCATCAGTGGCTTGTTTAGAGATTGAACCTCTTGAAAAGCTTATAACTAATTAATATATGCATTGGGTATAAAATATATCAACCAATCAAAACTTCATCATCCGTATACATTTAACTTGCATACCCATTTTTTCGCCTGATTTACTATCGGGTGCTTAAAAATTCGCACATATGTGCATATGTATCTACATATAAATGTGTTGTCAACTGATCTGTGCACGCTTGTGTCCCCAACATTGACCAAGAAAAACTTGTCAAGAAGCGTGTAATGATAAGGCGAGAAAACATTGAGGTCGTTTCAGATGGATGCAAACGCGGCTGCGAGACACTCAAATTAAGAGTTAGCAGTCGATAACCGATAATGAACTGTGTAGGCTGTTGCAAATTTGGCGTAAAAGAGTTTTCAATTGAACAACTTGACAGTTTTGTAATCATCTCAAATGAGACGCATACATATGTATGTATGTACACAAATTCACAAAGCAAAATGAGCGAGACGGACTTGAAAACAAGAAGCAAACGCTGTCAAGTGCAATGCCGTCCGTTGCGCACCAAAATACATATGAAACTGGTAGGTAGTTAATGACAGTGGCAATTAGCATCCTACTTACTACTACCGCTCATGCGCCACTGACTTTGGCAGCTGTTAAGTCTTACTACAAAATGGTTTGTTGCTATGCCTTTTTCGTACATTGACAGTGCGGCAGCGGTCTTGTGTAGAAAATTGTGACAAATTTAATGCTTGAGTTTTAATTAATTACATACACACAAATACACTTTTTGCTCTTTTTTTGCGCATTTGTACAACTTCAAAAAACAGAGTCTTGCATTCAATTGCATGTACATACATGTTGGCTAAGCGCATTTCGCGAGTTCCGCTTGTTTGTAAGGTGAAATAATATGTAATTGTTAACCGCCGCAGCCTCAATATAAGCCACGGTTCATTGCCACACAAAAGGCATAATTTTGCTGTTGTTAGAGAGTGGTCAATGTAGTTTTGCAAGTGCTGCAACCACGGTTGGCATTTACTTCTTTTCTTGTGTACCAAAAAGTATACAAAATTGAAAAAAAATTACCAAATATAATTTAGCTATGAAGTTAATTATTTAAGCGAGGGACCGTAGCGGTTATGATTTTTGTAACACAAAATATTAAATTTCTATATTTCCGATCAAATTGAATCGTTTGTTTTTCCTTCAAGAATGATAGCTTTTTTATCAGCTTTATTTTTTCGATCAACAATAATTGATATTTTTGGATTTTTATTTTTTCGATCATACCACGGTACATGGTATGAGTGGCTAAACATTACTGCAGTAATATTTGAAAATAAAATGAATTTGAAATAGTATGGTGCTTATGTGTCGAGGTACTATGTATAATCTGACCAACCGTACTTCTTTCGGAAGTACATTGTTTCTATTTTAGCTCTTGTACTTCGTGCTTCGCAGTACAGTCAAATGAATTTCTTTGCAATATTTTGCACTTCAGGTGCTGTACTTCCCCGATCTTCTGGACGATTGTCACGAGGCCTGGGCGATAAATTCGTTTAAATCCTTCAAAAGGGCTCTGGAGGTGTGCAATTGGTTGGCTGCTATTTATGCGAACTGGCGACCGGGTACATTCCCAAGGCTTGGAGGGTAGTTGCGTTCATTCCGAAGGCCGGAAAAGCCATGTCTCATGTTTCGCCTACGGATTTTAGGCTTATGAGTCTGTTTTCGTTTTTGCTAAAAACCCTAGAGAAACTGATGGACCTATACACAAGAAACGCCATTCCTCGTGACTTCCCTTCAAGAGCTCAGCTGGCTTCTTGCAAGGAAAGGTCGGTGGATACCGCCCTACACACTTTGGGACGACGTCTAGACACCCTTTTTGATCTGGCTCAAGGTTACCTGAACCAGATAACCAGGTGGGCGATTAACGGCGGCCTCGCTGTAAATCCCAGCTAGACGGAACTGGTATTGTTTACCAGGAAGCACAAGATTCCCTTCAGTGGGGGTGGTCATCTGCGGCTCTCAGACAGAGTCAAGTACTTAGGATTAATCCTGAATAGGAAGCTGTTGTGGAAGCCCAACATTGAGGAAAGGGTAAGAAAGGTGTCGGATCGCCCTAATCGGAATTAGTGAAGCATTAGGAACCACACTTACACTGGCACTAAACGTAATGTTGAACACGGCTACTGAGGATATTGCAGACCGATTTGACGCAACGCGAACTGCTATTAGGCTCAGGGAAACCGGGTGGTAAAACCCTGGAGATCTTGAATCCTTTGACTTCGCCCTGGACACATAGGTTACAGCGCCTTCGAAATGGCTCCCAGAAGCTTTTTCTCCACCTTAATTCCCTCCAGAGAGGACTGGGTAGGGCGGGGTTACACGAAGAAGGCAGCCGTAAACTTCTTCACGCACGGATCAAAATTTGGAAACAGTGTTCGTGGAGCTGTCTTCTGTCGAAAACTCCCCACCGCACTTCTGCAGTGTCAGTGGGGAAAAAGCTGCCATCAAGGAAGCGGTAGACTCACTGCTAAACGGTGTGATGGTGCGCTCGAAATCGGTAAAGGAATGTCTGACCTCTCTATCAATCGCGTCGGAGTACTTCTTAATAAGGCTACACACTTTCTTTATTGGGTTCGCACTTCTTAACTAACATTGAGCGCTCAGGGATCAAAATTTGTCGCATTCCCGCCGACTAAATTAACGATATCCGTTCAGTTTTTTCATTCTATCTCAAAGGACACTTTTTTAATTGTCGATGTGTGTCCTTTGCCTGGGGCAACCACCTAACCTGTACTACTTTGAGCTATGAAACAGTTGATCACATTAAGTATGTAGGTACATATATAGGTATTAATCATTGTGCACGAAATTAAAAGCCACGCATAAAACCAACTTTTGTCGACAGAAAATACTTGAAAAATCGCTGACGAACTAATCGTGGCAAAGTAAAAGTTTGACTACAATAATTTTTAGTAAATAACCAAGTAAACGAAAAAATGCACAACAGCCTATTTCGCACCGCATGCATTTAATTTTTTTTTTATTATTTACAATTCTTTAGCGTTTTAGTATTTCTCTTGGTATTTCCCTGTGGCATCTTCCTATCTTTGTTTTACTTTTTATTCAATTTTATTTTTGTTCCAATCGGTATAATGCAACAATGTCACGTTTACACTGCACGTTGCTGCACACCAAATGCAAACAAGTAAACTTGCACTTGCATGCAATGTAACCAACAGCACGAGTACGTGTGTGCCTGTGTGCCTTTGCGTTTGCTTCTGTTTTTTGTTTTTGGGTAGATACCTTATGTGGCACGCACGAGCACCACCCCCACTTTCATTTAATACCGATGTAAAGGTTATGAGCAAATTCAAGTACGTTCACAGCTCAATTGCTTTGCTCAGCGTCGCGTCAAAAGGTAGCAGCAGCGGTGGCACCGGCTATTACAGCAATGGCAGCTGTGTTGAATTAGCCAAAACGCCCTAAAGCCAAGAAAGGCAAAAGTACGCATATTCTTTTGGTTCGTTTCGCATTAATGGAAATCAATGTGAAAGCATTTGGTTTTTGTTTTGGATTTCTTTTGTTTTGTAAGTGAAGGTGAATTATGTTTCTGTGTTTTTTGTTGTTGTGCCGTTTTTTAGTCTTGACCTGTGGCACATTTTTATGGTTTCAATATAAACATGAACTAATTTTGCTGTCATGAGTTTCATATGTAGGCATAAATAGTACGTGCGAAGAATTTTTTTCAATGTATTATCTTACTTTACAGGTATTGAATTTTTTCGGTAGGAATTGGTATACCTTCTGTCATAAAAAATTTATTTACCGAAATTTATCGATTCATCGAAGTTTATAGTTAGCGAAATTTATCGAGTTATCTATGGGTACTGTGGTGACACTCAGATGGCGCCGTGTTCAAATCAGTACGCTGCGCTATTGCGCTGAATTAGTGCGCTGACACCACAGGCGGCGCCGGCGCCATAAAACTTGCGCTATTACCTATATCTATTGAGTTGTCGAAACTTATAGACACGCAAACTTAGTTGTCGAAATTTACCGATAGACGTCGAGCTATAGATTTTTATGGGATTCTCGAATATTGTCAAGTTAACGAACTATCAAATTATCAATATTTATTGAACTATCATTATTTATGGAGTTAACGAAATTTCTCGAGTTGTTGTAATGCATCGAGTTATTTAAACATATCTAGTTAACGATGTTTATTGATTTATTGAAATTAGTCGATTTATCGAATAGAAGTTTTTGGAATTTTCCAAATATATCGAGCTATCGAAATTTCGAAATAGCAAAAGTTTATCGAGTTATCACTGCTTATCAAACTTTATCGTGTTACCAGAGTGTAACGGGTTATCGAGATTTGTCGATAGCTTTCGATGGAGCTTTATTTATTTTATTGGAAATTTATGCAAAGCTTATCGCGAAATCGATTTGTGGAGCCCTAGAAACTCACTGTTATCGATATTTATCGAGAATTATCGAAATTAGTCGTGTTATCGAACTTTGAAATTCATTGAATTATCGATGTGTATGACGTTATCGAAATTTATCGACAAACTGGAATGTTACGGGCATATTCCAAGACCTCCAAATACCCTCAAAGTAGTAAATAAAATTAGTCACTTTTCAGTTTCCGGTATGTAATTTTGTGAAAATCGTTTTTGAGTCTATTTGGTATTCAGTAATCTGTCACACGTGTCTAACCATCGAGCAGGTTACACAATGAAAAAATATGGAGGAAGAGATAATGGCTTTATATTTTACTCTACAAAACGCGATAATGAAGCGAGGAAATATTGCTTAGCAACAATTAATAGGAAATATCTTTATTTTAAAAGAAAATACCCTAAATAAGAAAATTCTGTTTGTTTACAATTACCCACCTTGAATGAATATTTTTATTAAAATTAAAATCAAAAATTTAAGTTATGTGTTATTTCAATTTGCATTTAGAATTGGCCCTAAGTCGAACTTCCGCATAAATTTCCGTTTCACGCCCTCGTCTTAATTTATGTATGCATTTTTTTTTTTTTACAAAATAATCTGTATCTTTTAGACAATATGTTTCACTTAACTTTCTCACAATAAACCTACTTTGTATGACTCATTTAATTGGAATGGAGTTGTATCGCACACACACAATTGTTGGTAACACATATGTTTACGAGTGCATATGTATGTATGTATAAATTAAAACCACAAAATATGGCCAGATACACTCAGAAATACGAAAGCGCTTCTTTGTTTTAACAAGTGCTGGTTTTTAATATACAGTGATATGGTTCATACGTTTTCCAAAGTTAAAAAAATATTGAAAGTGATGATGGCAAATAAGAAACAGAATACCACAAATGTTTTGCGAGAAAATATTGATAGACTAACAGGTTTGACTTCAGCTTTTGTAGCGCTGTAAGAATCCAATGACTCATCTGAATTTAATTTGAGTTGATAAGAAAATTTAAAATATACACTGAGAAAAATAAATAAAGACCGCCCCTTTTACAAGTGTTACATTTACAGCCGATTTCACGAAAGCAATGTGAAAAAAATGATGTTACTTTTTTGAGTTTTATGTGCAAATTGACAGAAAATAAAAACGGTTCATGCCAAACAAATTGTAAGTGAAATTACCTTTTAATCATTATTGTATCATGGCTCTAGAACTCCGCACACTAAAACTATCGGGGACCTTTCAAGCGAAAGTCTATGCCATCAGTCTGTCTGCTGAGTTTAACCTTCGAAGCGAAAGTATCGTAATTTTAAGCGACATCGAGGCTCAGGACTCAGTGGTCAAGGAGTGTGTAGAGATGCTTAATGCTCTGGCTGAGAACAACACTATTCAATTGTTATGGGTACCAGGGTCTCTAGGGCTGGCTGGGGTGTTGTAAAGAGTTGAGAGCGCAATGCGCCTACTGGTCGCAATGCTTCGATATATTATCATAAAAAGGGTTGAGAGTCATTAAACTTCGTTTGAAAATCCAATTAAGTTATTTTAAAAGTTTATCACAGCTGCACATACGAGCAGTTAACAAAAAATAAGAACTCCATTGAATTCATATTTTGTGTTTCGAAAACAGCAATCATTAATATCAATTTTTAATTATCAAAAGTTTTTCACCACTAACACAAATAATTAGAGAGGCAATCAACCCTGTGGGGAATATCTCTAGTTTTAAATTTGGTGAGCTTCTGGTATATTTAGACACACAACTGGTTCGTGATAAATCTCTTTTGCATTTATCTAGGCGATGTCATAGCAATTGGGAATTATCCCCCGCTGCGTTACCTTTTCTATAGTTC
Source organism: Rhagoletis pomonella (assembly GCF_013731165.1). Lineage (NCBI taxonomy): Eukaryota > Metazoa > Arthropoda > Insecta > Diptera > Tephritidae > Rhagoletis > Rhagoletis pomonella. The sequence continues at coordinate 4,712,943 of NW_023458558.1, forward strand.
GGAATCAGTCCTAAATTCGCCAGAGGAGAACTAGCTCATTCTGCATCGCCTTTTCTATAGTTACGAGCCAGTTCTAAATCCGTCATCTTAGATATAGCTTTCTAATAAAAATATTTATTCTTTTGGACTTATCACATTTTCTGTGACCATTTTGGACCTAGCAAATTAGCATATGACTGAAGAGAAGGGGTTAGATATGAAATAGGTAATTCGGCCTTTTGAAAATTGTTCTTGAAAAGAACCAGAGTTTTCCGATCTAAAAATATTGACTTTCAAGAATTCTATACCATTTCTACGAAAAATTCATTTTTTTCCCTATATAAAAATACATGGAAAACTTTGAGCGCTTTGAGCGGCCTCTAAATATTTTTTGATTTCAAAATACTTCTTCGATATTGAACAATCCTAGTGGGTGGGAGCATTACAATTCCGACTTTTCTGTTTTTGGACCACCCTAATGCACATACATATGTACGTGTACGTGGGTGCATCTGCGCCTAATGTACACCATAAATCTTTAGTTGGCAGTCAACGACAGGCAGCATAAATTTCACTTTTGTAAACAACAACATTGGCAAAGACAAGGACAACAAAAACAACAAGCATTTTCTAATATATTAAATTTTATTGAATTTTCGTACACTTATACAGTAAATAATGAGCACGAGAAAGCAAGCACAAACACACATGCGTAACCACGTACAATTGTTTGTTTAAAAGCATTTAAATTTAATAAAGCAAATTCAGATGACTTAACATGAAAAAAGATTTGTGCGCGCTTTCTAATTTAATATTCATTGGATTCTTGCCAAATTAGTTAAAAAGATATACATAACCCAGATATTTTTTATCGAACAAACCAATTTTTTCATTTTATACAAGTTTTGACCTCTCAATAAAAATTTTGAGTTTTTCGAAGTTTTCAAGGCTTTTTCCAGTTTAAGGGAAACTCTTAAATAGTTTTCAAAAAAGTAAGTGCGCCTGGGCCACACTGGAGAAGTGAAACTTACGTTACATATCTATTTTGTCTCATAACAAAAGCGAAGATAAATTCGATAAAAATTTCGATAACAACATCGATTAGAAAATTAATAAAAATATCGATAACATAAACGATAAAAATATCGATAAAAAAATTGGTAAAAGTATCGATAAAAAATCGAGAACAATAATCTATAACAAAATCGATAGCAAAATCGATAAATATTTCTAGGATATGGTTGAATAAAAAAATTATTTAAAAGATTTGGTGCATTGTAGAGTAACAACTTGGGTATCAGTTAAAAGGAAAAATTCTGTAGAAATGAAAAAAATTTAATTTTTTGGTGCTCTCGGACGAATAAGTGTTGAAAATGTCCTTTTAAAACTTTCTCCTTGAATAGCCTTAGAAACTTCTAATATTTAAAAAATATATATCCAGGACCTCATCCTCGAATTTCGTCCTTCTAACTTAAGGAGTTTTAGAAAAAAAATGTTATAAGATATTGATAGTTACAATATACATACATAAATGAAGATACTGGAATCAATACACTGTACAGCACTCGGTTGGGTATTGAACCAAACCAATTTTTTTTAAGAGACTGAGTCGTAGGTAAAAAAGTAATTTCCCCGTTTAGCATCCGAAATCGAGATATGGGCCTTCGAAATTCGAAATAGGACCTTTGGTAAAAAATGATCTTTTACTATTATATGTAAATAACTAAAAACCTAAAAATATAAACGTAGTCCGCCTTTTGCTCTTATTTAAATGGTATGTAAAAAACGCAATAAAGTATTAAAAATAGTCAAAATAGGACTAATTTTTCACTCAATTTTGCTTTTGATCTAAAAAAAAAACACTTTATATATATTGCTTGGGTCTTTCCTAACGAAAAGCTATCTTTATTGTTAATAGCTTTATATTAATTTTTGTTTATGACTTCATACCACATAGGCATTTTCACTGTATGAAAACTTGGCAAAGGAAAACCGATTTATCGGTTTCTCTTAATTTCAAAATCGGGAAATAGCAATTTTTCGAATAAATCGAGACCCGGTTTTAGAAAAAGGGCGAATAATCGAACACCCTAGTATATACACATTTGTACATGATGTATCATATATATCGTTGGCTTAGTTCGCAAACGTGCTAAGTCCACTTTTTATGTAAATTGAGATTTTGATGCAGTAAGATAGCATAACTGAAAATACATCATTACCAAAAAAGAAAATTACCGTAATGTCGTTTTTACTTGTTGTTATGCATTGGTACGCAAATGTGCTAAGTCCAAAAAAATCCTAAAAAAAAAATATATCGAAAGCTTAGAGTGAAAAGTTGCTAAGTCCACTTTTTATGAAAACTCATATTTTGATATAGGAGGCTAAAGAAATTGAATGCGCATCGTTTCGAAAATTATAAAGGTACTTGTTTTATTTTTTTCTCTTCATAAGCAATAAAAGGAAAAAGAAGCACCACAAATCCGATAAGGCCAAAATAATACATCTTTTAATAAATATCGAATCCTTCTGATTCTTATGGAGTTTTGCTTTACTTCAAACGCGCAAAATGTTTGATTCAAAGTCTTGCGAAATAGTTAAAGAAAATGGCTATATGAAGATTTTTTCCTCTCCTGTAAAATTTTTAAAATGGGACATAGCAACTTTTCTTTCTAAGCTAGCGATATGATAATTACGAATTCTTTTTATAATAGCATGATTTTGCTTTCATATTCCTGCTGCATCCAGCGGCCAAAAACATAAGAGTATTTTTTTTTCAAATCACGGTTTAAATTTTATTGCATAAAATTAAAAGGAGTATTCTCTGAGTCTTGCAAATCCCTTGCACGGTGCACGGATTTTATATTACGAAGCAAATCAATTAAGGATTTCTAGTATGATAAAATCCAAAATAAGATAAAGTCTTGAAAAGTTAACCACTTGCAGCTTACAGACTATTCGAACACTTCCATTGGAAATCAAACCAAAAAAGCATCCTTTCAAAATGTATATACATACATATGTTGTCCTTCTGAAGTCCTAACGAAAATGTAATATTTTTTTTTTTAAATACATTCATACACACATTTGAATGTACAGATGTACCTATGTATGTATGTTTGTCCCTGTGTTCCATTGTGCAGGAAAATGCGACGCTGGTGGGTTGCGCATACGCCCTGGCGCTTACACTACAATCGCGAGGCAATTCAACGCATTAAATGCGTCTGGCTGTTTGCTGCTGTCTTCACTGCCGGGGCACTCTGAAGAGCATGCAATGGCTGGCGTCGCACAATAGCAAAGCAAAGCTAACGTGAATATTTGTTTGAAAGCGTTTGTGCAATTATTTGCAGAATATTTTTTATTTTGCGCGAACATCACAAATTTTTCGTTCACTCCCTCGTCGACAATAAATTTCTTTGTTAATGTTGTTTACATTTTTCTTTATCGTCATCGGTGTATTTATTTGAGATTTTCCAATAGTTTGGGTAGATGTTTGCGGAAATGTTAGAGCGAATTTATGCAGCAAAAAAAAAAATGGAAAAAAATTAAATTGTAAACTTGGTACAAAGAAAAAGTTGAAAAATAGACTCAAAAGTTATAACGCATTTAAGATAAGTTACAGAAAACTATATGTACATACATATGTAATGTAATTTAAATTTGCATATGATTTAATTTATGAATCAGTCTGCAAGTTGATAATGTTTAGAAATTTAAATGAATTTAAGCATTTAAGGCAAAGCGCGCATTTACGCACTAATTTGCTTGTGTTTGTGGGCGTTTAGCTTTGTTTTGGAAATACTAGCTTCTAATAGAGCGCGAATGTAAAAATTTTCGTAGCATGTGTATAAACAATGAATGGAATTTTGTTTACAAATATACTACATTCGCGGCAAAAAATGCTAATCTAATAATATCCAGACATTTTCGCTAAGCTATATTTAGAACCAAGCAAATGCAAATGTAAAGGTTGAATTTTGGAATGAATTTTTAGTATTAAATGGATATAAGGAGAAAAAATAGGAACATTCATATGACGTGGCCAGGCTGTCAAGCGAACGGGCTTCAAAATGGATTTTTTCGAAAATATTTCTTACGGTGCTGCCACCTGTTAAAAATTTAAAATCGAGAAATTAATAAATTAAATTAAATATCCGAACAATTTACCGATTACCAATTGCAACCTGATCAAGAAGTTAAAATCTGTTCAGTTAAAAAGTCAAACGACATATTTTAAAATGGCTTTAAGAGAGGTGTATCTATTTCGAAAATATTTTTAATGAGGGTTGCCACTAGCTTGGATTAATATATAGCATATTTTTCGTGATAGTTGCCACCGGCTTACAACTTAAGATTCTATTTCAAATAATTAGTTCAACAAAAATTCACGGCTTAGTTGCGAAATGACACGAATTTAAAACAGCTTTATTATGACTAGATTTTGATGAGTATTACCACCCATCTATAGATTTTAATTGAATTTTATTAATAAGTAATTTTTCGTTATTACATTATGGACAGCTTATGAATGAGGTTTAAAAAATCTTTATTTTGAAAATATTTTGCAAACTCAAATGCTATTTTTTTCATAAACATGTCAATTTAAGCAAGTATGGGAAAGCTTTCTTCCGAAAATATATATTTAAATGGGGTTGCCAGCTGTTTGAAAGTATACTTGAACTAAATTAATACGATTTCAAGTCAAACAAGAGATGCGTATTCCGAAAAATGCTTTAAAAGGTGTTGCCACCTGTTTAAAAGTGTAATTAAATTTTATGAGTTACTTTGGCGAAATACAGCAATACGGATGTCAAACGAAATATGTTGAAAATAGTTTTATTTTGAAAGGGGTCCTGCCACCTGATTAAACTTTAAATTCAAATTAATGAAATGCCAAATGAAACATTTAATATTTTCGGTGATATAATTTATTTTATTTTTTGCTACATTAAAAATCATAACGCTTAACGGAACTTCATGCTGGCGGAGCTGTGCGCAAAGGCTAGTATTATTATGAAGAATTTGGTGGCCGTGAGCTCGGAATTAAGTTGCTTAGCCAAATACGAAGGCTAACTGAAAACATGAAACATGAAAATATTAAAGGTAATTTGGTCATTTGCACAGCTAACAGTCTAAAAGCATTACCGCACAGATAAGCTGTTAACTGTATCCTTTGGCTCTTTGCTTTCAGTGCAGGCTATCACAATAAATGCCAGTGAAAAGGCAACAAAGAATCCTTCTAATCTGCAACTGTCGTTATGAATTTGATAACGAGAATGAGTTCAGACACAAATAACATAACAAAGTTTGCCCACATGATCACAAATGCTTCCGGACATGTGATGAGCATAACCACAACTACCACACCACCACCACAGACCACCAAAAAAAACCAAAGCCGAACTGATGAACACAAAATACAACCAACCTGAGTAGCAACAGCAACTAAGCAACCGGCACGAATCAAGAAGGAAGCAAAATAAATGAAAATGAAAAAATATTCATGCATTTATATATATATGTTTGTGTGCGTTTGTTTGCATATATGTATGTATTTGTGTGAAAGCACGGCGTCATCCTATCAGCAGGATGTAAGGTCTTGACAAGAATTGTGGCGACAATGGCAACATGTTGCCGGCAATTTTCAACGTCACTTTGAGGGTGGTTGAGGTTTTTGGTCATTTCATTGCTGTTGGTTTTGTTGTTGTGAAAGCAAAATTTTCGCAAAGTGGTGTACAAATTTGCGAATTTCACTAAGTGTTAATGCATGTTTTTTTTTGTTCTTCTTTGTACGTTTGTGTTTGTTATGTGGCCGGACCATGTCATGCACTGTCTAGCCAGGAAAATAATTTTCCAGCGTCCGCCTTTGCTGTACGCCAAGCAAATTGATATTGTTGCACAGAATTTTTGATTGCGAAAATGTCAAATGCGGATTTCTGGTTTATAACCGGTTCCTTAACTAAGGACGCTTGTTAGTTAATTCAAATATACAGGGTGTCCTAGACCACGCATCTACCCCCTCTAAAATGGAGGGACATTTTTTTTTGGTATTAAAAAAAACAGAAATATTTATAACCTACCAAATCGGGGATTATCTATCTTTTGCTGATATTGCTGACTTCCCGTTTCGACCGTAAGTGGGTAAAACCGAGCGGAAGTCACTTTTTTAAATTAGATATACATACATGGACATACATAACTTTTGTTTAAAACTTTTTTCTCGGAAGTGCCCTTTTCAACCCTTAAATTTTGAATTTCAACTCGTCCTGGGCTTCTGAGACGACTGAAAGTGAATAACCCAGTCAAGGATGCTCCTGCGTATAAAAATACATAACTTTTGTCTGAAAGTTTTTTTGTGGAATGAACTTCCGGTTAAAACAATAAACTTCCGGTATATTTCACTAACTTTTGGTGCAAACCGGTAGTCAGTAGTACGACCAAAACCTATA
>NW_023458558.1:4724370-4736572 GCF_013731165.1 Rhagoletis pomonella
TAACTTTTGGTGCAAACCGGTAGTCAGTAGTACGACCAAAACCTATAACATCTCCGACTTGGTAATTCATTTTTTTTTTCGTTTTCCTATAAAAAACAGTTTCAGTTAATCAAAAAATGGACTGGAAGTGAAAGTTCGATTCTAAGCGAAAGTTGTGAACAACTATTTATATATCAAAAACGACGTCTGACCCTCCCAATTTTTTAAAAGAAAAATCAGTGTATTATATTTTTTTCTGAATGAAATTAATTTTTCATTTAAAAACTTTTGTTTTTTCTTCATACAATACACTGCGCTTTCTTTTGAAAATTTGGAGGGGCAAATGTCATTTTTCGTATATAGTTTGTGTGCCACTTTCGCTATACTTGCTTCGAAAATTTGGTCTCCGAACAAATTACTCCGCCCTAATATACAGACTTAATTTTTTTTTTTTAAAGATAGCCTAAAAGCTGATGCGTATTTTGTACGAGTAGATAACTTCGCCCCGGGGGGAAGGAGTTACATCGGGTGATTTGAGACCAACGGAATTGATTTATGCTATTGAAGCATATTCGTCATACTTATAATATAAATATATATCCATACTCACAATCATAATCATATTCGAACTCATTTCCATATTAATATTCTTATTCATATTCGTTTTCATATTCATTTCCATATTCGTACTCATATTCTCATTCCTATTCATACTCATATACATTTCCATATTCATATTCATAATATTATTCATATTCAATTTCCCATTAATTTGCATATTTCTATTTATTTTCATATTCATATTCATACTAAAGTATCCACGCAATTTACGTAAGTTTTCCCCTTTTTAAAGCCCGCGAGTAAGTCTATTAAACTCGTGTGTATTTCATATAATCGAAAAGCAAATTTCCAGACACCGAAAAAACCATTCCACTAACGGCGCACTACCAGCTGATGCAACAAAAGTATCTAAGTATGTATTTTACTTTGCTCACTCTGTAGTTTGCAGCTGACAGTCTGTTAATTGCGTCACAATGTTGGCGGAAAATCCATTGACGCCATCACTGGCAAAATCATGGGACGTCTTTGTTGTTTATATTGCAGGGGGGGCGGGGCGGTATTGGTATAACGACACAAAATTTGCTGTCACAATTTGGCAATGCGATTTTCACTCGTTTATATTTTTTTTTGCAAAGATATATTTCAGTCAGTGAGCCCAACAGCGGCTCGACAGACAAGCAAACATAAAATGTAAACTAATAAAAAAAAAATAAAAAATAAACAACCTACAAATAGCAGCCAACAAGCGAATAAAAAGATAACATACTGGCTGCATGTGATGCAAAGGACTTTGAACGGTTGCGGAGTTGACAGGAGGATGACAAGCAAAATGTAAACAAATAAATATCTTGTACAACAGCATAGATAGTCACATTGACTGACCCCCTGAATGGGTGACGATGTGGAATGGTCGTCACACTGGTTGGCTGAGCAGTTGAACAACTGAAAATGTTCAAAGCTGTTGGCTGGCAAAGTTGGCCGAAGTTTATGGTAAAATCCAAAATATTGCAATTATACATACATATGTATGACACGTTCCTATGAAGACTCATTTGTTTACATAACACAATCGTGCACTTTTCATAGATGCATATATACACACTTCTCTATATACATACATAAGTATAGCGATATACGCTATTACATAAATTGTACATAAAGGGTCTCTTTGAGCATGTTCAACAAATAAGTATGTAGCATCAGCATTAGCGCCATCAAAGTGCACCAACGCGACGCGTTGACACTGTCACTCGGCTGGAAAGACAGATAACCGGACAAGAACCACATTCATGTACTCATGCCGCGACTGAGTAAATAATTCCATTAATTTGGTACTTCAATTTGCCATATGCAATCTAAAGCTCGGAACACTTTGACGACAGCAAGCGACAAGCAGCATCTGTCAAATTTTAAATGCACACGTTCTTACGGACACAATTATTTTGACGACAGCACGACATCTTGGCTGCAGGACTGCAATTGTCGACGTCGCCAAATTAAATCTATTTCTAATTTTGCCGGCGACAATGAGTAGATGTAGTGCTGCAAAATTAAATTGTCGCAAAATTAATCACATATTCTTGATTGTTCATGTTTTTCTTATTTACTTAAATAAAAATACACAATTTGTGAAATAAATATACCAAAATGTCAAACTTTCAAATCAGCTGTTTGCTATGTCGCTGAGGTCTTCAAAATGTTTAAGAAGCTGGCTTCAAGGCGACATTTGTCGACAAAATGATGTCGCTGTCGTTACGTCGTGAAGTTGCAGTCGTCAAAGTGTTCCGAGCTTAATTCAGGCATTTTTGTTAAATATAATGTTAGCCATTGTTGCTACACGAGAGCATTTCTCGCTACCAAAATATCTGGCTAATTAATACCTAACTATGCGCCTTTTGTTAATTCAAACATAATGTGGTGAACGAGGACAAAACGAAGTATCTCCTGTCATCACACAAACAGTCAAAGCATACGCATCGTGGCGCACACGTCGCTGTTGACAGTTACAAATTTGAAAAAGTAGACAAATTCGTTTATTTGGGAACCAGCATTAACACCAATAATAATGTCAGCCTTGAAATTCAGCGGAGAATCACTCTTGCCAACAAGTGCTACTCTGGGCTGAGTAGGCAATTGAGAAGTAAAGTCCTCTCTCGTCGTACAAAGATCACACTCTATAAGTCACTCATCATGCCTGTGCGGAGGCATGAACAATGAAAACATCTGATGAAGCGGCTCTTGGAGTTTTCGAGCGAAAGATTCTGCGAAAGATTTACGAACCTTTACGTGTTGGTGATGGCGACTATCGCAGACGATTTAACAATGAGCTGTATGAGCTTTACAACGATATAGACATAGTGCAGAGAATTAAAATTCAGCGGCTCCGCTGGCTTGGCCATGTCGTTCGAATGGACAGAAACGCTCCTGCTCAGAAAGTATTCAACGCCGGCCGCGATGCTGGTAACAGGTCTGGTCTGCGTTGGAAAGACCAGGTGGAGAAGGACTTGGCTTCACTTGGCATTTTAAATTGGCGTCAGTTAGCACAGAAGAGAAATGACTGGTGTGCTTTGTTGACCTCGGCCAAAATCGCTTAGGCGGTTACAACACCACTAAAGAAGAAGAAGAAGCCACATATGTAAACACAACTACATAAATACATACTAGTACATAAAAAAATAATAATATTAGATTTGTGCCACAATAAAACTTACTTTTGAACGCGTATGTATGTGTAACTCGAAGTGACTTCGAGTAGCTTGTGGAACAAACCTATTGCTGACAATCTATTTTCCGCCCTTGATAGCTCCTTTGATAATACCGGGGGAAAAAATGTAAAAACTGTTTATTTATGTGTGTCTCAGATTGTATTGATAGGCGTGCCAATACGCCTACTCCTTCTACTTACGTATGCAAGGCAAAACACCACTGTTCTTATTTTCTTATTGCCGCATTTGCTGCAAGCATTCAGCGAGATAAGTAACTGCATAACTGCACGATAAACTTAACTGCAGTTGCAATATAACTGTAACAAAAACTACAAAAACCACAATATAATGTAAAACTTTCTTTTTTTTGTATAGCAGTTAGCTGCACTACGAAGTTGTAATAAAAACTTCTTAGTGCCATCAAAGAAAGTGGGCAGTTACAAATGTATGTACAGCAAGAGAGAACTTATGGTGGTAATTTAGAACTTTTGTCGCAATGTCAACAAACTTTTCCTCAATGCAACATGCAACTTTCGCTGCCAAGTCCACGACGATACTTAAGTTCTATGTTTAGTGGGTGAACAATATATCCTGTTTGTTGAAAGATTTCAATGCAACATTTTGCCACACTCCTCGCCGGCAGGCGCATTTTCGATGGCCTGCTCTTCTTGCACCCTTGACGCTTGGTTTTGTTGTCACTGGCTCACTGCCGCTAAAGTTGATAATGACAGTATTTTCAAAAATCATTTGCATGAGTTGGCGATGGCTTTTTTGTTGGTTTTAGTCAGTTAACTTTTAGTGGTTAATGACAGAGTTGGCTGCAAGCAAAGAAGTAAGATAAAGTGATGCCGTTTTGTAGACGAAATTTGTTTGACTGTTGCTGCAGCGAGTTAATTGATGTAATTTTACAACATTTTTGCGGGTTTAAGGGGAGCTTGCTTAATGGCAAGTAAAATTTGTTAGGGAACTTTTAAGTGATGATTCCTCTTGGTTGGTGCATAAACTTTCGCCTTTTGTTTGAGATATGAGTTGTGAATGCCCTCAAAGGAATATTGCGGCGTTGCTTTGCAAGTCTTTCATTTAATTGCAGTTTTGAAGAATGACTCTTGTTTGCTGGAGATTCATGTTCCTAAAATCGAGAATGAAGTCATCAATAAAAAAAATGCTTTTGATAAGTTTTTTATTGAGTGGAATGGGGAGAGGTTGAAAATCCTTCTGAATACACAATATCCAGGCTGTAAAGTCGACGAACTTAGATAAAGGCTGCTTAAGCATTGAATCACATCCCGCTCAGCTAGAGAAATAGTATATAACATTTTGCCTAAAGCGTGGAAACGTGGTCAAGACGACTCAATAGGCGTACATATGCACATGTAGTAGCCATAGTTTTCTGGATCCGTACCTGCATCATACCTCTATTAAGAAGCAAAGTCACTCCTGTCGAATGAGATTCCGAAACCAAGTCCGTATAAGCTGTGTGTACAGAAGTGGATATCTCACACTGGGTGAAACTTCTTAGAGTTGGTCTGAACTGAAAACTTAATTGAAGGAAGAACATTAAGGGTCGAGCGAGGTAAATGTCAGACAACAGATGGCGATTGAAGCTGAGGAATCACATTGGTTGTACTATAGGCTATAGGTCGGGTCATATCTTTATATGGTGCGCAGGTTAAATTCATATCTGAGATAAAAGGGCTGGCATACGAAACGCTTGAATCAACTAAAAACCTTACACAAAATTCTTGGCAGGAGCTCTCCGCGCCGGTTGAGTTCAAACCAAGTTTTTGACAAGGCGATTCCATACAAAGGTATATGGTTTTTTTTTTTAATTCTGTATCTATCCTTAACGTTCATTTTCAGTCACTTACGAATGTAATTTGAACATATCAATACGACTTTTATCATTTTCATCTAGGGTAGCTCGTCGCTCAATTTTATTAACTTCGCCGACCGATGTCAGCGTATCTTTTCACTGTCATTGTAATGAAAATTATAAAATATTACAGAACCGAGGAATCAAGGAATTTTTAAAAACCTTTCACCTGATTTTTTAATATTTTTACGTTTTTATTATTTCTTACGTAAGTATGTATGAATAGCTTTTTTCAATATTATTCTTTTCGCAATTATTTCAAAATATTCATTTCAACTCTACTACTCAAGCCCTCAGTAAAACAACTAATATCAGTCGCAACCCTTTTTATAAACATCTGGATCAAAGAATAGGTTCATTCCTTATCTTTTCGGACTAAAGTTTGAAAAGTGTCAAAATACAAGAGCGTAAGCAAAATGCGCTCACCAAAAGAGAATAACAGGAAGAAGTAAAGGAACGTAAAAAACCAAATTTTTAGTCCAAAGAATGGCAACAACAAAACTAACGTCAAATAAGAATAGAAATGTATGTACAAAACACATTCGCACAATAAACACTTACTATATCAATTATTTTTTGCCTCCTTCCACTTTCAATTCACTTTTTTTACTTTTTAGATTATTCTCAAGATTTTGCCAGCAAAAAATCTTCTGAGTAAATCTGACTACTTCGGACTTTTTCTGACTATTTCTTGGAGATATAATGCAACTAATGTGTACATTTTTTTCATTCTAATAAAGCTTTTTCAAATACCTTTCGTTTGGTATCCATCTCGAAATACTTCATTGAATTTTAAGTTTTTGGTCTTAACTTTTTAAATTGGTGATAACGTTAATAAATATGTTTTTAAATCAAAGGTTTCTTAAATAACTTTGATACTAAAATTGTTATATTTCATTTATCTTACCAATTTACTTGATTACAATTTTTCAATCAGGTGGCAATCCTCTTTAAAAATAGTTTCCAAATTAAGCTTTCTGAAACCACCTTACTTTGACACCCTTATTAAACACTTCATTTACCAAACAGATGACAACACTCTTAAAACATTATTTTTTGAAATCAAGCTTTTTTAAGCCTCTTTTCTTTTATACGCGCATTGTAAACAGCCTTATCATATGATTCATTTTCCCCGAACCGGTTCAATTTTCACTGTTTCTTTCCGTGTATTTACTATGGGCGGAAGAAAAATTTTCGGGTGAATTTGTTGGGGGGGAAAACTCAGGATAAGGCTGAATATGTTAATTGTCTTCTCCATTTCATCGAACTAACATTAAAAAAAATAAAAATGTGGCAACCGTCTTCCAAAAAAATATTTTCCATTAAGCATTCTTAAACCTCATTAATTTGATATCCGTATTGTAATGCATTGTACTTGACTTTTTTATCAATTTAGTTTATCGAAATTTTTCAAGCAGGTGACAACTCTCTCTTTCTATTTGTTGTTGTCTTTTTTATATGCGGGCCTTCTCTTTGTTATTTCTTCTTATTTGTGGAAGTCGTGTTTGCTGTTGTTTTTTCTTATATGGGGTATTATATCACATTTTTGGCCATGACAACAGATCTATTTATTGGATAGTAAACAAACATATCTTAAACATGCTCCATCACTTTTGCAAATTTACTTTATATATAAGATGAGAAGGCTTTGAGGGCTTTCGAGAGAACTATTTTAAGTAAGCTCCATAACTGGACATACTATAGTAGTTAATATGTATAACGATTTCGCTGGCTTGGACATGTTGTACGCATGGATGACGATGATCCAGTGAAAATATCCTTCGACTCCGAACCCATGGCTGTTGGTCAATGGCAAATAAGAGAGCTTTTGCTCCCCATAATAAGCTTTTAGTTATTTATAAATCAAATAAATTTAAACACTTGAATATAACACAAAAAATGTCAGTTTGAGTGCTACAGTTCTTAATCATTTCCAGACAAAAAATAGTACAAATATATTTTTGTTTGTATTATGTATGTACAAATATATGAAAATTATAAAGCGAACCGTACTTCAAATCCAAAATCTGTGCTGCTAATGATGGCAAAACAACCAAGAAGTATTCAAATGTTTTCACTTTCAAATGGGAATAATTAAAATCACACTCAAACCTCTACTTTCAGTTTTATTAACTCTTCAGTGAGCACTTGAAACTTTTATTTTTGTTTTTTTTTGTATATTTAAGCATTGTGCAAGCACATTTTCATTTTCATTTTCATTTGAATCAAATTTTGTATGCAGCTACAAGTGTGTACTTCAGTTGTGCTGAAAAATGAACATTCCCCAACAGTGCTGTACAACCCCACGCAGTCGGCCAGCCGCCACCTACCAAAGGACCGAAGCGCCGTAAAGCACACTCCTCCGGTGGCACTTTGCATTATTTACAATATTTTTTCAGTTTAGCCGCACAGCGCTTGGGAGCAGCATTTGCATTTGCCAGTTGCCAGATACTATTTAGTGCTGTTGCATGCCACAACAACAGCTAAGTGGCGCAAAAGCAATGGACATGGGTGGTAAAAGCAGCTAAGAAGCGCAGACGCACTTAATCTTCATTACCGATGGCGCGTCTGGTGCTGCCAATGCTGTTAATTCTCGCACAAAATACAATGCTGTATAAAAGTAAACGCAAAATAAAAATAGTAGCATAACGAGTGCAAAAGCGGGCAGTATGTAGCTCGACATACTTATATACTATGGGCATATGCATATACAAAGATAAGTATTTACGATTGCAGAATGGAGCTAAAGCTTGGATGCCACCCTTCATTTCGAGCATTTTGATTAAAACTTTGGCGCCAGCACTTGAAATGCATAAAAAGTATTTTTATTTTCGCCACCAAACAGACGCACAAACAAAGCTGTGAGTTTTATGTCTGTTCTATGCTTGTAAATAGCTATGTATGTATGTATGTATGTATGTGTATTGTATAGTATGACTGTCCCCATTTTTCCAGAAATTTTAATCAAGCATAACTGCATCGTTGAGAGCTGGCAATTCAGTGTCTGGTGAAAGGGGAATCTATCGAAGTACTACTATGAACAATCGTTGGAGTGTCTGCTTCGGACGTGTATCGGCACTCAAGTTCTACATTAGTTCTGCTTCAAATTATGTATGTATGTATGTATGTCCAATCGCGTGTACAAGTAGTACTAGTAGCAGACAAATTGCGATTTTACAGACAACTTAAAGTTCTCTGAAGCAGGTTGTTTTCGTTCAAGCTTGCTGTACCGTTAAAATGGTCCTAGATATACATATATCCATAATGAAATTAAATAGTAATAGTAATAAAAAGGAATTGCTTTCAATTTATGTTGCAACAATTTATTGGCATTTGAAAGTCAGAAGCAATATCCTCAGTACCCCAAAAAAAATTTCTATTATTCATAGTTATTCAAAGATATGTTTGTAAATATACTACATACATATACATAAGTGTATAAGCGATTGTATAAGTATTTATGAAGGCATGCATATACAATACATATATCCATATATATTCACTCAAATAATTTTCCAATGCTTTTACTCCCTCTTCAGCTCGCATGCATACATACATACATACTTGTATACAATTAATCTATTCAGATATTAATTTCAATGCCTTTCTATGCCGTACTTTTAGTCGCCAGCCTTTAAATCATTTTATACCCAACGCATAAATGCTAAAAAGCCTTTTTACTTGGACTACAGATGGGCCTTTTTTTAGTGATAATCGGACAAACTGATAAAAGTCTTCGTCTCGGGTAGTTTCTGCTCAGTCATAACTCCCTTAATATGGGTAAGCTGAATTACATGTGTACATCTCTCAACGTTTTATACGTACATATGTATTTTAGTAGATTAAAAAGTAGAAATTTTGACGTAGAATACGTCTTACGTTTCGATATGGAGGCTATACTCAAATGTTGTAGTTGTAATTTTTAGAGCTTTACGAAAACGCTTATTGCACGAGAACTAATAAAACGATTTGAAAGAAAAGTGTAACGTTTCAAAGATATAATTTCAAGCCTATCGACAGATTAATTTTGGTAAGTAACCAATTCGGTTTCTGTCGTAAAACAACGGTAAATATTGGCTTATTTTGGGGTCAATTTAGAACCTTTAAAGTGCTCTAGCAACTTACTTTCATTTTCGGGATATAGATTCTTTGGAGCAATAGAAATATTATCGTGTACAAATTTTATATAAGTTCAACAAATATTGCGCATTTTAATGCAAAAAATCCAAAATGCTCGAAAACCGCTCGAATGATTTTGTTTTGTTTTTCTTTAATCAAAAATTTAAATTTTTTCCTTTCATTTGGTATATGGTAAGTATTAGTTGATATCTTCTAAGTATGTTTATTTGATTCAAATATGTATATGGACATAAATAATTTTCCATACAAAAGCACTTACGTCATCGTTTTGCAAGCACGTGCATGCGTTGGAAGTGCGAGAAGGAGACAAACAGTATGTGTGTGTAGGTATTTGAATAACAGATGGCGCAATATTTATAAATAGCCCAGTAAAATTAGACTTTTTCTTAAAAAAAAATTTGTAACAGCAATTTTTTTATGCAGTTTACTTCTATTTGACACGTAGATCATGGATCTATGTATTTTCAACAGGAATTGTCAAAAAATGGCGAAAACAGTGACAATGTAAAATTTTTTCGTAGTTTTTGCAAATTTTTTACAATAAAAAATGCAATTTTTAAAAAACCTTTACATAACAAATGTGGAAAATTAAATTCTCTACATATTTGTATATAACCATTTTTTAAAAAAAATGCAAAATAAGCTTGCAAATTTGAAAAAACCCAAAAAAATTAAATCCAAGATGGCGGAATGTTGCCAAATGAAATTTAGGGGCAAGGCTGTGGATCTACGTGTCAAATAGAAGTAAACTGCATCAAAAAATTCCTGTTACAAATTTTTTTTAATTTTCCTACCAAATTTATCTAATTTTACTGGGCTATAAAAGGCAAAGGTGAAGGGGAATATTTAGATGAAGAATATGGTGAACATAAAAGTAAAAACAAAGATAAATATAAAGAAAAATATGAGGATGAGGATACCGATAAAAGTAAAGATGAAGATAGATGAAAGATTAAAATAAAGGTAATTATAGAGAAAAGGATATAGACAGAGACTAAATATGGGGACTATTTCGGGGTTTTAGAGATTTTCGAAATTCTCGGGACTTATCGATATAATAATCGATATTTTATCGGTTTTGTTATCGCTATTTTTTATCGACTTTGTTATCGAAATTTGTATCGATATTGTTATTGATTTTGCTATCGATATTTTCGGATCTTACCGATATTTTTTATCGATTTGGTTATCGATATTATTATGTTACTATTATCGATTTTCTTATCGATATTATTATTGCTTTTGTTATCGACATTTTTTCTTACTGTGTGCTTTCGTTTTTAAAGTGGAGCTTTTCAGAAATCTTCGGGAATTTGCTACAAATCAATTGAAATCTTTGACTGAAATCCGGATCAGCAAGAAAGCGAGTTGGTATAAACATGGTCAAATACGACTGTTACTAGTTCATGATTCAATAATAATACTAGTTAGAAATATAGAAACAATTAAGTAGAGAAACTTTATGGTTTGAATATGGGAACTTCTAATAACACTGTCTTCCACTGTAATCGTCATCAATATCCGCTTTGTTATCGATAATGCTCTCGACGTTTATAGCGTCAATTTCAAAGTTACGTTCTAAATTGGGTTTGAATTTGCTTTCTCATTCTGGTGTTCGAGATTTATATGCGTTTCGCCTCTAAGCTTGTCGAGGACATGGGTAACCTCATCGACTTCGACGACTAAATTATATGAATTTAATAGTTGATCTGCGTGCGCTGGCAACGCCTAATTTTATACCATTATAAAATGAATTTAAATTTGTAGCTTTGTAGTTGTAAGCGGGTGGCTCCAGTCCGCCTTGTATATTTTTGAATTTGACACTTTTTATACGATCACCGCCGCCGTCGCATCGCATTTAAACATTGTTTAATTTTACAACTAACGCCACTCTGGCCAATCATTGTATCGCATTTGAAATTGTTTAATTTTAAACTAACGCCACTCTGGCTCATCATTGCCTTTCATTTACTGAATTTTTTGTAATCATTGGAAATATCGAATAACTGTGGTTTAGCCACACGATTTCACTAGTTTTATACTTCTTCAGAGGCATCGTTGGTTCTGAGTTGCCACTCAAGAATCAATTATTACATGGCAGCCTCAATTAATATCACTTTTCGTAAACTGGGGTATTTTATTCTACCTTAGCCTACCAGTCGTCAACTTGTCCATCTTTTGCTGCACGATTTTGCGACCTCTAGTAACCAGCCACTATAAGCATTGTGTATAATAAATTTGATACTTTTTAAGTTCATGACATATTCCTTACTTGCTAAAATGTGGTGATTTTATTAGAATTATTGCGGTATTCCAACCACTAAGTATTTGCCGGTATTTCATTGCACATCCCCCATGTCTTCGTCATAACCATATCTGGCTTAGGACGTTTCAAATGCTTCGAGAAAATGCTTTTATTATTCTACTCCACCCTTTAGGCTTTCTATTCAACTCGAATAGCAATAATACTTTGTTTAAGTGCCTTCGCATTTGTATTGATTCTAAATAGCTATGGAATTATTTCTTGCTGTTGTTGTTGTTGTGCCTCACTATAATCTCGATTTAAATCAATGTATGCAGCTTGGTCACAACAAAATTCTTTAGCGAATAATGACAAATGAAGCCATAGAAAAGTCGTCATACGCGCCGTTGAGTCTCACAATTGTCAATGAAATGGGTGAATAGGCGAGCGCCGCTCGAAAGAGAATCTTACCCGGAAGATACCGAGTATCTATTCATAGCAAACGTGTCAATAATATGTATAAGTGGATATTAGCTAATTCTGAAATATCTACTATGGGTACATATGTACATATTTATCTACATGCATATAGTAGTATATACAAACCAAGAATAATATGCGTACGCAGCAGTAGAAGCAGAATATGAAAAAATGTTTGATAAGTAAAAACTATTTTATTTCAAATGATTGCACTGTGCTACA
>NW_023458558.1:4736672-4744004 GCF_013731165.1 Rhagoletis pomonella
GGCTGAGTAGGCAATTGAGAAGTAAAGTCCTCTCTCGTCGTACAAAGTCACACTCATCATGCCTTTGCTGGTGTATGGCACGGAGGCATGAACAATGAAAACATCTGATGAAGCGGCTCTTGGAGTTTTCGAGAGAAAGGTTCTGAGAAAGATTTACAGCACCAATAAAGAAGAAGAAGGAGCCGCATATGTAAATACAACTACATAAATACTAGTACATAAAAAACTATCGATATACATATTCAACAAATAGCACGCAATAAAACTTACTTGTGAACGCATACGTGTAACTCAAAGTGACTTCGAGTAGCTTGTGGAACAAACCTATTGCTGACAATCTATTTTCCGCCCTTGATAGCTCCTTTGATAATACCGAGCAAAAAAATGTAAAAACTATTTATTTATGTGTGTCTCAGATTGTATTGATAGGCGTGCCAATACGCCTACTTCTTCCACTTACGTATGCAAGGCAAAACACTACTGTTCTTATTTTCTTATTGCCACATTTGCTGCAAGCATTCAGCGAGACAAGTAACAGCATAACTGCACGATAAACTTAACTGCTGTTGCAATATAACTGTAACAAAAACTACAAAAACCACAATATAATGTAAAACTTCCTTTTTTTTGTATAGCAGTTAGCTGCACTACGAAGTTGTAATAAAAACTTCTTAGTGCCATCAAAGAAAGTGGGCAGCTACAAATGTATGTACAGCAAGAGAGAACTTATGGTGGTAATTTAGAACTTTTGTCGCAATGTCAACAAACTTTTCCTCAGTGCAACATGCAACTTTCGCTGCCAAGTCCACGACGATACTAAAGTTCTATGTTTAGTGGGTGAACAATATATCCTGTTTGTTGAAAAATTTCAATGCAACATTTTGCCACACTCCTCGCATTTTCGATGGCCTGCTCTTCTTGCACCCTTGACGCTTGGCTTTGTTGTCAGCTCACTGCCGCTAAAGTTGATAATGACAGTATTTTCAAAAATCATTTGCATGAGTTGGCGATGGCTTTTTTGTTGGTTTTAGTCAGTTAACTTTTAGTGGTTAATGACAGAGTTGGCTGCAAGCAAAGTAAGTAAGATAAACTGATGCCGTTTTGAAGACGAAATTTGTTTGACTGTTGCTGCAGCGAGTTAATTGGTGTAATTTTATAACATTTTTGCGGGTTGAAAGGGAGCTTGCTTAATGGCAAGCAAAATTTGTTAGGAAACTTTTAAGTGATGATTCCTCTTGGTTGGTGCATAAACTTTCGCCTTTTGTTTGAGATATGAGTTGTGAATGCCCTCAAAGGAATACTGCGGCGTTGCTTTGCAAGTCTTTCATTTAATTGCAGTTTTGAAGAATGAAGAATTCAAGAAGATTGCAACATTTTTCTAAAATCGAGGATGAAGTCATCAATAAAAAATGCTTTCGAATAGTTTTTTATTGAGTGGAATGGGGAGACGTTGAAAATCCTTCTGAATACACAATATCCAGGGTGTAAAGTCGACAAACTTAGTTAAAGGCTGCTTAAGCATTGAATCACATCCCGCTGAGCTAGAGAAATATATATAACGTTTTGCCTAAAGCGTGGAAACGTGGTCAAGATTATTTTTACATCGTCGACCTGAGAGCCAGAGATAAGAGCGCAGCTTTTTCCAATTTAGAAAAAGAATCCAAAGAGGTTGGTCTTTCTGGGAGATAAGAATCGCAACTAATGTTTAAATTTTTTTTTTTCATTCTAATAAGGCTTTTTCAAATACCTTTAGTTTGGTATCCATCTCGAAATATTTCATTGAAATTTATGTTTTTGGTCTTAACTTTTTGGATTGGGGATAACGCTAATAAAAATGTCTTTATATCAAAGATTTATTAAATAACTTTGATACTAAAATTGTAATATTTATTTCATTTATCTTACCAATTTACTTGATTACAATTTTTCAATCAGGTGGCAATCCTCTTTAAAAATACTTTCCAAATTAAGCTTTCTGAACCCACCTTACTTTGACATCCTTATTAAACACTTCATTTACCAAACAGATGACAACACTCTTCAAACTCGGGTGAATTTGTTGGGGGGAAAACTCAGGATAAGGCTGAATATGTTAATTGTCTTCTACATTTCATCGAAATAACATTAAAAAAAAATGTGGCAATCGTCTTCCAAAATATTTAACATTAAGCATTCTTAAACCTCATTAATTCGATATCCGTATTGTAATACATTGTACTTGACTTTTTTATCAATTTAGTTTATCGAAATTTTTCAAGCAGGTGACAACTCTCTATTTCTATTTGTTGTTGTCTTTTTTATATGTGGGCCTTCTCTTTGTTATTTCTTCTTATTTGTGGAAGTTGTGTTTGCTATTGTTTTTTCTTATATGGGGTATTATATCACATTTTTGGCCAGGACTACGGATCTATTTATCGGATAGTAAATAAACGTAACTTAAACATGCTCCATCACTTTTGCAAATTTACTTTATATATAAGATGAGAAGGCTTTGAGGGCTTTCGAGAGAACTATTTTAAGTAAGCTCCATAACTGGAGTATTTAATATAACGATTTCGCTGGCTTGGAAATGTTGTACGCATGGATGACGATGCTCCAGTGAAAATATCCTTCGACTCCGAGCCCATGGCTGTTGGTCAATGGCAAATAAGAGAGCTTTTGCTACCCATAATAAGCTCTTAGTTATTTAAAAATCAAATAAATTTAAACACTTGAATATAACACAAAAAATATCAGTTTGAGTGCTACAGTTCTTAATCATTTCCAGACAAAAAATAGTACTAATGTATTTTTGTTTGTATGTATGTACAAATATATGAAAATTAAAAAGCGAACCGTACTTCAAATCCAAAATCTGTGCTGCTAATGATGGCAAAACAACCAAAAAGTATTCAAATGTTTTCACTTTCAAATGGGAATAATTAAAATCACACTCAAACCTCTACTTTCAGTTTTATTAACTCTTCAGTGAGCACTTGAAAATTTATTTTTTTATTTTTTTTGTATGTTTAAGCATTGTGCAAGCACATTTTCATTTTCATTTTCATTTTCATTTGAATCAAATTTTGTATGCAGCTACAAGTATGTACTTCAGTTGTGCTGAAAAATGAACATTCCCCAACAGTGCTGTAGAACCCCACGCAGTCAGCCAGCCGCCACCTACCCAAGGATCGAAGCGCCGTAAAGCACACTTCTCCGGTGGCACTTTGCATTATTTACAATATTTTTTCAGTTTAGCCACACAGCGTTTGGGAGCAGCATTTGCATTTGCCAGTTGCCAGATACTATTTAGTGCTGTTGCATGCCACAACAACGGCTAAGTGGCGCAAAAGCAATGGACATGGGTGGTAAAAGCAGCTAAGAAGCGCAGACGCACTTAATCTGCATTACCGATGGCGCGTCTGGTGCTGCCAATGCTGTTGATTCTCGCACAAAATACAATGCTGTATAAAAGTAAACGCAAAATAAAAATAGCAGCATAACGAGTGCAAAAGCGGGCAGTATGTAGCTCGACTTACTTATATACTATGGGCATATGCATATACAAAGATAAGTATTTACGATTGCAGAATGGAGCTAAAGCTTGGATGCCACCCTTCATTTGGAGCATTTTGATTAAAACTTTGGCGCCAGCACTTGAAATGCATAAAAAGTATTTTTATTTTCGCCACCAAACAGACGCACAAACAAAGCTGTGAGTTTTATGTCTGTTCTATGCTTGTAAATGTATGTGCTATGTATGTATGTATGTGTATTGTATAGTATGACTGTCCCCATTTTTCCAGAAATTTTAATCAAGCATAACTCCATCGTTGAGAGCTGGCAATTCAGTGTCTGGTGAAAGGGGAGTCTATCGAAGTACATACAACTATGAACAATCGTTGAAGTGTCTGCTTCGGACGTGTATCGGCACTCAAGTTCTACATTAGTTCTGCTTCAAATTATGTATGTATGTATGTATGTCCAATCGCGTGTACAAGTAGTACTATGCAGACAAATTACGATTTTACAGACAACTTAAAGTTCTCTGAAGCAGGTTGTTTTCGTTCAAGCTTGCTGTACCGTTAAAATGGTCCTAGATATACATACATCCATAATGAAATTAAATAGAAATAGTGAAAAGGAATTGCTTTCAATTTATGTTGCAACAATTTATTGGCATTTGAAAGTCAGAAGCAATATCCTCCAGTGCGCCAGTAAAAGTTTCGATTATTCATAGTTATTCAAAGATATGTATGTAAATATACTACATACATATAAGTGTATAAGCGATTGTATAAGTATTTATGAAGGCATGCATATACATACATATATCCATATATATTCACTCAAATAATTTTCCAATGCTTTTACTCCCTCTTCAGCTCGCATGCATACATACATACATACTTGTATACAATTAATCTATTCAGATATTAATTTCAATGCCTTTCAATGCCGTACTTTTTGTCGCCAGCCTTTAAATCATTTTATACCCAACGCATAAATGCTAAAGCCTTTTTACTTGGACTACAGATGGGCCTTTTTTTAGCGATAATCGGACAAACTGATAAAAGTCTTCGTCTCGGGGAGTTTCTGCTCAGTCATAACTCACTTAATATGTAATTTTTAGAGCTTTACGAAAACGCTTATTGCACGAGAACTAATAAAACGATTTGAAAGAAAAGTGTAACGTTTCAAAGATATAATTTCAAGCCTATCGACAGATTCATTTTTGTAAGTAACCAATTCGGTTTCTGGCGTAAAACAACGGTAAATATTGGCTTATTTTGGGGCCAATTTAGAACCTTTAAAGTGCTCTAGCAACTTACTTTCATTTTCGGGATATAGATTCTTTGGAGCAACAGAAATATTATCGTGTACAAATTTTAATAAGTTCAACAAATTTTAATGCAAAAAATGTTTGAAAAAATTCCCAATTTTTTTTTTTCCAAAATGCTCCAAAACCGCTCGAATTATTTTGTTTTTGTTTTCTTTAATCAAAAATTCAAATTTTTCCTTTCATTTGGTATATGGTAAGTATTGGTTTATATCTTCTAAGTATGTTTATTTGATTCAAATATATGGGCATAAATAATTTTCCATACAAAAGCACTTAGTCATCGTCTTGCAATTACGTGCATGTGTTGGAAATGAGAGAAGGAGACAAACAGTATGTGCATGTACATATGTACTTGAATAACAGATGGCGCAATATTTATAAACGGCAAAGGTGAAGGGGAATATGCAGATGAAGAATAGGATGAACATAAAAGTAAAAACAAAGATAAATATAAAGAAAAATATGAGGATGAGGCTATCGATACAAGTAAAGATGAAGATAGATGAAGCAAAATTAATATAAAGGTAATTATAGAGAAAAGGATATAGACAGAGACTCAATCTGGAGACTATTTCGGAATTTTAGAGATTTTCGAAGTTCTCGGGACTTATCGATATAATAATCGATATTTTATCGGTTTTGTTATCGATATTTTTATCGACTTTGTTATCGAAGTTTTTATCGATATTTTTATTGATTTTTCTATCGATATTTTCGGAACTTATCGATATAATAAACGAAATTTTTTATCGATTCTGTTATCGATTTTATTATGTTACTATTATCGATTTTCTTATCGATATTATTATCGCTTTTGTTATTGACATTTTTTCTTACTGTGTGCTTTCGTTTTTAAAGTGTAGCTCTTCAGAAATCTTCGGGAATTTGCTACAAATCAATTGAAATCTTTGACTGAAATCCGGATAAGCAAGAAAGTGAGTTGGTATAAACATGGCCAAATGCGACTGTTACTAGTTCATGATTCAATAATAATACTAGTTAGTATAGAAACAATTAAGTAGAGAAACTTTACTGTTTGAATATGGGAACTTCTAATAACACTGTCTTCCACTGTAATCGTCATCAATATCCGCTTTGTTATCGATAATGCTCTCGACGTTTATAGCGTCAATTTCAAAGTTACGTTCTAAATAGGGTTTGAATTTGCTTTCTCATTCTGGTGTTCGAGACTTATATGCGTTTCGCCTCTAAGCTTGTCGAGGACATTGGTAACCTCATCGACTTCAACGACTAAATTATATGAATTTAATAGTTAATCTGCGTGCGCTGGCAACGTCTAATTTTATACCATTGTAAAATGAATTTAAATTTGTAGTTTCGTAGTTGTAAGCGGGTGGCTCCAGTCCGCCTTGTATATTTTTGAATTTGTCACTTTATATACGACCACCGCCGCCGTCGCATCGCATTTCAACATTGTTTAATTTTACAACTAACGCCACTCTGGCTAATCATTGTATCGCATTTGAAATTGTTTAATTTTAAACTAACGCCACTCTAGCTTATCATTGCCTTTCATTAACTGAATTTTTTTTAATCGTTGGAAATATCGAATAACTGTGGTTTAGCCACACGATTTCACTAGTTTTATACTTCTTCAGAGGCATCGTTGGTTCCGAGTTGCCACTCAAGAATCAGTTATAACATGGCAGCCTCAATTAATAACACTTTTCGTAAACTGGGGTATTTTATTCTACCTTAGCCTACCTGTCGTCAACTTGCCCATCTTTTGCTGCACGATTTTGCGACCTCTAGTAACCGGCCACTATAAGCATTGTGTATAATAAATTTGATACTTTTTAAGTTCATGACATATTCCTTACTTGCTAAAATGTGGTGATTTTATTAGAATTATTGCGGTATTCCAACCACTAAGTATTTGCCGGTATTTCATTGGACATCCGCCATTATCTTCGTCATAACCATATCTAGCTTAGGACGTCTCAAATGCTTCGAGAAAATGCTTTTATTATTCTACTCCACCCCTTAGGCTTTCTGTTCAACTCGAATAGCAATAATACTTTGTTTAAGTGCCTTCGCATTTGTATTGATTCTAAATAGCTATGGAATTATTTCTTGCTGTTGTTGTTGTTGTGCCTCACTATAATCTCGATTTAAATCAATGTATGTAGCTTGGTCACAACAAAATTCTTTAGCGAATAATGACAAATGAAGCCATAGAAAAGTCGTCATACGCGCCGCTGAGTCTCACAATTGTCAATGAAATGGGTGAATAGGCGAGCGGCGCTCGAAAGAGAATCTTACCCGGAAGATACCGAGTATCTATTCATAGCAAACGTGTCAATAATATGTATAAGTGGATATTAGTTAATTCTGAAATATCTATGGGTACATATGTACATATTTATCTACATGCATATAGTACATATAAAAACCAAGAATAATATGCGTACGCAGCAGTAGAAGGAGAATATGAAAAAATCGTTGATAAGTAAAAACTATTTTATTTCAAATGATTGCACTGTGCTACA
>NW_023458558.1:4744104-4751657 GCF_013731165.1 Rhagoletis pomonella
TTGATAAGTAAAAACTATTTTATTTCAAATGATTGCACTGTGCTACAAAATTGAAAAAAGTGTACTTGCAAATCAATTGGTTATCTCAGAGAGAATCTATTATTCTGGAGCAAGACCAGACTCTAAGTAGATAAAACTTGTTCCAGGACAAACTGTCCTATCAATTCAGTGTCAGAAGTGAGTCCAGATTCTATTGTGTGTGGAAAATTGTTAAGAAAACCTATTAAGTGCCGGTAAAGATTATCTGTAGAAGGGATTTCCATACCAGAACCTGTTTTATTACTGTCGAGAAAATATCAGAGACGACAAGCTACACAGGCTCCAGGCGGAATCAGGGCTTTCGTCTAGGGAATTTCCGGCCGAAGTCAAATGCAACCGGTTAAAGTTATATCAAACTCCTTTTGATAAAATTTGGCGAAGTTATTGTACTTTTAAAGTATATCATCTATTGAGAGAGAAGCAGTCAAATGCTAATCCGAAACGAAAAAGTCAAGCTAGAATTAAAAACTAAAATACTTTTTATTAATTTAAAAAAAAATAAAAAATTGTGTAAATAGATAGCACAAAATACCATGATTTTTTGTTTTTTTTTTTGGTTACGAAACTCGCCAAGCGCAACATGTAACATTGTAACCTTTGTAACTGCATTGGCATTTTCCTTTTGTAATTTACTAACTTCTAATTTATTTCAACTGGAAGACGCAAAAGACGCCAGTGCCAAAGTCAATAAATTCGAATGCAACTATGTAAGTATAATTTAATAAACTTAGCGAAGTCGATGAAACACGAGTATGGATGAGAGCTATCGAGACAATGTAAAATGCCCACAGGTTACATATTGGCTACTTATATGAAGTAATGTAAGTTATTGGCGCTCGATTAGATTAGGGAGAAAAAAGATTAGATCATTTCACTTGGCGCAAGAAAAAGTGGCGCTGATGCGGCGAAAACTGCATACACCGTTGTGTAAGTAAGTTGCAACAGATTTAGTTGAAGAAATTTGAGAAGGAAAATTACATACATACCTACACTACCTACAGCATGTACTTACTTAGTTCATGTGGTGTAGATAGAAACTTAAGTAAAATAACACAGTCAGCATTTCGTAGACATGTGGCAGAACCTTTATTTAAAATGACGAACCCGCATTTCTTTTGACGACGCGGTTGACGAATGGTGAACGTGAATAATAAAAGTAAAAAAACGAAAATTATTACAGTAATAGACGAACTGAGTTCAATTTCTACGCAGGGAAGTTCCCGTACTCACGTCATTTCTCAGTCAGCCACGAGAGGCGACATCTAGATGCTCATACATGCATTTTGAATAAACCCGATATTCAGACCCGAACATCGTGATGCAGAAAGTTTGCCTCTGTTACACCACAATTTGCCGAGTCACACAAAACTAAATGCTCATTAATATAATATAGGAAATAGTCGGAGAGGGCTAAATGGGAAAAACATTCTGCATGGGGCAACAGTTCGTAGCCCAAGTCATGATGAGCGCACGAATTTTATTTTCGTTGTCCGAGGTTGTAAAGCGAAGCTTGCACAAAATCTGACAGTAGTAGTAAAATTAAGACGCGGAAAATTCAAGTCATCCCAGAGTTATTAAACTGCTTTCGTATTTTCCGTGAAATTATTTGAAATAAATCTTAGAGAAGAGTCGTGATAAGTATTTTCAAGCGGCACGGTAGCGTCGAGAAAAGTACCAGAAGACGGCGTGGAAAGATTCATCCACGAATTTCTTAAAGTGTAAATGGAAACTGATTTTTTAAACTTTCTGAAGACTCATTACAAAGTAGATACGTTTTTAAAACTAATGAATTTTAATCGTTCTGAAAAAGTACGCATATTCTATTAAAATTATGATAATAGGAGTTAGCGAAAGATGCTATCGCGATCGAAAAAGCTTGCTGGGTATCAACAATTTTATGCGAATATGTACATGCTCTCCCATTTCCACAGGCATTCATGTATACACACATGTGCATAAATATGTGAATTATTACAGTTCTAGCTTGGTAAACATGTGTTTCTAAGAATGAATCGATTTGGAGTTTGGCTAAAGCTGCTCAACAAACTCTTGTGTGGGTTCTTACAAGCATCTTTAACTGCTCATACATTCTACATATAGATGTGTACATACACATTAGGACGCCTCACAAAAAAAAAATTAAGCTTTCCCAAGCAATCATAAAATTCAGTATTGTTTATGGCTTCCACCAAAATGCTTTGTCACAATTCGTGTTGTTCATCAAAAACTCTATGATTGGAAAGTCAAACTGTCTTATTGGTAGAAAAATTAAAAAATTTAGGGGTCCATTTCAAATTTAAAAACCTAAAGGTCTGTTCATAATAATGAATAATAATTTAATTATGGAAAGTTTTTAAAGCAGCTTTCTTGGAAACTGGTTTACTTGTCCAAGCACCCTTGGAAAAGATATTTTGTTCCGCCATCAAACTTGACCTTTTGCTACGCGTGATTATTCGTGACACTGTTGAAAGTAGTTCTGTTCGTTGAGTGCATTAGGAAAAAACTTATTAGAATTCGAATCGGTTTCTAATCGTTCTCTAACCTAAATGTTTGTAGGGATTTTGTTCTGCATTATGCTGCTCTAAACTTTTAGTGCCCTCATCATAGTTCACTTCTTCATAAGAATAAATTTAAGTTTGGATTTCTTTTTCAATAAACCGTCTCACACAATATTTAAATGGCTGCTTAAAAGATTCGCTTTAAAGTTTTACGAATTGAGGACATATCTACCAAATAATGGCATATTTATTGTACAAACTTTTCGGAGATTTTTTTTTCATTTTCGGCCTGCATTAAAAGAAATCCCCAGACCTTTCACTAAAGAAATTTTACTCACATTCACGGTTTTTTTTTTATTTAGTATTCTATCAAATTGGATCAAAAATATAATACTTTTGAACATTCTCGCAGAAACTAAAAAAAAAAAAAATAATACAAATATTTCACTTACATTTTTCTCGCTTTTCAAGCCACTTTTTAAGGAAAAAAGTTTTAAAATATAATTTTTTCCTCATGAAACTCACAAATGACTCTGAATTGAGCCGAAATTTAGTTAGATATGAAATACTAACCCAACTTTACAATTTGCTTGTAGAATAGGAACCGATTTTCCTTTATACAAGCAAATGAGACAGTCTAATGTGAATGCATACGTACATACATACATACATGCATACATACATACATGCATACAAAAGAAGTTAGTGCTCGCTACGCTGCCATTTGTGGCGGCATCCAGCCAAGCAAAGGAACTTAAAGAACAACAAGAATAACTGCAACAATGAAGATGCATTGACCGTGAAATGCAACAAGCTGCAAAAGTTGCCAATGAACGTTCATTCTTTATGATAAATGAGCTGAGTTGAGCTGCATTGAGCTTCATAATGATCTATGTATGTAGCATGTGGGTATCTTATGTACATATACTGAGAGAAAAATCAACCAAAAATTGGTTAGTATTACCAAATTCAAACTTGAAAAGAAATCAACGTGATTTTTGGTTAATATTAACAATGCCTTGGCTCATATTTTCAACAATGATTTGCTAATATTAACCACAATCTTGTTTGCATTAACCAAACTTTTGGTTGGCGATTTTTCGTTTGAATACGTTTATGTTCCGCACTTCACAGATGCATTTTCATGATTCGGATATACAAAACAACAATTTTTATTAGCATTTTAACATGTTGCCTCTGACGGGATTCGCAAATAACATCAAGCAATCTCTACACACTCAGCTACAGCCGCTTTATAAATCTGTCTTCAAATATTCCAGTTGAATCAATTTTCTTCGTCGTTTGATTTGGTTCTGCACTTCACAGAGGATTTTTCCTAATTAAGAAAAACCAAAAACAGAAAAGAAAATAATAATGATGTATCGCGCCAGAGATGGAATTTCAAAATTTCAAAATGTTCCTAATGTTCTTCACAAATGGTGCCGAAAAGAAGATGAAAGTTCCACGAAATTAAATTTGTTTTAAAGCGTTCCAAGAGCAATATATTTTTAGAAATAATATTTTTAAAATACACTGAAGTAATATAATAATTATACATTAACTAAATTATTACAGTAAATCACTTTTGTGAAGGATTCCTTAGACATATACACAAATTCATAGAAAAATTACACAGATTTCCAATTACGGAGGGGAAATACACCGAAATATAGCTATTTTGGCTGTAAAAATGCACATATGTATGTAGCTATATGCGAAATAATGGCAGTGAGACATTTTGACCAGTTTCGCCTATTCTGTTCATTGATTATTTTTTGATTTATTTTATATAAAAGTCTAACTCATAATTTAATAAACACAACATATATAAACAAATCGGTATTTAAAACTTTGTAAAAAATTAAAAAAAAATTCAGCAGGTTTTCGCAACAAGGTTCTTTGAATTCAGAATTTTTAGTGCGATTCCAAGTTCTCAATTTTATGCATTTTTTCCCATATAAAGTGTGTTCGAAATTTTTTTAAATGGATGGAAATGTATGATACCGTCAGGAAAAAAAAATCAAAAACATCGAGATGTTGCACTTCTATTTAATGGATTCTAAAACTACAAATTTAGAATCTTTCTAAAAATTCTGAATTAAAAGCTTGTTGCGAAAACTTACTTTTCGTACTGCGTATTTTTAGTGCTTTTAATTTTCACTTGTAATTTTTTATTCTATAATGTGGTATGTGATTTTTTGTTATATATTGGCATTTTATGCTAAATTTCTAAATTTTATGATTGTCCCAAAACAGGATGAATTGTGATAAAAGTGCCTCTGAGAATGAAAGTGCCAAAAATGGCACTATTGTGCCTACTTTTCCATCATTGTATCGCGCTGACGAAATTCGTTCTGCTGGAAGCCAACAAATAACAGCAAGAGCCTCTGCTCGGCGCTGCCTTACACACGAATTTGTTCTCAAATGTTCAACTTGAATCACATTTCTTACAATCGGCTTGTTGACCATAAAAAAATCAAACCATAACTTGGTTGAAAAAACCATTGTGCTTTTGGCTCAGTGTACTTATGGGTGCAACATTGTTGGTGGCAAAGGCTGATGCTCGTAGTTGTTGAGCTTATATTTACTGCCACTCAAACATTACATGCATAGTGCTTTGTGTAAGTATATTATGTACGAGTACTTATTTATGTGTGCATGCAGGCAAGTTACATATTAGCGGAAATGAGTTTTTTGACTCCCACAAAATGCTTTACTGCAAAATTATTGCTGAAAGGGTAAGATCTTAAGATGGCCAGAAGAAACTACAGAAACTCCAATGAAATTGATTTTGTGCTTATTATTTTTTTTTGTCTATTTAATTTCCCACTTTTCTTCCAGCAATCAGCAAAGGTTAGATGTCCTTATACATATTTGGGCACGTTTCGTGGGGAACCGCAAATATGTGCACATAAAAATGTCACTTCGACAGTAAGTTTATTACTTAAAGTTTTATTTATCGGTGAGTAATAAATTTGTGCAGGAAATAAAATCATTAAAAACATGCTTATGTGTTTATCATAAATATTATGAAAGCACAAATGTACCAAGCTATTTGGAGTACCCCTACTGAGAAGTATTTATGAAAACATATATATATATAACATATATATAACATTGACGGCAGTTAAGCTTATTACTGATGTGTTAATTTTTGTGTGAACTAAGAGTAAAGATCTAAATGTATATGTATGTTTATATGTAACTATGGCGCCTCTATTTTCGTTTTATGCAATCGCCTTAAGTCAGCATACATATATATGTATCTACATTAGGGTGATCCAAAAATACACAGCAGAATCAACTTTTTAGAATTTTCTTGCTTCCAACTCCCAGAATTAAGGAAAAAGAAAAATAAGCGGAATTGTAATTTTGCCAAAAAGATGTAAGCGGCATTTTCTTAAATTTTTTTTTGATACAGAAATATTCCTAGTGGTTCTAGATGCATTTCTGCATCAAAAAAAAAAATAAATTAAAAAAAAATAATAAAAAAAAAATCGCTTTCATCTTTTTGGCGGTTAGGGCTCGATATATTTTTTACTAGCATGCTTCTCTGCGCCTTAAAAATATTGTTGTCATCACTAACTATATCCAACACTGTTAGTTAATATTGTTTTGAAGATATTCAAGGTCTAAAGGTATAGAAATTCAATTTACATAAACACGGTTTTTTTGAATCGGTCACTTGTCCATCTTCCAGAAAAAAGCGTTCTAGACGTTAATCCAGTTATCTACATACAAACTTTCATGCAAATTCAACGATTAATATGATTTTTTTCAAATAGACACCACTCACCTGAAAAAGTAAACAACAACCTTCTTTGTGTATTTCCCTAAAATTCTTTAAAATTTCGTTTAAATCGGTTAAGTAGTTTTCGTAATGAGTGTACAAAGAAAAAGGGCAACAGTTTTATTGTATGAGGCATGACTCTGTCCACCTTTCCAGAATGGGGTATAACCTGATCTAAAGGACATATACGCTAAATATCATTAATTGCACCAAATTGCTGGGAGGATATGATGAATAGTGGATTGCTCTTAATAGGGGCGTGGCTCTGCCTTTTTTTCAAAAAATAACATACATATAGCCTCAATTACAGCATCTATTTACCAAATATTCTACATCTACAACGAATAGTTGAGGAGATAAAATGAATTCGGTTTTTTTTCTTGTATGGGGCGTAGCGCCACTCAATTTTCCAAAACGCTATACAATTTTATATATAGGGCCATATATTAAAATAGAGCATTTTCAGTTTAAATGAAACCATCTTCAAATTAAGTGAAACCTTTTTCAAATTAAATGAAATCTTTTTCAGATTCAATGAAGCTTTGTTCAAATTAAATGACAATTTTTTCAAATTAAATTAAACATTGCTTTTAGGTCGGAAGGGCGCCCAATATCCGAAGACTGCGTTCGAGATGCTGTTTTATGAAACGCCCCGGCTGAAATAAAGTTCATCTTTAAGTTGGCGAAGTTTATAAGAATCCAACAACAATAATCAATTTGTGATTACTGTGATTACTGCTCGTACTAGTAGCTTCTAACAGTAGGTAAAAAAATCTGGGAAAATGCAGAGCATCGTATGAACGGAGAATACGGGGTCTATCGAATGTATCCATACTTTAAGTGATTTCTTTGGCACACACCCACTTATATATGTGTGGTATTATTTGTATCTTTATCATTTGTTATTTGTGGCTCATGGCATATGTTTTAGCATTAATCAGGCTTACAAAATATTGCTTGCCACTCTGGGTTTGGCAAAGAGCGCCAGCCAATATCAGCCATAGTCAATAATATACTCGTACATACATGCAATTATTGGCAACATAAATTAAGCGCTGCGGTGTGCCAGAAAATAAAAACATAACCAAAAACAATACTGGCATCCATTATTAATTGAAGGTAATTAATCGGCATGCAAGTGGCATTATTCAGACGTTCAGCTGAATACACAAATGGATTTGTACATTGACGTGACGCTGATAGCCAGCCAGATTGGCGGAATTTTC
>NW_023458558.1:4751757-4752764 GCF_013731165.1 Rhagoletis pomonella
TGTACATTGACGTGACGCTGATAGCCAGCCAGATTGGCGGAATTTTCTCCGGTGGATTATAGGAATGGCAAATTGTAATGAAGTGCAGATTATTAAAAGCAATTACTTTATGGAATTCACATAAACGTACATACATACACAAATAAGCTTGCATTAATTTTTCCCCCAAAAATTAATATGCATTGTAGGTGGAGAGGATGAATGTGACCCTAAGGCAGACCTGAATATTTCAACCACTTTTATTCAACAAATAGTAGGAAAACTTTGCTATTTTGGTTCCTCTGAGCTAAAAAGTCTATTGGCGATCAATTGAAAAATTTCATTTGTTAGCGCTTTAAACATCTTTTTTTATTTTTTTTTTTGGTAATAATTTTTTTGGGTCCAAGAAAGCATTCCGAGTTTTTTTTAAGTTATGACATTCTTCCAGCAAACGGCTGACAAACAAATTATTAAGCATTTCAGAATACAATAATCCTATAAACTATTCCAATTAGCAATTTCTTGGTAATTTGTGGCGCTGTGCAACAATGAGGCATTCAGTGAGCAACATGCCACACGCCGTTCGTTGAATCACACAATATTTAAGCAGTTGTTTGACATTCAAACAATATTCATATTTTCATACATATCTATGTACAGCCCGCGGCAAAAGATAGCTCATCAAAATTTTGACCAGTTTTAACGACTTTTATTTCGCTTTTTTAAGGTGCATTAATTTTTTATTAAAGTTCAGCTCCTTATCTAACAAAAAACATATAAGTTCAAATTTCAAACTTTGTAAAAAAATTTCGAAAATTGCACTTTTCATACCAATTCCAAGTATTTTAATTAGAGTTTCTAAATTAATTTTTGGTATGCAATTTTATCTTCTTCTTCTTCTTGATTGGCGCTGTAACCGCCTAAGCGATTTTGGCCGAGTCCAAAGCAGCACGCCAGTCATTTCTCTTCTGTGCTAACTGTCGCCAATTGAAAATGCCAAGTGAAGCCAAGTCCTTCTCCACCTGGTC
>NW_023458558.1:4752864-4757052 GCF_013731165.1 Rhagoletis pomonella
CACTCAAGTACAGTAAGGCCATTATCTTATTTGCTTCTATTATTTTCCTTTTATAATTGTTTATTAGCTTATTTTGTTTATGATAAGCGTTTAGTGCACTTAGTCACGCTCAGTGAGCGTAATGCTATAAGGAGGAAAAACTGTAATGAATGGTTCACTACCTCAAACCGCCTCAAAGTACTGAATGGAAACTGTAAAAGTAAATAATTGCAGCTGCAATTTGGTTTAATTGTCTGCAACAACTGCGCGAATTATGAGTGCAGAAAAGCACATAAAACCTTACGTACACTTATACATTTATATATGTACATACATACATATGCATTCGAGTCGACATTGTAGACGCATAATGCATACAGATCTTAATAACAAATTGTACTTATTTACATATATTTGTATGTTCACATTTAAGTGGAGGCGCCGAACCAACTAACCCAAAATCCCACAAAGATAGCAAGTGAGGCAAATAAAACAAAAAAGTGTGCCAAAAATAGAAGTTGCACTGCGCGCCAGCAAGCGTATCGGGCATTGAAAATGATCGTGAGAAATTGTCGGAAAACAGCTGTTTAAATGCTTAAATTAATACGGAAGAAGGTGCAAATACCCGCATCAAACCAAGCCAAGCGCAAGCGCTCATTAATATGCTTTTCAAAAATTTGCATATGTCTATAGACAATAGCAACAACAAGCACACACTTAATTCCTATACCTTGTGGTGAATTTTACTCTAAATATTCGCTAAACAAATTCGTGGTCAAGGTCACTACTTTTCCACGCAATTTGCCACAATTGAATTATAAAAAAATTAAAACCGCTTTTATTGGCTTTATAAAGTCATTTCAATTTAGTGGATCGAAAAAAAAATCGTTTGCTTAAAACTTTCCGCAATTATACATAGTAGATACACAATCTAGAATGTTTCTTTAATTGCATTCTTAGGCTATCGCACTATAAGTTAACTTGAATTTGAGTAGAAAGGAACTAAAAGTCACAATTAGCTGTATATTTTCTTTAAGCTAACTATATTTCTGTACATTACATGTCAACTAACTTGTAACTAACTACTTTTGCTGTTTTTTTTCCGATTTCAAACATTTTCGAAAATATGCTGAGTTAGACTTAATGAAATAAGTAAACCAACTTTGCTAGGAATCGATAATGCGGTTACCCAGATACACATCTGTGGCCATACAGACGGCGGCCCACGACCGTTTCCCAAAAATTTATAATACTCAGATTTTCCGCTAAACGGTTATTGAAAACAATGATTTTGAGTGAATTAGCTTCAGTATTTACTGATTTATCGCACCGGTATATGGGAGGTGGGAGTGGTTATTGCTGGATTTTAAAAGTTTTCAACAGATTTCTTAGTTGGACCCTAAGCAAGGCTCGTACCAAGTTTGGTAGGTATTAGTGAGGCGGCTACTGAGATACAGCATTTCATCAAAATTGAGCGACGTCACGCCCATTTTCAAAAAATTTCATAATAGTATTATTTTGACACCAAACTCTACAGCAAATACTAATTTTCAATAATTTGGATGCAATATTTACTGAAATATTGTAGTTTTTGCTTTTTTCGAAAATACCGTTACATGGGAAGTGGGCATGGTTACAGTCAGATTTCGCCCATTTTCAATACCAATCTACCTTGGATAAAGGGAAACCTACATACGAAATGTCGTTGAGATATCTCTATTTTTTGCTCGAATTATCGTGTACACGGACGGACAGACAGACATGGATTAATTATATAAAAATTTTCTACTTTTTCTGTAGGATGTACATAAGGGTAATCCAAATATAAATGCGGAGGGGGCGGGGAAAGAGGTCAAAATATAAAGCTCTCACCCCCTAGGATTTTCCTAAATAGAATAAAAAAATACCCAAATTTTTTGTTAAAAAAAAAATTATATCCAGAACTGCCTCAAAGCGCTCAAAATTGTGCATGTATTTTACTTTTTCGTAGAAATGACATAAAAGTCTTGAAAATAAATACTTTTCGATCGGAAAACTCTGACTTTTTTAAATTTTTAATATTAGCTATTTTTATAGGTCTTCGAAAAACACCAAAAAATACAATACAGGCACCCATAAAAAATCGTTAGTATTGAAGAATGGTAAAGCAAACAATTAAGTAATATTACTGGAAGTATCGAGAGGAGAAACAATGTTTTCTCATCGAAAAATATTGCATTTCAAGAACCCTATATCATTTCTACGAATAATTTTTCCCCCACATATAAAATACATGGAAAACTTCATGGGCTTTCTTTGAGGCAGTTCTAAATATATTTTTTTGACAAAAAAGTACGGTGATTATTTATTAAATTATTATTTTTTTTTTTTTACCACCCTAATGCACATACATACAGATGTATGTTGGTATTTATGCATAAATTTTTGTTTTATTTTTACGCATACAATTAATTTGATTGACCCAGTGGGAAAAGTAGTACCTACTGCATTATACGCATGATAAATAATGTAATGTATTTCTTATGGATTCTAGATTCTTTTACCGCTTAATATGTAATCAACATTCTAATGTATTCAAAAAGTCGCTAAAATTCATACCTACTAAATCACATTCATTCCTGCATTACAGGTAATGCAAATATGAATGCCCCTATTTCCTAGGACATCTCCGTGGGGAAAATAATGCATTTTCGAATGTGAAAATGGCTGTTTTACTGATTATTTTTTCGGTTACTATACATTACATTTTTCCACTGGGAAGCTGCCGGATTGGCGGCTAAAGCGAGTGCATACATACATTGTAATTTGTCAGCAAACCAAAGAGTTGGCATTCCGCAGGTACCTTCTACGCATGCTTTGCTTATCGCACTAAATGCATACCTGTACCTATACATAGACATTCATGTAAATTTAAACATTTTGTAAAGTGCTAAATGCAGGCCATTTTCTGCTGAACTTTTTCTTAAATTATTGTCATACCAGCCCAACTGAATATCTGACAAGTTTGACACAACACTTACAGCAAATTATACCGTTGAGAAGAATTTGTATTGCTTTTGCTTCGGGCAATCACTACTGAAATTAATTACGTAATTATATTTTCCAATAGCTTTTAAATTGTTTTGTTTTATTGCTTGCATTAATTCAGATTTTGCGGCTGTCAGTGTATGGATGTTATTTGAATGTTGAAGAGTTTGCGAGGTAAATAGTACAGCTAACAAACGCGAGCGCATGCGCAGCAGCCACAGGTTAGTAATTCAAATTACAGAAATTTCTGTAACTAATTTATGTATGCATATTAACAAAGAATGTACATATGTATGTATATGAGTTTCTAAGGTGCAGTAAATTACTGGCGATCACTTCAAATTACCGTGATAGATTCAAGATTGTCACGCGACGCTTAAAAAAAAAATCAAAAAACGGTGATGAGGCAACAAATTTTGAATGCATTCAACATAAAAAAATATATCTAGCGGTAGGCTTTATTTAGTTTATGGCTACCAAATATGAATGAATTACTTGGTGGCTTATTAATTCCATGCAGTGCGATAGTTTAGGATGCCATCGGAAATATGGAGGTATATATCTGTTCGGGTTTTAATCTCAGTAAAAATGTGTTCTTTCGCTCTCGTTTACAACTTTCGGAACAAGTTTTTGCAGTCAAAAAATAATCGTTTAAAAACACTTTATTACATGCACTGAGCAAAATTATACAAAAAAGTGAAAGTGCATTGAACATAAATCACCGTTGTTGGCTGATAGCGGTCGTAAAAACGCAAAGCCCAACAGCATCGATAAATTAGCAATGAAGGTATGTAAATAAGTAAATAAATAATGTGTATATACTATGTACTATGTACACCTACATGAATATATACATACATATGTAAGTGTGGAAGCAATGCATAAATTCACGTCATTTCAACTGGCAAAAACGGACCAGCCGGCCGGTCGCGCAACAGCTCCTCAGCCCATTTGAGCGGAGCTTTTGTTACTTTTGTGTACATACATATGTACAGTTGTCCACAAAATAATAGGAGTGCGATATTTTGACCAGTTTTGGCTATTTGTCTTTTGTTTATTTAATGTTTATTGTTTTTTTATAAAAGCCTAGCTGGCTATACAACAAACACCATATAAATTCAGATTTTAAACTTTGTATAAAAATTTTGCAATTTTTCACCCAAATTTCAAACTTTTTAATCA
>NW_023458558.1:4757152-4757351 GCF_013731165.1 Rhagoletis pomonella
TTCAAGCGGCTAAAAAATTCCGTTGATTTTTGAGAATTTTTTTGGTTGAAGGTGTTTCACGTTTTTTCCATACAAAGTATGTTCGACAATTTTCTTTTATATGGAGGACACTGGCAGCAAAAAAATTGCCAAAAATCAACGGAATTTTTTAACCGCTTGAAACTTGCACTTCTTCAGACTAGAATTGAATGTGCTACAA